>NW_022436971.1:6619069-7043348 GCF_009761245.1 Sapajus apella | reverse complement strand
CACACACACACACACACACACACACACACACACACACACACACACACGGGTATATGTGCAGATTTTTTACATGGGTAGATTATGCGTTGCTGAGGTTTGGTGTACAAATGATTTCATAACCTGGGTGCTGAGCATGGTAACTAATAGCTAGTTTTTCAACCCTCACTCTCCTCTTACCCTCCCCCATCAAGTAGTCTGCAGCATCTTCTGTTCCTCTCTTTGTGTTCATGTGTACTCAATGTTTAGCTTTCACTTATAAGTGAGAACATGAAATATTTGGTTTTCTGCTTCTGTGTTAATTCACTTAGTATAATGGCCTCCAGCTGCATTCATGTTGCTTCAAAGGACATCATCTCATTATTTTTACGGCTGCATAGTATTCCATGATGTATATATACCACATTTTCTTTATCAAGTCCATCACTGGTGGACATCTAGGTTGATTCCATGTCTTTGCTATTGTGAAGAGCTATAGTGAACATAGGAGTACATATGACTTTTTGGTAGGATAATTTATATTCCTCTGGGTATATACCCAGTAATGGGATTGCTAGGTTAAATGGTAGTTCTGTTTTAAGATCTGTGAGAAATATCACTGTGGAAACTGTTTTCCACAGTGGTTGAACTAATTTACATTCCCACCAGCAGTGTGTAAGTATTCTGTTTTCTCCACAACGTCAGCAACATCTGTTATTAATATTAGCCATTCTGACTGATGTAAGATAGTCTTTTATTGTGGTTTTGATTGGCATTTCTCCAATAATTAGTGATGTTGAGCTTTTTTTATTTTCCATATGCTTGTTGGCTACATGTATGTATTATTTGGAGAAGTGTCTGTTCATGTCTTTGCCCATTTTTTAAGGAGTTGTTTGTTTTTTCTTGTTGATTTGTTTAAGTTCCTTGTAGATTCTGGATATTAGACCTTTGTTGGACACATAGTTTGAAAATATTTTCTCTCATTCTGTAGGTTGTCTATTTGTTATTAGTTTCTTTTGCTATGCAGAAGCTTTTTAGTTTAAGTAGGTCCTACTTGTCTGTTTTGGGGTATTTTTGCAATTGCTTTGGGAGATTTTATCATAAAATTTTTGCCAAGATGTATGTTGAGAATGGTGTGTGTGTGTGTGTATATATATATATATATATATATGTATATGGTTTTACGTCTTACACTTAAGTCTTTAATCTCTCTTGAGTTGATTTTTGTATATGGTTAAAAGTTGGGGTCCAGTTTCAGTCTTCTGCATATGCCTAGCCAGTTACTACAGAAACATTTACTGAATTGTGAATCCTTTCCTCATTGCTTGTTATTATCAACTTTGTCAAAGATTAGTTAGTTGTAGGAGTACGACTATATTTCAGGGTCCTCTAACCTCTTCCACTGGTCTATTTTTGTGCTATTACCATGTGATTTTGGTTACTGTAACCTTTTAGTATAGTTTGGAATTTGGTACTGTGATGCCTCCAGTTTTGTCCTTTTTGTTTAGGATCACCTTGGTTATTCCAGTTTTTATTTGTTTCCACATGAATTTTAGAGTATTTTTTCTAATTCTGTAAAGAGTGACATTGGTAGTTGTATAAGAATAGCATTGACTCCATAAATTTCTTTGGGCAACATGGCCATTTTACACTATTGATTCTTCCTATCCATGAACATGGAATGTTTTTCCCTTTGTTGGTGTCCCCTCTGATTTCTTTCAGCAGTATTTTGTAATTCTTGTTGTTGAGCTATTTTACCTCCCTGACTAGGTGTATTCCTAGGTATTTTATTCTTTTTGTGGTTATTGTGAATGGAATTGAATTCTTGATGTGGCCCTCAGTGTGGATGTTATTGGTGTATACAAATGCCACTGATTTTTGTACATTTATTTTGTATTTTGAAACTTCACTGAAGTTTATCCATTGTAGGCACATTTGGGAACAGACTGGGATTTTTTAGGTATAGAATCATATTATCTGTGAAGAGAGATAGTTTGACTTCCACTCCTCCTCTTTTGATGCCTTTTATTTCTTTCTCTTGCCTGATTTCTGAGGGTTATTTGTATTTCTGTGGGATCAGTGGTAATGCCACTTTTGTCATTTCTGATGGTATTTGTTTAGATCTTATCTCTCTTCTTTATTAATCTAGCTAGTGGTCTATGAATCTTGCTTACTCTTTCTAATAACCAACTTTTTGTTTTGTTAATCTTTTGTATGGATTTTTGCATCTGAATTTCATTCAGTAAAGCTCTGATTTTGATTATTTTTCTTCTGCTAGCATGGGGTTGGCTTGCATTTGTTTTTCTAGTTCCTCTAGGTGTGATGTTAAGCTGTTACCTTGAGATTTTGCTAACTTCTTGAGGTAGGCATTTAACATTATAAACTTTCCTCCTAAGGCTGCTTAAGCTGTGTCTCAGATTCTGGTTTGATTTTTTTTTTGTTTTCATTAGTTTCAAGAAGTTTCTTGATTTCCACTTTTATTTCATTCTTAACCCAAAAGTCATTCAGGAGCAAGTTGTTTAATTTCTATGTAATTTTATGGCTTTGAGAGATCTTAGTATTGTTTTCTGTTTGTATTGTGCTGTGGTCCGATAGTATGGTTGGTATGATTTCATCTTTTTGAATTTGTTAAGACTTGCTTTATGGTCAAACATGTAATCAACCTTAGATTATGTGCGGCATGCAGATGAGAACAATTATATTCTGTTGTTGTTTGGTGGACTATTCTACAGATGTCTGTTAGGTTCATTTAGTCAAATGTCAAGTTTAGGTCCCAAATATCTGTGTTAGTAGTCTATCTCAATGATCTGTCTAACATTGTCAGTGGGGTGTTTAACTCTCCCACTATTATTGTATAGTTATATAAGTCTGTTCATAGGTTGCTCCAAACTTGTTTTATGAATCTGGGTGCTCCAATGTTGGGTGCATGTATATTCAGAATAGTTAAGGCTTCTTGTTGAATCGAATGCTTTATCATTATGTAATGCTCTTCTTTGTCCTTTTTGATCATTGTTGGTTTAAAGTCTGTTTTGTCTTCAATAAGAATAGCAACCTCTGCTTTTTGTTTGTTTGTTTTCCATTTGCTTGATAGATCTTTCCTAATCTCTTTACTTTGAGCCAACAGGTGTCATTTCATATAAGATGGGTCTCTCAAAGACAGCATACAGTTGGGTCTTGTGTCTCTATTCAGCTTGCCACTCTGTGCTTTTTAAATGGAAGCAGTTAGCCAATTGTAAATATTTATAGGTGAGGATGTGATCCTGTCATCGTGTTTTAGCTGGTTTTTATGTAGACTTGATTGTATAGTTGCCTCATAGGGTCAGTGGGTTAGGTACTTAAGCGTGTTTCAAGGTGACAGATATCTTTTATTTCCATATTTGGCACTTCCTTAAAAAATTCTTTTATGACATTCCTGGTGGTATGGAATTCCCATAACATGTGTTTCTCTGAAAATATTTTATTTCTCCTTTGCTTCTGAAACTTGGTTTGGATGGTTATGAGATTCTTGGTTTGAATTTCTCTTCTTTATGTATACTGAATATAGGCCCCTAATCTCTTCTATCTTGGAAAGTTTTTTTTGAAAGGTTCACTGTTAATATGTTGGGGTTTCTTTTATATGTGGCCTGCCCCTAATCCCTAGCTGTCTTTAAGATTTTCCTTTATGTTGAGCTTGGAAGTCTGATGATTATTATCTCAAGGACAGTCATCTGGTATAGAATCTTGCAGGAATTCTTTGAATTTCCTGAATTTGCATGTCAGTTTCTCTAGCAAGGTTAGGGAAATCGTCATGGGCAACATCACCATATATGTTTTCCAAGTTGCTTGCTCTCTCTCCATCTCTTAGGAATGCATAGAGTTGTATGTGTGGCCTCTTTACATAATCCCATATTACTTGGAGGTTTTGTTCATTTTTTAAAGTTATTTTTTAAAAAAAATTTTGGCTTTTTGTGTTGATTTGGAGTGGTCTTTGAGCTCTGAAATTGTCTTCTCAGCTTGGTCTATTCTTGCTTCCAATGATATGAAATTCCTATAGTGAAATTTTCATTTCCAGAAGTTCAGTATGGTTCCCTCTTAAAATGGCTATGTTATCGTTCAACTCTTGGATCACTTTGCTGTTTTCCTTGGATTGGGTTTCAGCCTTCCCCTGTATCTCATTGAACTTGCTCGCTATCTAGATTCTGAATTCTATAACTATAGTTTCAGCCATTTCAATCTGGCTAAGAACCATTCCTGGGGAGCTAGTGCAGACATTTGGAGGTAAGACGACAGTATGACTTTTGGAGTTGCTAGAATTCTTGTGATACTTCTTTCTCATCTATGTGGACTGGTGTACCTTTGATTTTTGAAGTTGCTGTACTTTGAATAGGGCTCTATGCTTTTATATTCTTTATGCCCTTAAGGATTTGACTGTGGCATAAGTTGGGTTTAGTTGATGGATTTTATTTCTGGATGTTTTCAGGGGGCAAAGGCTCAGCTTAGTACTCCTGGAATGCTTGCTCTAACCCTGGGAGGCTGGGGCCAGGTGCACAACTTTGTTGTCGATCTCTACAAAATCAAACACTGGCTACACTGGAGGGGCTGTTGTGTTCCCAGTTTCATGGCAACAATGCTCTGACAGGTTTTCCAGCAAAAATGTTTATGTGGGGCAGCAGGTGGGCCATGGGATAGTGTGCTGCAGCAGGAGTGCTGCAGGTGATTGTGTGTTGGCAGGGTGGTGAGGGGTGGGGGCTGCAGGCAAGTATGCACCAATGGGGTGATGGGGCTCTGGCCAAGTGTGCACCAACAGGGTGACAGAGGGACCATGGGCAAGTATGCGGTGGTGGGGCAGCTGTAGGCATGTGCACAACAGTGGAGTGGTAATGGGCTCCCATGAGTGTTTGCAGTGGTGGGTTCATGGGGTTAGGCTGTGGGCAAGTGCACGTCAGTGGTGGTCTGTCTGCAAAAATGCTCTGATGGGCAGCCACAGGGTGCTAGTAAGAGTTAAGGTGGTGGGTGTAAACAAGCACTTTGGCATGGCAGCTGAGGCTGTGCTCCAAGCAGCTATGGCAAGGCAGAGACCCTGGGAGAGGCCAGCAGACAGGAGGGCATTTGCATCAGACTTGCCCCATGGTTAAGGGAGCTCTGCTATCTCCAGGTCTAGCAACTAACAAAGGCTAAAGTCGCCTAGAGAAGGATGGTGAACCTCAGGAGATGAGCACCCATGGCTGTGCTTCATTGTAACCATCCCCATGCCAATCCCTCTAAGCTTCATGTGGTCTGGAGTTCTGTCTCCACCACTGTCTGGGCAGTCCTCCCTACAAACTCAAATGTGTATGGGAGTTATGGGTGTTCCTTACATTTAGTATCCTGGAGGTCCTTCATGAGAGTAGTCTGCTTCATAGCTATTTCACTCACCCCTTCCCTAGAAACCAGTTGGGGGCAGGAATGCGTCACGGTGCTTGGCAACCCCATGCAGAGTTCCCAGCTCCCTCCTCCTTCAGTCCTGGGCTCTGTATTCTCTCTTTCCATTTTCAATGCCTTTTATTCAGAAGATCTGTTCAGAGGGTCCCAGTATACCTGATGTTCTGTTCTCTCTGAAGCTCTGTGGTTAGTCAGACATCTTGTCTCTTACACTGTGTGTGTGGGTGCATGTATGTAATCTTCATGAGGGCAAGAATGCTATTTTATATACAACTTTTTCCTAGAACATGTAACAGAACCTGGGATGTAGTAAGTGTGCAGTACATGTTTGTTGATCTCCTGACATTTCCAGCAACTACATCTATTCAGATATGGCAACTTATTGAATACATCTGGTCAGGAAATGTGGGGTGAGAATAAAAACATGATGCATTCCATCCTGAGGATATGACCCTTGCATTGGCATGTAGAACAGAAACAGGAAGGACACTGGTGGCTGGCTAGCTGAAATGTACAGTTTTCACACATCCCATATGTTTAGAGCAATAAACAACAAAATGTCACCTCATTAGTACAAACATTAAGTTCTTGTAATTTTTCAAGAACTGTGTGATCAGTGTGCAGATTGTAGGCATTTGATAAATGTGTGTTAATATTTACATAAATCTTTACCACCACCACTCAGAATAAATAATCAATTTTTTTATGGGCAGGAATTATATCATGTCTTTTCTTCTGACTTAAATGCCACATCCAAAGCACTTCTCACTGGACATCTGGTAAAGGTCTTACTGGTTGATGTTTACGGATTCGTTAGAAATCCACATATAGACAAAAGAGATTTAGAAACATAAACTGCATTAGGCATTTACCTAATTAAAAAAAAAACAGGTAAAGGGGGGGATATTTTGGCCAATGTTTGATTAAGCAAATATGCGCTTTGATTCTGTTACAGTAAAGACAGTCCATCCAGTACTTGATGACCAATCCCAAACTGGAGGCAACTGAAGAAAATGTCGTGGGCCAGTGGCACACAGTAGCATCCACTTCCCAGTCCACTGCTGGTGGAGGGCTGCCTTAACCTAAAGTGCAGTAGGGAAAGCACAAGATGATCAGACTTGTGGAGCTTAAAATAGGAAAGAATGGAATCAAATCAGCTCTTCCTTGACTCCTGTGTATTAAGATGTTGTGGACAGGTGAAGAGAAAGGTGAAATCCCCAAGCTGGAATATCTTCACCATAGCAGGCATTGGCATGGAGCTTATGTATTCCAGCAGTAGAATACAAGCTTAATGCATTCAGTCCCAAAACCCTGATTACTCAAGCACAGAGTTTGACTCCTGTGTACCCATTTGTTAAGTTAACCTGTCTGATTTCATGCAACTTACTTTTATCACAGCCATATTTGTCTTAACCCAATATTTCTTTTGAGATATTCATCTTTTCCTAAGCACAACTTGGTAAACTTCTAATCATATTTGTTTGTTTTAATTGAACAAATATGTTCTGTGCCTTGGGTCCAAGTGATGGCTCCTAATTGGTTGCATGCTAGCTCAGCTTGTAGGTTCAGAGGATGGAGTTTCTCTGGTTCTGGTTGGGCATGTGGAAGGAGAGATAACTTTAAAGCTTGATTAAAGCAAGTTTCTCTAATGTCAGAGTTCCTTCTAAAGAAACAAGCATAATCCTGGAGGAACAATGGAGGTTCACTTGAGTTAAGAAAGTTAGAACAGAAGTTTAAAAAAACAACCCTTGGTCCAATTTTCAAGAGGATTGTATAATGTTTAAAAAATGAAAAAAATCCCCCCCCACTTGTAACCACAGGAAGCCAAGCATTTATGTCAGAAAAAAGAAACCCCCAATCCCACCCTCAGAATGAACTGCACCATATTGTTTTCCTTTCGTGCTTGCCGGTTTTAGATGTTCATTTTCTGTACGCTAAAAAGCAAAAGAGACTTTAAAAAAATTCGTTAGTGGTTTCTGTCTAAATCTCATCATCTAATTATTTTCATAGTGAACATTTGAAATGGAAGAAGTAATTCTGCCAAGAACTTTCTCTCCCTGGATTCCAGGAGATGTTTCACAATAATTAGAAACCCCAATGGGTCTTTTAAGAACCCTTAAAGTATTCCATATGCAGACTTCCATATGAAGTGGTACAATGTGCAGTTCTTCATTTTCTACAATGGGACCTGACAGGTCTTAATGTATATTGTTACATTAAATAAGATGCACATTAGTTGTTCAGACCACTGGGTAGCTGGCCTCTATTCACAGAGAAATACAAACCAACCTGTTAACCCCAGTATTTGCCCCCCACGTCACTTCATGCACATACACACAGAGTACTGTTAATCATTGTGCAGTACTCAAGTACTAATTGGCTTCTTGGACCCTATCCTTGAGTGTGGAGTGCTGGTCTCACTGATTTTATTCCAATTATAATGTGAATTAACACATCTCAGTCATGAAATATCTGGGCTAAGCCAGGGGTCAGCCAAGTACCAGCTATCTTTTTTTTTTTTTTTTTTTTAAACCAGACTAGTACAAAACTTTCATTTGTTTTTAGGCAGAGGAAAATGCAGTAGCTACAAAAAAAAAAAACAATATTCAGAGTGTCCCCTATTTAAAATATATGGGTTTGCTAGATCTTAGCTGTCTTTTATCCATTGCTGCTGTAGCACTCTGTGCAAAAGTTGTAGGAAACAATTATACAGAAGCAGTATTTGATACTGTGTCAGGTCTGTTTATTTACCATGCCTTGCTGAGTAAAAGGCACTGATTATCAACTTTATTGTGACAGAGAGAAGTCCAACTGGTATGCTTTTGTTGATGGTAAAATGCTATTGTTTTTCTTAAAGGAAGTTGTGCATGGTTTATTAGGTAGGTAATAAGTCTACAGTCTTTCATCCCCTGGTTGATGACATTTTAGGAGATTTTGATTTTGAATGTTGTTATGGTTTGGTTGTGAACCCACCCAAATCTCATTTTGAATTGTAACTCCCACAATTCCCATGTGTTGTGGGAGGAATCTGGTGTCAGGTGATTGAATTATGGGGGCAGGTCTTTCCCGCACTGTTCTCCTGACAGTCTCATGAGATCTGATGGTTTTAAAAATGTGAGTCTCCCTGCATAAGCTCTATTCTCTTGTCTTCTGCCATGTGAGATGTGCCTTTCACTTTCCACCATGAATATGAGGCTTCCCCAACCATGTAGAACTATAAGTCCAATAAACCTCTTTCTTTGTTAAATTGTCCAGTATCAGGTATGTCTTTATCAGTAGCATGAAAATGGACTAACACAGTAAATTTGTACCAGCAGAGTGCGGCATTGCTGAAAAGATACCCAAAAATGTGAAAGTGACTTTAGAGCTGGGTAACAGGCAGAGGTTGGAACAATTGGAGGGCTCAGAAGACAGGAAAATATGGGAAAGTTTAAAACTTCCTAGAGACTTGTTGAATGGCTTTGACAAAAATACTGATGGTGATATGAAAAATAAGGTCCAGGTTGAGGTGGTCTCAGATGGAGTTGAGAAACTTGTTGAGAACCAGAACAAAGGTGACTCTTACTATATTTTAGCAGAGACTAGCCATATTTTGCCCCTGCCATAGAGATTTGTGGAACTTTGAACTTGAGAAAGATGATTTAGGGTATCTGGCAGAAGAAATTTCTAAGCAGCAAAGCATTCAAGATGTGACTTGGGTGCTGTTAAAGGCATTCAATTTTATTTTATTTTATTTTATTTTTTCTAGGAATAGCCATGGGATTTCTTTTTTTTTTTTCTTAAAAAAAAAAGAAAGAAAGAAAAAAAAAAGAATGAAGGAGAGGAAGGCATTCAATTTTAAAAGAGAAACAGAACATAAAGGATTGGAAAATTTGCAGCCTGACAATGCTCTAGAAAGGAAAATCCCATTTTCTGAGGAGAAATTCAAGTTGGCTGCAAAAATTTGCATAAGTAACCATAAGCCAAATGTTAATTATTAAGACAATGGGGAAAATGTCTCCAGGACATGTCAGAGGTCTTCATGGCAGCCCCTTCCATCACAGGCCTGGAGGCCTAAGAGGAAAAAGTGTTTTTTTGGCCAGGCCTAGGGTTCCTGCATTTGTGCAGCCTAGGGACTTGGTGCCCTGCATCCCTGCCATGCCAGCCATGGCTGAAAGGGGCCAAGGTATAGCTCAGGCCATGGCTTCATAGGGTGCAAGCCCCAACCCTTGGCACCTTGCCTGTGGTGTTGAGCCTGTGAGTACACAGAAGTCAAGAATTGAGGTTTGGGAACCTCTGCCTAGATTTCAGAGGATGTATGAAAATGCCTGGATGCCCAAGCAGAAGTTTGCTGCAGGGGCAAGGCTCTCATGGAGAACCTTTCCTAGGGCAGTGCAGAAGGGAAATGTGGGATCAGAGCCCCCACACAGAGTCCCTGCTAGGGCATTGCCTAGTGGAGCTGTGAGAAGAGGACCACTGTCCTCCACACCCCACAGAATAGTAGGCCTACCAATAGCTTGCACCATGTGCCTGGAAAAGCTACAGATGTGTAACACCAGTTCATGAAAGCAACCAGGAGGGAACCCTACAGAGCCACAGGGACAGAGCTGCCCAAGGCCATGGGAACCCATCTCTTATATCAGCATGACCCAGCTGCAAAACAAGGAGTCAATGGAGATCATTTTGGAGTCTTAAGATTTTACTGTTCTACTAGATTTCAGACTTGTATGGGGCCTATAGCCCCTTTGTTTTGCCCAGTTTCTCCCATTTGGAATGGTATTTACACAATGCCTGTACCCCCATTTTATCTACGAAGTAATTAACTTGCTTTTAATTTGACAAACTCATAGGTGAAAGGGACTTGCCTTGTCTCAGATGAGACTTTGGACTGTGAACTTTTGAGTTAATGATGAAATGAGTTAAGACTTTGGGGGACTGTTGGAAAGGCATGGTTGGTTTTGAAATGCAAAGACATGAGATTTGGGAGAGTCCAGGGGCAGAATGATATGGTTTGGCTCTGTCCCCACCCAAATCTCATCTTGAATTATGTCTCCCACAATCCCCAAATGTCATGGGAAGAACCTTGTGGGAGGTGATTCAGCTGTGGAGGTGGGTCTTTCCTGCACTGTTCTCATGATAGTAAATGAGTCTCATGAGATCTGATAGTTTTAAAAAGGGGAATTTCCCTGCACAAGCTCTTCTCTTGTCTGCTGCCATGTGAGACATGACTTTCACCTTCCACCATGATTGTGAGGCCTCCGCATCAGTGTGGAACTGTAAGTCCAATAAACCTCTTTCTTTTGTGAATTTTCCAGTCTTGGGTACATCTTTATCGGCAGTGTGAAAACGGACTAATACAGATGCCCTGTGCATCCTAATAAAGATGTTCTTTGTAACTTAACTGGACCCCCAAAGATCAAAGCAGAGCATTAAAAAATAGCTGTTTTCCTGGAGGGACTTATACTGTTCTCATTAGCCGTTTGTATTTTCCAAAAAAAAGAAAAAAAAAAAAAATCTGTGGGGAGATTTTCTAAAAATAAAAATTCCTATTAGTATTTTAATATTGACAAAATATCTCCCACCTTTTACTTAGGATATGCCGCCTCTTTACCATTATTTTAGTGAAATGATCAGTGTATGCCATTTAAAGTTACCACATCAAGGAGTAAAATATGAACAAAGAATAACAACTTCTCATCATTATTTGTTGCTTTAAAATTTTCTTAGTACATTTAAGATTTTCAGAAAAGAAGAAATGTGACCGAGCTCAGCATTTGATATATAATTATTTGTTCCTTCTCCTTCCTAAAAATAATGGTCAAAATAGGAGTGCTCATTTGTTAGAGGTAATATGAATTAATATTATTTTGCAAATGTTAATACAACACCCTCCTATGATATAAAGAAAGCGGTGAGTAGAGTATTTCTTGAGGCTATTTAATTTCCCTTAGAAGTCTGACAGTAACTGGGTAGAGAATGAGGAATGCAAATAAAAATATGAATGGACAATTTGATATTACTTTTAGGAACAGGAGAAAAACCAATAGTATATGAACTTGCCTCTTCATAGTTCTTGAGGCCCCTTGGTTCTTTAAATTATGATTTACTAACATATAAAGGCTAAAATGTTTCCATCAAAAGCTATTAATTGAACAGCGCTGGACGGATATGTTGCCTTATCTTGCCCCTATAGGACAGAAGTTAAGATCTGCAACTAATGATAATTTAAATTTAAAGTATTAGAAACAGGAGATGGAGTTTGAAATAGGTACAGCAGGAGGAAAAGTCTAGGATTATACTCTGTCACTGGTCACCCAAACAAGAAAACATAATAAATTATTGGAACTCTTCTGAGAGATTTAGCAGCACATCAGTCCTAGCATTTGGAGAGAAAGAGAACTGGGTGGTTTTTTCCAGTTCTGTGAAGAGGGTCATTGGTAGCTTGATAGGGATAGTGTTGAATATGTAAATTACTTTGGGCAGTATGGCCATTTTCACAATATTGATTCTTCCTATCCATGAGCATGGAATGTTTTTCCATCTGTTTGTGTCCTCTCTTATTTTGTTGAGCAGTGGTTTGTAGTTCTCCTTGAAGAGGTCTTTTACATCCTTTGTTAGTTGTATTCCTAGGTATTTTATTCTCTTTGTAGCATTTGTGAGTGGCAACACATTCTTGATTTGGCTGCCTGTTAGTTAGTTATTAGTGTATAGGAATGCTTGTGATTTCTGCACATTGATTTTATATTCTGAGACTTTGCTGAAGTTGCCTATCAGTTTAAGGAGATTTTGGGCTAAGACGATGGGGTCTTCTAAATATACAATCATGTCATCCAAAAATAGAGACAATTTGACTTCTTTCCTAATGGAATACCTTTTTTTTTTTTTTTTTGAAGCAAAACGTGTCACCTCTCAGTGTCTTACCCTGTAATTATCACCCCATCTTATTTCTGTCCTAGCAATAATCAGTTTGAAATCATAATGCCTATAGAAATGTTCATTTGTATAATTTATTTAAATATCCTCCACACTAGCGTGTAAGCTCTTAGAAAGAGGTAGGATCCAATCTGTATGGAGGAATACAGGGGAGAAAGCCCATTCAGAATTAGCAGGTACAAACAGGGGCCTAAAACAGAGGAAAAGATGACCTTTAGACCAGCAGTCCTGTTGTTTCTTATACTCTCCACCACTTTCCCTGAGAGCAACTAGCTGCCTGGCAAACAAAACAGTAAATACAAAACGAAGTGTAGGCTTCTTCAACACGACACAACTTGTCTCTTGAGAAAGGATAAAGTTCTAAAGGCCTTTGTCACCTGACACTTGGGGAACTAGTAGTCTAACAGCCAGGTTAGTGCTACTTTTAGACTTTACAGTAAAGCATTCTAGTTGACAGTCAGTACACTAGACAGAGCTCCCAATTAGGTCATTAACTGGAAGGCATGAAAGAGGAACAGTATTCCAACTACATATCAAAAATTACAATCTCCTTTATTGCTAACTATAGCAGACAACTAACATCATACCAGAAATACGAGTAAAATAAATAGCTGTCATGGATTTTAAAAAGTTTTAAGGTCAAGATCAATTAACTCCACCAAAAATGGATAATTTAGGGAGCATAATGGACTTTTGAAATCTCACAACTATTAGAAAGATTCAGGAATCTTGTTGCCTTTACAAAACAACGCTAGACTGTGATAACAAAAGGAAAAACTGAAATGTTATAAAGGGCCTATTGGAAATTAAAAATAGTCTGCCTAAGCTTAAAGTTCAATAGAAGGGCAAAAGCAAAAATTGATAAAATTTCACAGACAGGAGTAAAAATTGATAAGTAAGATAGAGTAAGAGATCCAGAATACTAATAAAATTAATATTTAATACAATTTTAGAAAGAGAGAACAAAAATGGAATGGGATTTAAATAAATAAATAATGGAAACCTATTTATCAGAGGTAGAGTAAAATGTGATTTTTCAATTCCAAGGGAACAATTCAAAAGGCTCACAAGGTAATATAGGAACACACACATGCACATACACAATTGAATTTCTTTCATTCTGCTTTTCATTTTTCACAGCACTAAAGAAAGAGAAAATCCTTAGAAGGCAAAAGCACATTTACTTCATAGAATGAAAATTAAACTAGCAGTAGAATTCTCATTACCAATAATGGTTGCTTGAAGACAATCCAAGAATTCCTTCCAAACTCTAAGAATAAATTGGTTTAAATCTAGAGTTTTATATACAAGTAAGCTATCAGAATATATGAGAACAACAAAAAAGGAATTTTATAGCAATTGTATCATACACTAATTGTCAGAAAATTTCTAGATGACATCCTCAAGAAAATAAGATTTAAAAAGTGAGCAACAAATATAAAATATGAGGTAAAAGAGATGTTAGAATTAGCTGAGAAAAATAATGAAAATAAATCTCATGATAAACTACTAGCTCAGTATAGGAAGTTAGTGTGCCGCTGAAAAAAATAATGTTTTCAAAAATGTTATTTTCAATTGATAGAATAAGCAAAAAGATTTTAGTTATGTGACAAAAATATATATTTGTTTTCCTAGCAAGACTAAAAGAAAAGCAATTAGATATAGTTGATGGGGGGATGGAGGCAGCATACCACATTGCCATGTATGTACCTATGCAACAATCCTGCATGTTCTGCACATGTACCCCAGAACCTAAAGTGCAATATATATGTGTGTGTATATATATATATATAAAATATATATAGTTATATATATTATATTATTTTATGTTTTATATATATATATATATAAAACAATGAGAGTGTTAGAAAACTGAGGAAAAATTATTGATTCTAAATTTGAAAACTGCTAAATGAATGTTAATAGATGTTTGATTAAATGCCTGCAAAATATATTTTAAAAATGTAAATAATGAACACGGTAAAAATATAAAGCAAATAAATTGTGCCATGTTTTTAAATAGTGGATTGTAAGAAATATTTCATGATTTCACTTATGATTTCAGATTTCCTGTTAAGCTAAAATATATCCCCTACTTTGAAGTAATATCAATATTCTCCTTAATAATTTTAATTTATAAATTGTATTTTGATGTCCTTTACATTTAGATTTCTAACTCATATAAAATTTATTTTTATGTGAAGTATAATATAAATTTAACTTTGTTTTTTTCCCTGATGGATAGATAATTACACTAATGCTACTTATTAAACACGTCATTCTTTCTTTACTTATTTGAAATGCCAATTATATTACTTTATTCTAGATATTGAAGGAAAAGATTTATACTATAGGCAAAGAAAATTGAAAGAAGATAAAGTACTTGTATTTTTCATTGAGAGGAAATAAATATTTGGTAAGTTGAAACAATGCAAAGGCAAAACATATACATTTGTCATAAGTTCAGTCCAATAACCATGAATATAAAAATATATATTTATATATGGCTTTTAAAATTATGATAAGACAATTTTAGTTATCTATGGGAATGCAGGAAAGATGGAAAAAGGAGATAAAAGGAAATAGAGAAATTTAGAAATATAAAATAATGTGCAAAAATAACTACCAAGAAACAGACATTAAGATTGTATTGAAAATGCATGTACATATATACACTACCTTACACATACAATGTTTTGTAAAAAAGGTTATGGACTTAATTTTAAATATGGATTTTTTTTTAATTTGCCAAAGGAAGATCTTTATTTCTGAACAATGCAAAAAAAGCTTTTTAAAAAACCAAACATCCATTCCTGATTAAAACCAATCAAACAAGCAAGCAAACAAATTCTCAAAAGACAAGCAATAAAGTAAAACTTTTTCAACTTAATAAAGGTCTCTGAGGAAAATCTACAACTACCATCATTCTTAATGATGAAAAGCTCAATGCTCTTCTGCTAATATCAGGACCAAGATAAAGATATCATTTACATTCTTGCTATTCAACTGGAGGTTTAACAAGTGCAATAAAAATAGAATGAATCCAGATTAGGAAGAAAGAAATAAATTTATCTTTATTGGTAAACAACGTGATAATCTTCATAGAAAATCCTATAGTATTTTCAAAAAAGCTACTAGCACTAATAAATGAATCTAAAAAGCCTGCAAGATATAAGATCAATATACAAATACCCATTGTATTTCTATATAGTAACATGGAACAATCAAAACTTGAAAATAAAATAATACCATTTACCATAGCATAAAAAGAATAAAATACATAGAGATAAATCTTATAAAAGTATACAAGTCATGTTCACTGAAAACTGCAGAAAATTGCTAGTTGAAATTAAGACCTAAATGGTGCACTTTCTGTGTGATGGATCGGAAGACACAAGTTGTTAAAGATGTCAGTCTTCCTCAAAGTGATCTGCAATTTTAAGGCAAACTCAGTCAAAATCTCAGCAGACACTTTGTAAGACATCACATGCAAATTCAAACCACCTAGAATAGTGAAACTTTAAAAAAATAACCTAGTTGAAGTATTAATACTACTTTAAGATTTATTTTAAAGATATATTAATCAAAATGTCCTGGTATTTTCATAAAGATAGACAAATAGATCAACTGAAGAGAATATAGAGTCTAGAAACAGAATCACACTTATATTAGCAACTTATTTTTCACAAAAGTGCAAACAGAATTCAGTGTGGAAAGGATAGTCACATTTTTTCCCTCTAACAAACAGTACTGGATTAATTGAATGTTCATATGCAACAAACAAAATGAATTTCAATTTATAGCTTACACAACATGCAAATTAACTCTAAATGAATTGCAAGTTTCTATGTAAACCCTAAAACTATAAAACTTATAGATGAGAACAGGAAAGTCTTCATTACCTTAGATTAAACAAATAATTCTTTGACACAGAACTAAAAGCACAGTCTATAAATATAAATAATGGTATATTAAACTTTATCAAGATTAAAACCTTATGCTCTTTGAAAAACAGTGTTTAAAGAATGATAAGGCAGGCCACAGACTGGAGAAGATATTTGCCAATCATATATCTGATAAAAATTTGTATCCAGAATATATGTTTAAATATGCGAAGTTCAAATATGTGAAATCCTTTATATATCAATTATACTTCAATATAGCTATTAAAATATTAACTAATCATTAAATGATAGATTTAAAAGAACATATCAAGGTCAACTATTTATTTTAAGAATGCAAGAGGGTGGGGTTTTTTAAGTTTCAGAATTAAAATTAAAATTGACACATAATAATTTTACATATTTACAAGGTAGAATGTGATGTTTCTATACATGTATACTACATTGTGTAATGATCAAATCAGGGTAATTCATATATCCATCACCTAAAGCACTTGCCATTTCTTTGTGGTGAGAATATTTGATGTTTCTATACGTGTATACTACATTGTATAATGATCAAATCAGGGTAATTCATATATCCATCACCTAAAGCACTTGCCATTTCTTTGTGGTGAGAATATTCAAAATCCTTCTTATTGGCTGTTTTATTACCAAACACAATATATTATTGTTAACTGTATTCACCCTGCTCTGCAGTAGGATATCAGAATTTATGCCCCCCTTTCAAACTGTAACTTTGTATCTATTTACCAACCCCTCTCCTATTTCCTCCTTCCTGCCCCTCTGTGATAACTACTCTACTCTTTACTTCCATGAGATCATCTCTTTTAGATTCCACATATGCGTGAAAGCAGCATTTGTCTTTCTGTACCTGGCTTATTTTCCTTAACATAATGTCCTCTGTGTTCATCTATTTTCACAAGTGACCAGGATTTTATTCTTTTTATGGCCAGATAGTATTCCATTATGTATATATACCACAATTAAAAAAAAATTATCTGTTATTAGACAAAGGTTGATTCCATACCTTGGCTATTGTGAATATTGCTGCAATAAACATGAGAGTGCAGATACTTCTTTGACGCACTGATTTTACTTCATTTTTTATATATCCAGTAGTAGGATCTATACTGAATCATGTGGTAGTTCTATTTTTAATTTTTGAGAAAACTCCAGACTGTTTTATATAATGGCCATACTAATTTACATTCTCATCAACGAATAAAAGTTTCCCTTTATCCACATCCTTAGCAGCATTTTTACATTTTTTTTGTATTTCTGATAATAGCCATTGTAAATAGAGTGAGATGATATAGTGGATTTGATTTTCATCTCCCTGATGACTGTGATATTGAACATTTTTCTTTTTTTTTTTCCATTTATTTATTTCATTGCATTTTAGGTTTTGGGGTACATGTGAAGAACATGCAAAATTGTTGCATAGGAACACACTTGGCAGTGTGATTTGCTGCCTTCCTCCCCATCACCTACATCTGGCATTTCTCCCCTTGCTATCTCTCCCCAGCTCCCCTCCCCCCACCGTCCCTCCCCTATTTCCCCCCAACTGACCCCAGTGTGTAGTGCTCCCCTCCCTGTGTCCATGTGTTCTCATTGTTCAACACCCGCCTATGAGTGAGAACATGCGGTGTTTGATCTTCTGCTCTTCTGTCAGTTTGCTGAGAATGATGGTTTCCAGGTTCATCCATGTCCCTACAAAGGACCCAAACTCATCGTTTTTGATGGCTGCATAATATTCCATGGTGTATATGTGCCACATTTTCCCTATCCAGTCTATCATCGATGGGCATTTGGGTTGGTTCCAGGTCTTTGCTATTGTAAACAGTGCTGCAATGAACATTCATGTACACGTGTCCTTATAGTAGAACGATTTGTAATCTTTTGGATATATACCCAGTAATGGGATTGCTGGGTCAAATGGAATTTCTATTTCTAGGTCCTTGAGGAATTGCCACACTGTCTTCCACAATGGTTGAACTAATTTACACTCCCACCAACAGTGCAAAAGTGTTCCTATTTCTCCACATCCTCTCCAGCATCTGTTGTCTCCAGATTTTTTAATGATCGCCATTCTAACCGGCGTGAGATGGTATCTCAATGTAGTTTTGATTTGCATTTCTCTGATGACCAGTGATGATGAGCATTTTTTCATATGTTTGTTGGCCTCACGTATGTCTTCTTTTGTAAAGTGTCTGTTCATATCCTTTGCCCACTTTTGAATGGGCTTGTTAGTTTTTTTCTTGTAAATCTGCTTTAGTTCTTTGTAAATTTTGGATATCAGCCCTTTGTCAGATGGGTAAACTGCAAAAATTTTTTCCCAATCTGTTGTTGCCGATTCACTCTAATGATTGTTTCTTTTGCTGTGCAGAAGCTGTGGAGTTTGATTAGGTCCCATTTGTCTATTTTGGCTTTTGTTGTCAATGCTTTTGGTGTTTTGGTCATGAAGTCCTTGCCTACACCTACGTCCTGAATGGTTTTGCCTAGATTTTCTTCTAGGGTTTTTATGGTGTTAGGTCTTATGGTTAAGTCTTTAATCCATCTGGAGTTAATTTTAGTGTAAGGTGTCAGGAAGGGGTCCAGTTTCTGCTTTCTGCACATGGCTAGCCAGCTTTCCCAACACCATTTATTGAACAGGGAATCCTGTCCCCATTGCTTGTTTTTGCCTGGTTTGTCAAAGATCAGATGGTTGTAGATATGTTGTGTTGCCTCCGAGACCTCTGTTCTGTTTCTTTGGTCTATATCTCTGTTTTGGTACCAGTACCATGCTGTTTTGATTACTGTAGCCTTGTAGTATAGTTTGAAGTCTGGTAGTGTGATGCCCCCCGCTTTGTTCTTTTCGCTTAGAATTGACTTGGCTATGCGGGCTCTCTTTTGGTTCCATATGAAGTTTAAGGTGGTTTTTTCCAGTTCTGCAAAGAAGGTCATTGGTAGCTTGATGGGGATAGCATTGAATCTGTAAATTACTTTGGGCAGTATGGCCATTTTCACGATATTGATTCTTCCTAACCATGAACATGGAATGTTTCTCCATCTGTTTGTGTCCTCTCTTATTTCGTTGAGCAGTGGCTTGTAGTTCTCCTTGAAGAGGTCCTTTACATTCCTTGTTAGTTGTATTGAACATTTTTCATATACCTGTTGGACATTGTATGTCTTCTTTTGAGAAATGTCTGTGCAGATCTCTTGCTTATTTTAAAATTAATTAATTATAATTATTTTGTCCTTGAGTTGTTAGATTTCTTTTCTTTTTTTGACTTTAAAGTTCAGGGATACATGTGCACGTTTGTTACATATTTAAACTTGTGTTGTGTGGGTTTGTAGTAAGATTATTTCATCAGCCAGGTATTCTACTTTGTACCCCTTAGTTATTTTTTTCTGATCCTTTCCCTCCATCTACCCTCTACCCTCTGATAGACGTGTATTGTTCCACTCTATATGTCTATGTGTTCGCTTCATTTAGCTCCTACGTTTATGTATTCTGGATATTAATCCTTTGTCAGGTGCAGAGTTTGTGAATATTTTCTACCACTCTGTAGGTTGCCTCTTCATTATTGTTGATGTTAATGGAAGTCTGTTGATTATTTGCTTTGCTGTGCAGAATCTTTTTTGTTTGATGTAATTCCATCTTCTATTTTTGCTTTTGTTGCCTGTGCTTTTGGGGTCTTATCCAAAAAAATTTGGCCCAGACCAGTCATAAAGACTTTCCCCTGTTGGGCTGTATGCGGTGGCTCACGCCTGTAATCCCAGCACTTTGGGAGCCAAGGTGGGTGGATCATGAGGTCCAGAGATCAAGACCATCCTGGCCAAAATGGTGAAACCCTATCTCTACTAATAATACAAAAATTAGCTGGGTGTGGTGATATGCACCTGTAGTCCCAGCCACGAGAGGCTGAGGCAAGAGAATCACTCGTACTCAGGAGGTGGAGGTTGCAGTGAGCTGAGATTGCACCACTGTACTCTAGACTGGTGACACAGCAAGACTTTGTCTAAAAAAAAAAAAAAAAAAATTTCCTGTGTTTTCTTCTATTATTCTTATAGTTTGGTGTCACGTGTTTAAATTTTTAATTCATTTTCAGTTGGTTTCTGTATAGGGTAAGCAATAGAGATCTACTTTAATTCTTTGCATATGTATATTCAGTTTTTACATCAATATTTATTGAAGAGATTGCCTTCTCCCCTTTCTTTTCTTTTTTTTTTTTTTTTTTTTTGAGACGGAGTTTCGCTCTTGTTACCCAGGCTGGAGTGCAATGGCGTGATCTTGGCTCACCGCAACCTCCGCCTCCTGGGTTCAGGCAATTCTCCTGCCTCAGCCTCCTGAGTAGCTGGGATTACAGGCACGCGTCACCATGCCCAGCTAATTTTTTGTAGTTTTTTTTTAGTAGAGACGGGGTTTCACCGTGTTGACCAGGATGGTCTCGATCTCTTGACCTCGTGATCCACCTGCCTCAGCCTCCCAAAGTGCTGGGATTACAGGCGTGAGCCACCGCACCCGGCACCCCCTTTCTTTTAAACATAGCATTTATATTTCAGTTTAAATGAATATAGCCAGAGCAGTTAGGCAAGATAAAGATATAAATGTCATGCAAGTTGGAAATAGGAAAGTCAAATTTCTCTGTTAGTAAAAGATGAAATCTTGAATGTAGAAAGTCCTACAGACTCCACCAAAAAGTGTAACTGTCAAGTAGTAAATGAATTCAGTAAAGTTGCAGGATAGAAAATCAACATATAATAACCAGTGGCAATTCTATATGTCAACTATCTAAAAAAGAAATAAAGGAAGTAATTCTATTTACAATAGTTATAAAAATTTAAATGCCTAGGAATAAACTTAACCAATAAGTTAAATTTATCTTCTGTAGAGAAAAGCTGAAATTGTGGAAAAACAGACACAAACTCTTATCATGCGAGTGGCTGACCTGCAACAAAAGGTGCATGTGCAGTCTCTCCAGGTATCTACTGTTGAAGTGAGGGCATTGATTGGAAGAGAATGGGACCTTGCAACTTGGCATGGGGTTGTGTGAGAGGATGCTGGTGAGTCTGGGGACAGAGTTTGTAAACTCTGATGAACCTTTTTTGCCAGAAGGAACAGCTTCCCCATCCCCAGTAGTGGCAACATCCCCTCCGTGACCCAAGCTGCCATCAACCTTTCCACCTTTGTCTGGAGAAATAAACCCTGTGCTGCCTGAGGCAACAGTGTTGGCCTCCCTTGGGGCAGTTGCCAGACAAAATAATGTTGATTCTCCTCAGGAGCCACCACCAATATCCCTGTTTGCTTCTAGACCTGTAACTAGACTAAAGTTCTGGCGGGCCCCTAGAGGTGAGGTTGAGTGTGACTCATGAGGAAGTGCACCACTTGAAAAGAGCTATTTGAGTTTTCTAATTTATATGATCAGAAATCTGGAGAACAGGCATGGGAATGGATGTTAACGGTGTAGGATAATGGTGGAAAGAACATACAGTTGGATGAGGCTCAATTTATTGATTTGGGCCCACTAAGTAGGCAATTTGCATTTAATGTTGTAGCTCCGGGAGTTGAAAAAGATTCTAATAGTTTACTTGCTTGATTAACTGAAATACGTATTAAAAGATGGCCCACTGTGAGAGAGCTGAAAATGCCTGATCTCCCTTAGTTTAATGTAGAGGAAGGGATCCAAAGGCTTAGAGAGTTTGGAATGCTGGAGTAGATTAGTCACTTTAGACCTACTCTTCCCAGCTGGGAGGATCCAGAAGATATATCATTGACCAATGCCTTGTAAAACAGATTTGTGAGGGTGTCACTTGGATCTTTGAAGAGCCCTGTGATTGTTATTCTCTGTATGTCAGATCTAGCAGTGGAACTGCAGTCATTCAACTACAAAATTTAAATACAGTGAAAATAATCGGACCCCAAGGTGGCAGGGGCCAAGTAGCAGCACTCAACTGCCGAAGGCAAGGTGAGCGTAACTACTGTAATGAACAGCAGGGACACAGCAGCAATCAGAATAGTCTGACTCGTGTAGAGCTCTGGCATTGGCTAGTTAATCGTGGTGTTCTTATAAGTGAAATTGATACGACGCCTACTGCATTCCTACATAATTTATATAAAAGAAAACTTCTAGGTCGAATGGACAAAAGACTAAATAGAATTTTAAAAACGGGGAATCACGGCTCCTCAATCGATTTCCAGACTTGAGCCAGTTTACAGACCCAAAACCCCTTGAATGAAGGGGAGGTCGGGTCCCCCACTCCATTATCAACAATTTATGCAGTGAACCTTTCTCCCATCCTTCCCCAAGGAGACCTCTGGCCTTTTACCAGAGTAACTGTGCACTGGGGAAAGAGAAATGATCAGACATTTCAGGGACTACTGGACGCTGGCTCTGAGCTGACGTTGATTACAGGGGATCCAAAATGCATCTGTGGTCCTCCAGTTGAAGTAGGGGATTATGGACGTCAGGTAATTAATGGAGTTTTAGCTCAGGTCTGACTTAGAGTGGGTCCAGTGGGTCTCTGGACTTATCCTGTTGTTGTTTCCCCAGTGCCAGAATGCATGATTGGCATCGATATACTTAGCAGCTGGCATAACCGCCACATTGGCTCCCTGATTTGTAGGGTGATGGCTATTATGGTGGGAAAGGCCAAATAGAAGCCATTAGAGCTGCCTCTACCTAGAGAAATAGTAACTTAAAAACAGTATCACATCCCTGGAGGGGTTGTGGAGATCAGTACCACTGTCAAGGACTTGAAAGATGCATGGGTGGTGATTCCCACCACATTCCTGTTCAACTCTCCCATTTGGCCTGTGCAGAAGACAGATGGATCTTGGAGAATGTTAGCAGATTATCTTAAGCTTAACCAAGTGGTGAGTCTAATTGCAGATGCTATACCAGATGTGATTTTATTGCTTGAGCAAATTAATATATCTCCTGGTCCCTGGTATGCAGCCATTGACTTGGCAAATGCCTTTTTTCCATTCCTGTCCATAAGGCCCACCAGGAGCAATTCACTTTCAGTTGGCAAGGCCAGCAATATAGCTTTACTGTCCTACCTCAGGGGTATATCAGCTCCTCGGCTTTATTTGGAGAGACTTTGATCACTTTTCCCTTCCGAAAGGTATCACACTGGTCCATTACATTGATGACATTATGCTGATTAGATCCCGTGAGTGAGAAGTAGCAAACACACTGGACTTATTGGTGAGACATTTGTGTGCCAGAGGATGGGAAATAAATCTGACTATAATTCAGGGAACTTCTACCTCAGTAAAATTTCTAGGGATCCAGTGGAGTGGGGCCTGTTGAGATATTCCTTCTAAGATGAAGGGTAAGTTGCTGCATTTGGCCCCTCCTACAACAAAGAAAGAGGTGCAATGCCTAGTGGGCCTATTTGGATTTTGGAGATAACACATTCCTCATTTGGGCATGTTATTCCATACTATTTATCGAGTTACCTGAAAGGCTGCCAGTTTTTAGTGGGGTCCAGGACAGGAGAAGGCTTAGCAACAGGCCAGGCTGATATGCAAGCTGTTCCGACTCTTGGGCCATATGACCCAGCGGCTCCAATGGTGCTTGAGCTGTTAGTAGCAGACACATACGGCTGCTGTTTGGAGCCTTTGTCAGGCCCCCATAGGTGAATCACAGTGGAGGCCTTTAGGATTTTGGAACAAGGCCCTGTCATCTTCTGCAGATAACTACTCTCCTTTCAACAGACAGCTCTGGGTCTGTAACTGGGCTTTGGTGGAAACTGAATGTTTGACTCTGGGTCATCAAGTTACCAGGCCACCTGAGTTGCCTAGCATGAACTGGGTGCTTTCTGACCCATCTAGCAATAAAGTGGGTCATGCACAGCAGCATCCTATCATCAAATGGAAGTGTTATATACATCACTGGGCTCAAGGAGGTCCTGAAGTCACAAGTATGTTACATGAGGAAATGGTTCAAATGCCCATGGTCTCCACTCCTGCCACCCTGCCTTTTCTCCTCCAGCCTGGCCTCATGGGGATTTCCCTGTGATCAGTTGACAGAGGAGGAGAAGACTAGGGCCTGGTTCACAGATGGTTCTGCAGGCACCACCCAAAGACAGCTGCAGCACTACAGCCCCTTTCTAGGACATCCCTGAAGAACAACAGTGAAGGAAAATCTTCCCAGTGGGCAGAGCTTTGAGCAGTGCACCTGGTTGTGCACTTTGCCTGGAAGGAGAAATGCCCAGATGTGTAATTATATTCTGATTCATGGGCTTTAGCCACTGGTTTGACTGAACGGTCAAGGATTTGGAAGAAGCATGATTGGAAAATTGGTGACAAAGAACTTTGGGGAAGAGGTATGTGGATGGACCTCTCTGAGCGGTCAAAAACTATGAAGATACTTTTATCCCATATGAGTGCTCACCAATGGGTGACCTCAGCAGAGAAGGATTTTAATAATCAAGTGGATAGGAGGACCCATTCTGTGGACACCACTCGGCCTCCTTCCCCAGCCACCCCTGTCATCACTGAATGGGCCCATGAACAATGTGGTCATAGTGGCAGTGATGGAGGTTACACATGGGCTCAGCAACATGGACTTCCACTCACCAAGGCTGACCTGGCTATGGCCACTGCTGAGTGTCCAATTTGCCAGTAGCTAAGACCAACACTGAGCCCTCGATATGGCACCTTTCTTTGGGGTAATCAGCCAGCTACTTGGTAGCAGGTTGATTATATTGGACCTCTTCCATCATGGAAAGGGCAGAGGTTTGTCCTCACTGGAACAGACAATTACTCAGGACACAGATTTGCCTATCCTACAGACAATGCTTCTGCCAAGATTACTACCTGTGGACTCCTGGAATGCCTTATCCACCACCATGGTATTCCACACAGCATTGCCTCTGACAAAGGCACTCACTTTACAGATAAAGAAGTGCAGCAGTGGGCTCATGTTCATAGAATTCACTGATCTTACCATGTTCCCCATCTTTCTAGAGCAGCTGGATTCATAGAATGGTGGATGGCCTTTTGAAGTCACAATTACAACGCCAGTTAGGTGACAATACCTTGCGGGGGTGGAGCAAAGTTCTCCAGAAGGCTGTGTATGCTCTGAATCAGCATCCAATATATGGTACTGTTTCTTCCATAGCCAGGATTCATGGGTCCAGGAATCAAGGGTGGAAGTGGAAGTAGCACTACTCACCATCACCTCTAGTGATCCACTAGCAAAACTTTTTCTTCCTGTTCCCACTACATTATGTTCTGTTGGCCTAGAGGTCTTAGTTCCAGAGGGAGGAATGCTACTACTAGAAGACACAACAGCAATTCCATTATACTAGGAGTTAAGATTACCACCTGGATACTTTGTGCTCCTCCTACCTTTAAGTCAACAGGCTAAGCGGGAAGTTACAGTGTTGACTGGGGTGATTGACCCAGATTATCAAGATGAAATAACGGAGGTAAGGAAGAGTATGCATGGAATACAGGAGACCCATTAGGTCATCTCTTAATATTACGATGCCTTGTGATTAAGGTGAAAGGGAAACTACACCTGCCCAATCCAGGCAGTACTACAAATGGTCTAGAATCCTCAGGAATGAAGTTTGGGTCACTCCACCAGGAAAAAAATAAAGCCATGACCTGCTGACGTGCTTGCTGAAGGCAAAGGGAATACAGAATGGGTAGGAGAAGGTAGTCATAAATACCAGCTACAACCACATGACCAGCTGCAACAATGAGGACTGTAACTGTTATTATTATCTTTATTTGGATTATGTATGATCTCAGGAGATGTATATGGGCTCAAATTGACAAGGGGTGGACTTGTGATGGCTTATATTGAGTGTTGACTTGATTAAAAAATACAAATTACTGATCCTCGGTGTGTCTGTGCAGGTGTTGCCAAAGGATATTAACATTTGAGTAAGAGGGCTGGGGAAGGCAGACCCACCATTAATCTGGTGGGCACAATCTAATCCACTGCCAGTGAGTATTAAGTAAGCAGAAAAACATGGCAAGGTGAGACTTGCCTAGCCTCCCAGCCTACATTTTTCTCACATGCTGGATGGTTCCTGTCCTCAATCATTGGACTCCAAGTTCTTCAAAAAGACAGATAATAACAAATGCTAGAGAGGACACCAGGAGAGGGAACCCTCCTACAGTGCTGTTGGGAATGTAAATTAGTACAGCCACTGTGGAAAATGGTATGGAATTTCTTCAAGAAAACTGAAAATAGAAATACCGTATTATTCAGCAATCTCACTGCTGGGTATATAGCCAAAAGGAAGGAAATTGATATGTTGATATCTGCAGCACTCCCATGTTCATTGCAGCCTATTTACAAAAGCCAAGATATGGAATCGGTGAATGAATGGATAAAAATTGTAGTACATGTGCATATATATATATATATGTGTGTGTGTGTGAGTGTGTGTATATGCACAATAGAATATTATTCTGCCACAAAAATAATGAAACCCTGTCATCTGCAGCAACATAGTTGAAACTGGAGGTCATTATGTCAAGTGAAATAAGGCAGGAACATAAAGACAAATATTGCCTATTCTAACTCATATAGGGAACTAAAATATTGATCTCATGGAGGTAATGAATAGATGGTCAGCTGAAGCTGGAAAAAGTAGCAGGGGGTAGGGGATAAAGAGGTGATGGTTAATGGGTGCAAAAATTGAGTTAGATTGAGGAATAAGATCTAATGCTCAATAGCACAGTTGAGCTACTATAGTTAACAGTAATTTTTTATATGTTTCAAAATAGCTGGAAGAGTAGATTAGGAATGTTCCCAACTCAAATAAATAATAAATTCTTAAGGTGTTGGATATCCTAATTACCTTGATTTGATCATTACGTATTATATGCATGTAACAAAATATGACATGTACCTTATAAATATATATAACTTATATATTAATAAAAATTAAAAAGAAAAAACTATAGAATGATGTATGTAACTTGAAACCATTTTGTTAATTAAAATGACATACATCCAAAACAAAATTTACGTGAATATATCTCTCTCTGTCTCTATATATCTAATCTATATTATAGAGATATGTATTTATATATCTCCATAATATGGATATAATAGATATATCTATATATACAGGTATTGATCGACTTACGACCTATGCAACTTACGACCATTCGACTTTACGATCACAATCGCTAGCCACGACTGCTCCGCGTCTGGCAGCACAAACGTTGCCCAGCTGGGCGCACGACAGTGTGGACCAGCTTCCGGCAGCACTACCATTTCCGTGTGCACCATTTCAACTGTTATCCCAGACTCGGTACAGCAATTTGTGTTTTGTGTCTTGGATATTTTTCATCAAACTCCTCCCAATAAATTTCTTGTACATTTCGAAGCAATGGACCCAAACATCGAACGATTTGCAAGGATTGAATGGATGGCATATGATGTGTTTCGTCCGTATTGTGAAATTTATGAAGAAAAAAAGAAACATGCAATTCAGACAAAGCTCACCATGTTTATGAAAAAACCAACTCCGGTAACCCCAACTGCTGCCTCAGATGATGACATCAATGATCCGCAGCCAAGCACCAGCGGCCAATAAAATGTTTCGTACGTGTTTATATATTTTGATATGTTTTGCAATTGGGAAAATGTTTCCTGTGGTATTTTTTACACCTGTATTTTGTATTTTTGTATGCACCTGTATTTTGTAATTTTGTATGTTTTGCAAATATTAAACCAGTTGTACTGGTAATGCAGTGTTTTACTTAAACCTGACAAATGTAAAAATAAGAAAATGGTGTAGAGATGATACAAATGGCATAAAATGAACAAAGAAAATTATGATATATAACAATAATGAAAGAAAATTATGATAAAATATGACTTAAAGATTTTTATAACATCATTTCACAGTACTGTGCATATAACCTAGTCAACTTACGACCAAATCATGTTACAACCGGTCTGTCAGAACCAATGGTGGTCTTAAGTCAAGCACTAGCTGTATATATCTTACAGAATGTTACATATAGAGTATAAGTGAAATTATTTGGGAGGCAAAAGGAAATGAATGCATATTTTAAATAAGGGAGTTAACATATATGAACCGATCATAGGGTAAATAAACTGAGGAGAATAATTGGCTCAACCCTCTACAACTGAAGATCAAAAATAACAACATATTATGACAAACACAAAAAGAAACTGTTAGGGCTGCTACCAAGTGCTAGACACTACAGTTTTCACCAGTGCTACTTCTAGACTCGACTGAGGTATCAGTGCCAGAAACTTGACCTTCCAGCCACTGCTTGTTGCTGCTGCTGCCAAAGACAGAGTTCCCTCACCCCACACTCTCACATTACCAGCTCCTGGGTTAAAATATGACATGGGTGTGACTGACTGGTGAATTCCACATCACAACACTGCCCTAAATACAAGGAAAACTGGGAAAGAGAGTATCTACCATTTTCACTCCTCATGATCAAATTAGGATGGTTCATTGCTCTTCACAACAAGACTGATAATGTGAAGAAGAGTTCCCTAGGTGTAGTAAGGTATTCAGAAACTGGGTGGCCAAAGTTAATGCCAAATATTTGCTTTTGCCAGTTTGTAGATTATTTGATTTATTTTGTTGGACATGCTTCCAGGATTAATTTCTACATAGTCTGAATCCGTGAACATACTATGTTATATCTCAACATTGATTGATCTTTATTGTTTTCATCTTCAAACATGATGTGCTTTTTAAATGTGAAGATTAAAGTATTTCTAAATTTTAGAAAAAATTGCTTGAGGTATGTTTTCAAATATTTTATTCTTGTTCCATTTGCTCCATATATTTCTTCAGGGACACCAATTACGCATATATTATCACCCTTTTGTTTTCCACACCTATCATCCTCCTATTAATCCTTCAAAATCTTAAAAAAAATGATTTTGTTCAGGTTTTTTGAGACTGCCATCAATACTGCTATTGCTTTTTTTTTTTTTTTTAGCAGTCTGTGTGTTTCTTTTCTACTTCCTTTTGATGTTTTGTTTACCCCTTACATATTTTCCCTTACCTCTGAAAGTTTAGTGTTAAATCTTTTTTTTTTTTTTTTTTTTTGAGACAGAGTTCCACCTGTGTTGCCCAGGCTGGAGTGCAATGGCAGGATCTCAGCTCACCACAACCTCCTTCTCCTGGGTTTAAGCAATTCTCCTGCCTCAGTCTCCCAAGTAGCTGGGATTATAATGATGCACCACCACACGCAGCTAATTTTGTATTTTTAGCAGAGATGGGGTTTCTCCATGTTGGCAGGTTGGTCTCAAACTTCCGACGTCGACCTCAAGTGATCCAAACACCTCGGCCTCCCAAAGTGCTGGGATTACAGGCATGAGCCAATGTGCCTGGCTGGTGTTCTAATCTGTTATTCATTGTTCCTCTCTAGTTCCACATTGGACTTTTCCCCCATAAAGGCCCTATTTCCTTTAAATTCTCAAATTTTGTTGGAAAGACATGACAGAATTTTCCTCTTCTTTATAGTGTGGTTCTTAATCTTTTTTTTTTTTTTTTTTTTTTTTTTTGAGATGGAGTCTTGCTCTGTCACCCAGGCTGGAGTGCAGTGGCACAGTCTCTTCTTACTGCAACCTACACCTCCCTGAGTAGCTGGGATTACAGGTGCTCACCAGCATGCTTGGCTAATTTTTGTATTTTTAGTAGAGTTGGGGTTTCACAATGTTGGCCAGGCTGGTTCTTAACTCCTGACCTCAGGTGATCTACCCACCTCAGCCTCCCAAAGTATAAGGATTATAGGTGTGAGCCACCATGCTTGACGCTTCTTCTTTTTATTATTCAGTTCAGTTTCTCGTTTTCTTTATAATTAAAAATGTATATTTCATAGATTTGACAAGTTTAATTATTTTTTTCTTGTTACTAAACCATGAATGGTAGTAGTAATATTTTATTGTTTTTTAAATTATCTTTGAACTGAGGGAATTCTTTCTGAACAAGATATATGTGGATGAATTTTGTGGAGAAGGAACGAGTGGGTGGAAACGACAAATGGAAGCCACTCTGAGTATCAGACAGTGAGTGTAAGAGTCTGTTTACCAACACTAACTCATCTAGTCAGTCCCATGGGCAAAAATAAAAGCCAGGAGAAAATAAAACATCTTCGGCTTACAGTAAAACTACATGATGCTACAAGATTCAGATGCATATGTGAGTGAGTGTATGTGTGTGTGTGAGTGTGCATGTGTGTGTTTGTGTGTATGTTATGTAAGAAAGAGAGAGGGACTGAGGCATAGAGAGAGACACAGAGAGAGAAAGAAGTAATTTTAAGTTTCAGGCTGTTTGATTGCCATTCTTTCTTTAGCACCTTGCCCACAATAGGCCTCTGCTTCTTCAAACATGGTGCTCCTTTGTTATCCAACTGTAGTTTGCTTAATATGCCATAGAATCTAACTTGGTTCCAAGAGGCTTGTATAATGAATCTATGCATACTTCTTATATCTTTCCAAAGAAGTAATCATTGTGCACATCTGACTCTGGCCCAATATCTTTGAAGCTAGGTGTCTTTTTGGCATCATCTCTTCTTGGTATTACCATTTTATTTCTCCTAACAGCCCTTATTTATACATTGCAGTTTGGAGTTGTAGGTGTTCCATAGAATCATCAAAATAGCAAACCCCTTTCTGTTTTATGTTCTCTTCATTTCAATCAGTTCATTTTAGAGAGAGAACAGAAAAAGAGTATGTTAACATTTTCTTCTAAAACTGGAAGAGCAGTGGCTCATTCCCGTAATCCCTGCACTTCAAGAGGCTGAGGCAGATGCTCTTGAGACCATGGAGTTCAGGACCAGCCTGGGCAACCTGGTGAAACCCTATCTCTACAAAATAATAATAATAACACAAAAATTAGCTAGGCATGGTGGCATGTGCCTGTAGTCCCAGCTACTTGGGAGGCTGAGGTGGGAGGACTGTTTGAGCCCGGCAGGCTGAGGCTGCAGTAAGCCATGATCACGCCACTACACTACAGCTTGGGTGACAGAGTAAGATCTGCCTCAATAAAAATATATAAAAATAGATAAAATAAAAAATAATTAAAATGAAAGTATCCTAGAAGCCTTCTGGATAGTGATGCTGTGGCCATGAGGAGCTGAGTACCATCATGTGTGGTAGCCCATTTACTAAGAGTGATGGCACTTCAGGGCCTTGACTCAAGGTCATGTCCTCCAACTCCTAAAAAATATTAGATGGAGATAAACATTACAGTGACGAGCTCTTCAAACTGTGTCTCTCATTCAAGGCAATTATTATCCATGTATTCTTTATTCAGAAACAACATGTATAAGTTGAGTACAAGTTATCAAGCTATTGTCACTTGAAAATGTTAGTCTACTTGTGTGTCCCTTGAAGATGATCGACCAAGTCACAAAGTCAACTTGAGCAACACTCATAGTCTGGCCTTTTTTGTTTGTTTTTTTAGGCATGTTTATTGTTTTGGTGTAATCTTTGTTGGTTATTTAGAGCAGATATGATCATGTACCCCATTATTCTGGAATATGTGAGTCTCTTCCATGGATAGTAGTTCCATTTCCTTGCATTGACTAGGGACTAACTAGGGGATGGGGTTGAAGGTTGTGATTATAGACACTCAGATCCTTGGATCATGTAAGTTCCATTTGAAGACAGCAATTAGACATATAAGTAAAATAGAGAGAAAGTACCTAATTACTAACTGGTAGAGTTATGTGGTTTAAATAAGAAAATTGCCTGGTAGGTAGAAAACTGCTAGTATTAGGTATTTTATTGATATTATTTTTTATCATCATCATCAGTGCAAGGAGATAATATATAATTCTATGAATTGACAGAGGTGGAAGAATTTGATTTGTTGCTAGATTGATTCCACGGATACTGACAATGACTGGAAATATGATCCTTGGATAAAGGAGAGATGAAAGATAGGTCCTTGAATAAGGGAAAATCATTAGTGGACACGAAGGGAGAACTCAAAGGGGAGAAGCAGGGCCGTTTACTGTACTGCTCTGTCAGGGTGCATTGTGGCAAAAAAAAAAAAAAAAAAAAACCTGTTTCAGTATTGGGGGCCCATGCATTGACCTTTTGGTTCTGTCTCTTTCTCTCTAATTAGCTCACTTCAACTTGGTGTGTTTTCTTTAGCATAGCATTTGGCATCAGCCTGGTCCCAGTATAACAATTTTGAGAGGATGAGAGACGTGGATGGAAATAGCCCCTCTAAAGTTACTATGACCTTCTCCCATAATGTATTGTAATATGGTGGTAATGATAGGTACACCAGCTTCTGTACTTGAAGTTAAAAGAAAATTCAGTTCTGTTTTCTTTTCACCATCCACAAACTGTTATTTGTAATAACAGAGGGAAGAGTTTTCTATAGCTAGCCTGTCAGTGGTTCCAACCTGGAAATAACATCCAACCACTAACTGCTGTTTAATTTTTTTTCTTTTTACTTTATTTCATGGGTTACTGTGTTTGCACAGCAGGGCGGCAAACATCTGAGGAAATGTCACTTGGAATAGCAAATAAGCTAGCAATGCCATTGTCTCTGCCTAAGGTTTTACCTTTGGTGTGTGTAGCTCCTATTCACTTTGGTGGGTGAGTAGCCTCAGTTCACCAGAAAGAGTTAATTTAAGTAAAATTAAATCTGTGGAAAGATAAAAGGTAGCAAATGACACAACTTGCCAAAATATCAATTTCATACTTGTGGTACATTGTTTCTCTAGAATGGAAAGCAATTCTAAGAGAAACCCCATCACCAAGAGCATTGTTGACTGCTGAATGACTGAGGACAGAAGGAGGGAGGCCTGGTGAGAATTCAGCACAGGGCGGGGGCAGCAGAAGCCTAGATGCTCAGTGTATAATCTTTATATGTAACTAAACCCCAGGCAGACTTCTTGTGTTTCTGAGGGATGCTCCTGTTTTCTCAAGGATTTCTATTCTGGGAGGTTGGCACAAAGAGACATCAGCGGATGTTGGCAGAGACCATGTTTCTCTCCAGCTGCTCCGATGGAAATCATCACGTTACAGTGAGTCATATTTTTTCCTTTGCCAGTAGGGTTTTATACACTATCATCCCTACTCCAAGACATGCCTAGTGACCAGGAGCAAAAGGAGTTCTTGGACCTCTGGGAGTTCATGGCCCTCTCCTTAAAGGAAGGATCCAAACTCAAAGAAAAAGCTAGAGTTTAAAACAGAATCGTACTACTTCCATCCATGAAGTTGATAGTTTTCTTGTATCAGGGGCAGGATAGGGGTGCAGACAATGGTATAGAAGTCCTTTTCTGGCACCTTCTATCATATTATTTGCCCTTTTCCTCTCTAGCTAACTCCTTGTACCAGAGAGAAAAGCAGAGCATTTAAATTTATGAGTACTGATATAGTTCCAAGTCAGCATTTTAACTACTTTGCGTTTCAGTTTACACATCTGTAATACGTGAATAGTAACAATTTCCTCAGGATTGTTGAAAAGATGAAATTAGATAATTGAGTTTAGTGCATGTAAAATGTTCCCAGCAAAGTTCTGCTGGAGGTAAGCCTTTTTAAATCCAAGATTTTCAACCTAAGAGTTACCTCCTGAAGTACTTTGCTGGTAAAATTTTACATGCAACAAATTCAACTGCTGTATTCATGATAGTTAATAGTTTTTCTTTTGTATAATATCTTTCTCCAAAGATACAGCTGAGTATCTAATGAAAATTCAACTCAGATATATTTCTTTACCCATCCTTATTTATGCAAGCATGTCATTTATTTCTTTGATTTACTAGGCATACATAATGACATTTTGGATTTATGCTCCAGTTACCATGATGGCTACAAGGCTGGATGATGTAGCGCTTAATCAGGCATAGTTCTGGCCTTTTAAGCAGCTCAAAGTCTGATAATATAATTTAATAAAACTATGTGTAACTCAAAATAAACTAGTTGGGGTAGGGAGGAGGGAAGTGGTGACGTATGATAGAATAGGGTTTTTGAAGGAGCTAGTCTTTTGGATGGACCTTGAATTACTTTGGGTACAGTATACGTAAATATGTAGATATAGGAAAGAGCATGGAGATTTTGGGGAGTGGGTAAGTGGCTGGATACTCTGGCCTCTCTTGAATTTTAACGAGCATTCTCAATGAATGAGATCCATGAGTAGAGACTCAATCAGAATTTTGAAATAGAAGGAAACAGTGAAAATGCCAAATCTAGTAGTCATTCTGATTTACTTTACGAATAACCAGTGCTTGACTGAGAGCAGAGGACACAGGTTAGCCTATGTCCAAGATAAGAAGGTTTTGCTAACCTTATGCAAGTTTATTAGATGCAATTTAAGTGAGTAGAGCTGGAGATCCACAGCACACATTTTAACCAATTTCACTGATATTCAAAGGTGATTTAGACAGCTTTGAAAGAGTCATCAAAAGAAATCAGAGCAATCCTGTCTATCCTAGAAGTATTTAGAAACCTGAGGAAAGGAGCTAAGATGACAGTTCTTTTCTGAAAAATGCAGAGAGGGGCCATGCATTCTTTGGTGATGTGCACCAGAAAAATGTTAACAAAAGGATGTTTTTTACTCTTAAACCATCAACTGATTTTGGCTGCAAAGCACCAGCTGGCTTGCATTACTTGTAATGTGCTTTGGTGTGTCTCTGATGATAAACATGAAGGGTCCTTTAAGATATACAGAAATATTAAGCAACTAAACATGCTTTTTCCCCTCCCTTTGAAAATTTAAGGAGTTGAAAGAAACATAGACGCCTTTTAAACATAAGAAAAGTTATGTATGGTTAGATCAATTTTGCTCCCACTATGACAAGCCAATGAGGACTTCTTCTTAAGGAAAAGAATAATTAAGTTTGAGCTCCAAAGGTTAGAACTCTAGCCTGGCATAAAAAAGAATGCAACCAAAATCAGCTTTCACAATTCAGCCTCAGTTCTCAGTCTGTGACTCAATGGTATCTCACAGTTTTGTTTTGTTTTGTTTTTCACTAAAGTGATTATGTAGCAAGACAGATTTTTTTGTTTATTTTGGTTTTGTATCCTGGTATAAGCCAAAAATATTCTTATCACCAATTCTTCCCTTACTTTGTCTGAGTGCAAAGCCTCTCATAGCACTCTAGTTAATATTGATGTCTCCTCCATCTGACCCCCCAATTCCAAGTCTCCCTCTCTCCAGCCGTTTTACTTGTGAGCTGAAACCCAATGCACACAGCTTCTGTGGTGGGTGGTCTTTAAGTACAATCTAGTCTCATAACCAATGATGTATGTTCCCTGCAAATACGTTACTTAATTGATGCTGTCAATTGATGCTCCCTTAACATGGAGCAAGAACCTGGTAAAAAGTGAGAGCCCTGCAATATTTTCTGTTTGGTCGCTATGGCCAATGGACTGCCCTTAGAAAGCACCGCTTTTTTCAACGCAAGCAGATAGCATATGACAGAGTTTTCCAGCATACTCTCCAAACTTGACTTGCCTTATAATTGTATTATTGGTACAAAAAATTTAAAGAATCCCTTTGTTTATTGACTGAACAAGTATTTTATCCGAGGCTGCGTCCTAGGCTTTGGGGATAAACTAATAGGAAAATACAAGTGATAGGCATAACCAAAAATTCACTCAGTAACTATAAACATTAATATAAAAGAAAAGAAAATGTTTCCTGTTACTCTTAACCTTTGTCTTCAGATTCCTGGGCCCGAGAACACTCTACTTTTAGAAGAGCAGCAAAAGGTTGACTTAGAAAAAAAGTAGGTAGAGCACAGACAAATTATTTTAGGAGAATTCTGTGGTCTGTGAAATTGGTGGTAAACAGAAAAATGGGTCTTCCATTCAGAAGCAAAGACCACATAGACTAGGGGAGAGGGAATTTATCTGAGCAAACAAAAGTACTCCTCAAAATAAGGATGGTCCTCAAAGGCAGAGTGTAATCAATGTGCTTATGAAGAAGATCAATAAGTCTAGCAAAGTAAAATAAGACGTAAGTCTTTATCTTATCCTTTCTTCTCCGAAGTTTCCATTTTTCAGGGAGTGTTGGGAGCTGGAATCGTTTAGTAGAACAATCTCAGAATTCAAGGCCACACTGAACTGGGGTTTTCACCAGCTACAAATCCCAGTTCTGCCACCTAGTAATTGCAGAACTTGGAAAGGTTATTTATTATCACTGAGGCTCATTTTTCTCATTTGTTTTAAAATAGCAGATACTAATATTTAACTTGCAGAGTGATTGTAGTCTGCCTATTTCAAGAAACCAGAATACTAAAACTTATGTTTATAATGGAATTCCAGGAACCAGATGTCCACTAGAAAGAGGGAGGGGCTAATTTATTTTTGCAGGATGCAGAGTGAAGAGAAGGCATGAGGGTGTACCCAGGTAACCAGGGGAAGTACCATGCACTAGGAGGCGAACAGAGCATAAGCATTAAACATAAAGTCAGAAATCAAGGAAAGGTAAACCAGAGATTATGGGTTTGGGACAAGGCACCTGGAAGCCTTGCATATGCAACAGAGAGAAAGTTCTGTACCTTCCAGTTCAAGCAGCCATGAGCACTGATACTTGAGAAGGTACTCAGGACAGTACGTGGTATGACACTCAGAACCATTTCCTTACCTACAGAGTTGCTGGCACAGCCACTAACATTACAGACATTGCAAACAACTTTAGAATTTAAAAATACTTTTACACACACAATCTCTTGTGAAGTGGCCTTGGTTGGTGGCCCAGATATCACTAAGGTTCAATTTCCCTCCATCTATAGTATGGAGTATAAAGCTCAGAAATTTGACTTGATTTTCCCAAGCTTCCATAATTAATATGATAAAAAACCTCAGAGCTGAACAGAGTATCTCATGCAAGTAGAATATTCTTCACATGATCAATCGTTTTGTAAAGCTGAATAGCAGATTTTCAGAAGGAACTATAAATAAAATAAAAATTTTTGAGCCATTCCAAAATTGCTGAAATCTGTGAGGTCAGAAATAGGAATCTCTATTTAAATGATCACCTTCAGTAATTTTGAGACAGCTGCCTTGGAGTAGAGGAAAATCATCTGGGTACAACTGTTTTACTCCACACATGCATCTGCACAGTGAAACCATGTTATCTAGCCTAATTACTCACCCAGTTAGAGCTAAGCTGGGGCTATAAAAGCTTTGAGTTTCCTCTTTAATAGGCTATAAAAGTGGCCTTGTTTTCACTCCTGTTTTTCCTGACATTTTCTTTTGCAGTTATCATCCAATATTTACTTTTAAGAATAAAAAAAAAATCTTTAAAAAGAATTAGCAAAAAAAAAAGAATTAGCAAATACTATACAATAAATCTAGCCAATGAATTGGTATAGAACTTGGGAACCTGGGAAATAAATACAATCTGATATTTTAATTTCTCACTTAAAACATCATATAAATAGCAAAATCTCCTAAATTATATTTTTAGCATAAAAGGGTAAATGCCAAAATAGTTTCATAAAAGATCTTTTATTAAATATACAAGTAACTCAAAGAATTTGGGTAGGAGAATAATCTTACTAACTACAACAATAGATAGTGAAACTTCTCACTTGAATTCTGGAGATTAACCGTGTGTGACCCAGGGTGAGGTACTTATCTTCTCTGAGCTTCTGTTTTCTCACCTGTTAAATGGAAAACATTGTATCTGCCTCCCAGTATCCTTGGTAGGATTAAAGAGATTATATTATAAATGTGCCTGTGACTAAATTAGGAACATAACAGGTATTTGACAAAATTTAGCTGTGTTTGATCTAACTTTTAAAAATACTTGCAATAAAATCATTCCTTAGTGACTCTTTCAGTTACTGAATTTGTCTCATCCATAAATGAAGGTGGTGTTCAGAAAAAATTATCTCAGCAATCTCTTACAAAGCTAATGTTCTGTATATTTATTATTCTAGAAAAATTTTTGCATGATCTCTAACCAGAATTACTTTTGAGAAGGTATACCTTGTCACCAAAAAGTCAATGGAGAATTCCTAGATAATCAATAACATTATCTTAACAGGTTATTAGATATACTTCATAGGATTTTCTTGCATTCAGTGAATTTCAATGTTAATAGGAAAACACTAAACTCAACTATGGTAAAAGTCATTATTTGATTTAAAAGGAACTTCAAGACCTTGTATGGCCTTTTGTTTACTCTCAGAGGACAGGAATTATTGTGCTATTGTCATATTGACACACCAATTAATGAAAATCTTCAGAAAAAATATGGGAACTAGAGTTGTGTATTTATGTTATCTATGTGTATTATCAATGTTAGGTGGATTCTGGATTTGTTATCATAAAAGTTTAATTTTACCCCACTACCTATCACGGTGTCTGATATAAAGTAGACAGTTAACAAAAACGTATAAATGGAGTTAATAAGCGTATTTTATGAAACTCAATTAATCAATGTGATGGAACAGAACAAACATGGACTTAAAGTACCCCTACTTCAATTCTTTCATTCTTTCTTTCATTTTTGTTCTATTATTTTTTTTTCTATTTATCTCCCATTTTACTTTTCTTCCTTTGACCAGGGCCACCAGCTGTCCAATACTGGTCTAGTCTCTGCCATGATGGCAAAAGTGACCTTCGAAGGTGGTAGAACGCCAACAAGCAGAAGAGGAACAGGGAAGTAACAGGGCCTCAGAATCATATTTTCATCATTATCAATAGAACATGACAGATTCTGAGGCAGTCTCTGATTTGGGCTTTCAGTAGAAGGACATTCTTCACGAAGAGTTATCTGCAAAAAAACACCCCTACAGGGAGTTAAATCAGCAAGCAAACATGGTTGATAAATATTCCCATCCCATTGTTTTTGCAAGAATGTAAACCACACCTAAAAGCACATTCTTTATTTTGTAGAGAAATATATGATGATGCACACTTCATCCCACTATGCCAAGACTTATGCTTAAATTTAATTTCAGCCTTCTTGTTTTCTCCCCGTGCTACAGTATGATTTCACAGTACATCCTCCCATCTGCTGAAACAGAGAAGTGCTTGCATTTTGGGCTGAGATGACTAATATTCATGAGGAATGAATCCAAATCCAAACTAAATGCACACTTTTGCATTTGTCCAAACCTAGCCATGAATTATCGCAGGCTATCAATAGAAGAAGAAGAAAGTTGCTATCTGTAAATCCCTATTTGTTTTCCCAAATTGCAACCTTGGCAATGGGTGTGACAGAAAAATGTTCAGCATTCCTGGTAGCCTGACCTGCCAAGAGAGATAAAGCCACTTTGAAGTCCAGCGACAAGAAACTACACAGATTTTTACCCCAAACGGGCCTCAAGCCCTTCTCAGAGAGAAGTGGGCTAAAGCAGCCTGCCTGTTTCACAGACTTCAGAACCAAGGAAATGGAGCCTGCTGACTCCAGGAGGTAGCAGATTTGAAGTCAGTAAAGGTAATACACTTTAAACTGCTCTGGCCAATAATGATGGTGGTGCTAATATCAATAAAACAATAACAGTAAAAGTTAATGTAGGAATAGTAGCCATCATTAATGCTTACATTCATTAGGTGATTGCTGGACTGCAGCATTGTACTTTGTCCTGAGGCATTATTCCATTTCCTGACAACATCCCTGGGATGAAGACAGTAAAGCTCAGGTGGTTGAGTGATGAGGCCCACACAGCCAGGAGCAGGGCTGAAGTTCTGACCTCAGTTCTGCTTCCCTCTGAAGCCTCTGCCATTTACCTTTCTATGTTACCTGTGCTGCCTCTCTGTTTGCATTGCTACCTGTCTCAGGTGAAACCCACCTTGGACCTCCTTTGGGGACAGCTCCTCCTAAACCACTGTCCACAGCCACTGCCCTCACTAGCAAACAACCTACACATACAAATAGTGTCTTCAGGAGGCCAGGGAGAAAGAATGCCTTGAAAGAGATCTGGTTATATTGCAAAATAAACTGCATGTGTAAAACCCTTTGGTTTTAGCAAAATGTGTTCACACACCTTCCCTTATAGGAGCTTCTGTCATTGCAGATGGGACTTGGGGGGCAGAAGATTTCCAGTATGAAGTCAAAGGAGCCAACTCTGCATTTATTCTTGTCTTAAAGTCTCAGAGAAATTCTTTTTTTTTCTGCCCAGATAAAGAATTAGTTTATTCAGCTAGGTTTTCTGAGCACTCACTTTGCACTAGCCCTAGGCTAGACACCACACATATATTTTCATTAATTCTAACAAATATATTAATTTCATTGTTTTCTATTGTTTTTCCTGTTAAGGTAAATTAGATAAGACGCAGTAAGTAACTTGTCCAAGGTATGAAGTCCTATTAAAGCAGTGCTTCTCAACCAGAGGATATTATCATTCCCCTTCTACCAAGAAAATTTGGCAATGTTTGGAGGCATTTATATTGTCACATATGGAGGGGCAGGGGGCAGGCATCTAGTGGATAGAGGCCAAGGATGCTGTTAAACATCCTACAGTGCACAGAATAGCCCCCCTGCAGGAAATAATTATCCAGTATAACATATCAATAGCACGGAAGTTGAGATACCCTGGATTAAACTGAGTGATTTGCAACTGGATTCTGCTATCTGGCCCCTTTGGCTGATGACATAGATTCTCTTAGATGGACAGATGCACTCAGCTTTGAATCAGAGCCTCTGGCTGCTCTGCCATGGCAGTGCCTGCTTCTCGGTGTCCTGCTGCATACAACAGCCTGGGAGCTGGGGTCCTCCCTGCTCAGTCAGCTGGGCATTCAGAATGTCCATGACTTAGAGCCCTGATGCTGCTGCAACTCATAAATCTCCTTATAATCCCACATTTTGTAAAAGGTGCATCAGCAAACATTAATGGCCCAGGAACCTTGGGATTTTAAATATTCTAAGAACCTTTTGCTGAATGAAATTTTGGTTTGAGGAATGGCCACAGTGAGATCAGTGCAGCACCGCCCAAGGACTCTACATTCAATTTGAATTTCAGAAAGCAGGAAAAAGTACGGAGAGACCGATTAGGACATTGCTGAAAAAGGGTCAGATGGGCTTTTGACTAGTTCTGTGGCAGGGAATATGCAGACAAGTAGATGGATTGATACATACCTTAGTGGAGGGAGGGCAAGGAGTCAGTGATGGACCAGCTGTGACAAGTGAGGGAGATGAGGTGAAAGGATGCTTGCCAGTCCAAGTAACTAGGTGGATATAATTTCTCAAGACTTGCAATTCTCATTTTCCTCATCTGTAAAGTGGGAACAAAATTCTTATCCTTTCTCCCTCACAGGGTTATTTGAAGGACCAAGTGATATAACAAATATACAAGGGTTTCCCGGACTGTGACTGATGATAAATATCTGACCTACAAGGTGACTGTTTATAATCATTATCACAGCATGTTCATCTCTGTGTCTTTGTTATCAGTCTCCGTGTACTGTGAAACACCAATGCTAGCTCAGTGATATAATTTGGGTGCCTTACAGCTTCCTGATTCCACAGTTACAGGGAGTTTATAAAGCACATAAAATGGCAAAAGTGAGGCCACACATGGGGGCTCACACATGTAATCCAAGCACTTTGGGAGGTGGAGGCAGGTGGATCACCTGAGGCCAGAAGTTGTAGACCAACATGGTCAAAGCCTGTCTCTACTAAAAATACAAAAATTAACTGGGTGTGGTGGTACATGCCTGTAGTCCCAGCTACTCAGGAGGCTGAGGCAGGAGAATCACTTGAACCCGGGAGGCAGAGTTTGCAATGAGCTGAGATTGCGCCACTGCATTCCAGCCTGGGTGACAGAGCAAGAGTCCGTCTCAAAAAAAAGAAGAAAGAAAAAAGGGGGAAAAGTTGTGGCTTCCTGTTTCTCCAGCATGAACTTGGCTTTTAAATATTGAAATCTTCTCTGATTGCCATGAGAACCCTGAACCATCCCAGTTTCATTGCTGACATGCTTGGGGAATTGGGAATAGACAATAGAAACTGTTTCTCTTGCATTGTTTTACCAAGTGGCCAAAGAATTGCTGCGCCTCACCAATCTCAGCCTGATAATTATCTAAATAACTCTGGGTCACCAAAACCACAGGAAAAAGCGTACTGGCTTGCTGCTACTCCAGGGCTCCAGGGCTCCAGAGCTATGGCCTTTTATATCCCTTTGCAGCCTCAGAGAATGTAATCATGATTGGATGAGCCCAGCCCTAGTTGTAAGGAGAATGTTTTAGGACCAGTATCAGGAGACCTAAGCTCAGTCCCAGCTCTGCCACTTATCAGCTATGTCATCTTAGGGAATTCACCTTGAGAAGTACCAGCTTGCTTGAGCATTATTTGAGGACAGAGTTAGTTGATCCATTTTAGAGTTGTGAGAAGAAAAGCTAACTAACACACTTTGTAAATTGCAAGATGAGAAAATTCAATAGATGGGTAAATGAGATGAGTGATATTAATAATAGTTCCATGGAGAAGAAAGACATAAATAGATAGATCGATGATAGATACACACATATGTTTCTCACTTGGGCGAGGGGGGATAATATTTGTTTGGAAAGTTATATTAAACTAGGAAATTAGTGACTCATTTGTCCATCAGTATAAGTTTTTAAAGTATACTCTCCATCTGTGAAAGTACAACTAACATAACCTGACTGTATCTTAGAATGCTCCAGAACTGGAGATTACTTATCTTGGGATTCCCAATCCTATGCACTTTTTAGGAGGGGTCACTGAGGGCAGCAACCTTCTGGGTGAAACCTGACTTGTTCCTGGTGATCCAGCCAGGCAGTGGTGGTTTGGAGCTGAAGCCCAGACCTCTGAGTCTATGCTCTGAACTCTTTGTACTCAACCACGTGCCTTCTCAGGAGTCTTTCTATTTCCTTCCAAACAGCACAACCCTCCTTGGGCAGGAGAGTGAGGGTCAGGGGACCAGACTGCTGGTGGTGATGTTGGGGGCGGTAGGCTGAAGGCAGGAGGGAGTATTTCACATTTATTGCCTTCACTGTTCAGGCCAGGCAACATTACAGATTCAATTCATGTAATTGGAATTATTTTTTTTTTCTTTTAAAAATAATGACCTCAGCGTTCTAGGGTCATCACTTTGTACTATTCATAGTTACTCAGTTTTATTTTGCTTCAATTGTGAAATCAGGCAAATCAACTCTGTCGCTTTTCAACAAAACAAGGAAGCCAGTGAGTATTAAAAGGAGAACTGTGGATTATTCCATTTGATAGGAGAAAGTCTTTTCTGGGACGCCAGCTAGTACCCCAATTCTGTTTTCATTTTGATGGATGAAAACAGATGTCAGGGAAAAAAGATGAACATAGTAGCATTCACTGTCAAAACATCTTGAATAATTTTTCAAACATTTTGGGTTTGTTAAAATCTAGACTGCATAGTGCCAAGCAGTTTTGCTTAATTTCTAAACCCCTGAGTATTTAAAGGGAAATTTAATCGGTGTTTTTCTGAATCATTTCATTTAATTCATCAGTGTGCTGTTTCATAAGAACCATTTGATGCCAAAAAGGTTCATCTGTGCCAATTTAGGAATTTTACTCTGGAAGTCTCCAAAGTTGTAAGAGCAGAAAACACAGCAGGGACCAGGGGGTTCTAGGCTCTCACAAATCAAGATGTAGAAAAGGCAGCATATCCCACTGTTCTAACTCCCTGCATTCCCTAGATGGGAAGAGTCTTGCTCAAGTTAATTCCAACAGCCAGCAAACAAAGTGGACTCTCAATTCCTAAATCTGCCAAAGCATTGCTCTCTTTGTGTTCAGAACAACTTAAAGGCCTATAATTGAGAAAAATGAACTTATATATTTAGCAGAGACTTGTTTGTAAGTATGAATGTGATTTTTTAAATAAATATACATAGCAACTAATATTTATAAAGTATTTTGCTATAATCAATATAACTGTGCAGCATTGCTGTGAAAAAGCTTTTGCTTCTTTAGAGTTAGAGCCCAGGTTTCTCAGGCAAGAGCAGCATCCTAAAGATGAAAATTACTGATGCTATTCCTCCTCACCTGCTCACCTCCCAAGAACTCAGTGGGAACCCTCAAAGTCAGCTTGTTTCTTTGCATTAAAGGCCACAGTTCAATAATTACACACACACACACACACACACACACACACACACACACACACACACAGAGACACACAGTTTGTAATGCTACCTGTATATTATAAGAACATTTAGAACTAAATATTGAGAATAGGCCGGTTCCCAATAATGAGAATCACAAGCCAACAGCAGTGTGCCAACATAAATGTGTGGGCTATTGATTCAAAAACTTGCTTAGTACCCATTCTTTCCCAGACTTTATGCCTGGTGGTTTACATATATTCAGTCATTTAGTCTTCGTTATGATTCTGTGAGTCTGACAGCTTTGAGTTGATTGTACAGTAAAGATATTGGGATTTAGTGAGGTCAAGTAACTCAACTAAGACCACCCAGCTAATAAGTGGCAGAATTGGATTTGAGCAGGGACCCGTAAAAAAGTACCTGTTATTTCCATTTGCCATTCTGCTGGTTGCAAACAGTCTTTCGTATTTGATTAAGTAAATAAAAGTAATGCAATCACATGAATAATGTTCAAACCTGGTTAAAGGGAGCTTAGTTAGGTATAGTTTTCAGGTGAAGAATTTTAGGCTTCTTTAATATATAGATAGAATATGTCTTTCATTTTTAGGTAGAATATACACCATACTACAATTGTGAATCATGAAATTCCAGGATACTAGATGATTACGTATCTCATAGGACACATTAAGAGACTGAGTAGGACTAAATTCTGGTGAATTCGGTATGCTGAGTAGGTGTACCTAATTCTCCTTGCAAACACTTGCTCAGGAACAATATACTTTTGGCTAAATTCTCAATCCCAATAGAAGTTGCATGCTTATTTTGGTCACTTTTTCATTCCCACACTTATTTATAGATTCAGTTACTTGTACTTTCATTTCACACACTCCTCATTTATTAATTCACTCATTCAAAATGGTCAACAGCAACTTCCCAGTGTGAATAACGCTGAGCTATGCTAGGTCTTGAGAAACAACCAATATTTGTAAAATGTGGCTTTGTCTTCAAATGGATTATTGCTTTATACATTAAGCACTAAATGCCTACAATGTTCTGGTACTTGGGGAGGTCCTAAGGATATAGCAAGGCAAATGTGGCCACCATCTTCATGAAAATAATTTTATTGGAAAAGCAAGTCTCTTGCCCACAATTGTGTAAGCAATGGCAGCAACAAAGAGACCAAGGCTTTGACGTGAATGAATGTGTGTGATGGTGAGGGCCTAGAGAGGACTTCGCCAAGCAGATGGAAACAAAGTTGGGCTTCAAAAAGCTGCAGTTCCCTCTTCTGCCATTGCCTCTTCTGCTAGCCCTCTCGCCTCCAACACCTCACTTGGCTCACTCTCCAGGTCTGAGTTAACTGTCACTGCCTCAGGAGAGTTCTCCCTGGCCCCCCACGCTGGGTGCCACAGTAACGCATTGGTAACAAACCTCTGCTTTTTCTTCAAATTTCTTGTCAAAAGTCTAGTTAGACATTAAATAAAAACTAATTCAAATATGTTTTCTTAACATAAATGTGAATTCCATGATGCCAGACCATGTCTCGTTCCTAAGAGCGCCTCCAGCACTGGGCTCAGTGGTGTCCGACAAGCATTTTTTCTGAGTGAATGAATGAATGTTTTTTTCTTTGTCCTTCTCTAGTAAAAAAAAAAAAAAGCTGCAATTTTAGAATGACACTGACATCTCAGGGAATGAGTTGCCCCACTGCCACCCCTCTGATGGTGACCGCAAATGCTGAAAAGAGCTCCTTTGTGCTGAGGAGGAAAGTATCTGTATGCTCCCTCACAGCAGAGAGGTAAAAGCAAGGTTTTGGGGTAAAGTGCCTGAATCTCAACAGTATCATCTGGGCCTAGTCACTTCATCTCTCTGTCCCGAAATATTCTCTCCTTTCAAAAGGAAATAAAAATAAGACCCACCTTCCATGATGGCTGTAAGCATCAAATGATGTGAAAAATCCAAATATTCATCTTAAACAGTAAAGCTTTTATTAAATTTAAAAGATTGTTATTCATATTATTCTCATTATAACTCCTCTGTGGAACTTTCTTTTTCTATAGAAAATGTACTTGAAGTCCCTACAGGCCTTCTCTAACCTGTGGATGGTTAGGTTGTAGAATTATCATAATTCAGTTAGAAGTCTTATGTAGAGGCTTTTCCAATAGAAATAGCATGCAAATGATGTCCAGCCTTCTGTGACAACCCATGAGATCCTGTAAAACTCCATAATCCTGGAACAGAAAATAGTTCCTGAATTAGAAGCAGGGCCAGTAGCTGGCCACTTTCGGGGGTGGTGCCATGGGAGGACCTGGGGTCATGCACAGGGTGAAACAGTGGTTTCTGTGGTTGGCAGCAGCTCTGTCATGGGCGTGGGAGCTGTTCAGCCAGAACTACACCCAAGTCAGCGAGCTGCGAACTTTCCCTCGCTTTGGTTTGTGATGACAGACTTCAGGGGTAGCATCTGTTGTTCATCAGGAATTCGGGGAGATGGAAGATTTGTTCTCTTCCTGTAAGACTTGGGATCTGAAAAGCATCACCTCTCTGGACAGATTCACAAGCCTAGTTCCTAAGTAGTTTGTCATGTGAATGCTTCCATGCGTCCTCTGTAGGCCCATAAGCACCAGAAACGCAGGGACCTTGTATGTTTTGTCCTGTTACAGCTTTGATAGCCAGCGTATGTTCTCACATATTATAGGTCCTCAGTATATATTTGGCAAGTAAATAGATATATGTTAAATAAGTTCTCACTTAGCTACCATCAACCTTGTAATTATAAGGCAACTTTGTCAGCCAAGTTATAGAAGAATGACATTTGGCATGTTTGGGGCACATTAGAGAAGTGTGTGACTTGCAGGCCCTATTGTTCATCCAGTGGATACTTACTAATCCTAAGAATTAATCTCAGATATCTCCTCTTCCAGAAAACCTTCTACTATACCATCCACCTCCAACAGAAGCTGGGCTGGATAGTTTGATACTATTCTATGACTATTTCTGTCATTGCCCTGCATTATTTTATGCTTTGCTTATATCATAAAATGGGAATCCCCTGAGATTTATTCCTCTTTGTAAACCTAACATCTAATCCAATGGCTGGTACAAAGTGCTTATCTGGTATAGAAAATAACATCTGTCTCTGCCGATCTCTACATCCTAATCTCTGGAACCTGTGAATATGTTAGGTAAAATAGCAAATGAAATTAAAATAAGAAGAATATCCTGGATTATCTGGGTGGGCCAAATATAATCACAAGGGATGTAAAAGCGGAAGAGGAGACAGCAGTGAGTTGATATGAGAGGAGCTTGTGTCTCTGTTGCTGGCTCTGAAGATGGAGGGAAGGGGCCATGAGCCAAAGGATGTAGTCGGCCTCTAGAAGCTGAAAAATGTGGAGAAATTGGCTCTCTCCTAGATCCTCCAGAGAATAATGCAACATTACCTTTATCTTTATTGTAGTCTCAGAGACTCATGTCAGACTTCTGACCTACAGCACTATGAGATAACACATATGTATTATTTGAAGGTACTAACCTGTGGTGCTTTGTTATAGTAAACTAATACAACTGGGACCTTCAAATTTACCATTTGAGATGTTAGGTAATAATGTGTAATAATTAATATTAATATGTAAAAATTAACATTGCATGTTAACATGTAATAATATACCTATTAATAGGTTATAATATCTAAAAATACTTAATGGTTAATAACATAAAAATACCTACTGTAGCTTTATAACATATTTTAAAAGCAGGAAGTGTGATGCCTCCTGCTTTGTTCTTCTTTCTCAAAATTCTTTTGGCTATTTGGCGTCTTTCTTTGTTCCATATGAATTTTGGGAATTTTTTGTATATCTGTAAAAAATTGCTTTGTTCCACAGGAATTTTAGGAATTTTTTGTATATTTGTAAAACATGACATTGAGATTTTTATGGAAATAAAGTTAAATCTGTAGATAGCTTTGAGCAGTATGGAAATTTTAACAATATCAAGTCTTCCAATCTATGAACATAGGATGTATTTTAATTTATTTGTATCTTCTTTAATTTCTTTCATATATTTTAGTTTTTAGTGTACAAATATTTCACCTCCTTTGTTAAACTTATTACTATTTTATTCCTTTTCAGTGTTCTTATAAATAGGATTGCCTTTTTAATTTTCTTTTCAGATAGTTTGCTAGTGTGTAGAAATACAAACCCTTATAATACTAGCAACAAACTCTCTCAGCTTTTGTCCACCTAGGAATGTTTAGTTTCTCCTTCATTTTCAGGATAGTTTTACTGGATGTAGAATTCTTGGTCAACAGTTTTATTTTTCTTTTGACACTTTAAATGTATTACCCTACTGTCTTCTAACCTCCATGGTTTCTGATGAAAAATCAGCTATTCATTTGATTTATTAATAATGGGTCCACATAATAATACCCCAGGGAGCAATCCTGAGGTTCCCACATGCCCATATAAGAATGAATTCCAGACTCTCAGGTCCCTTTCACTTGGTTTTCCAGAAATTCACAAGTACTTATGCCAGTGTTTGACAGGTGAGTCCTGCTTGATTTTCTCTCTCATTTTGTTGAGGGCATAATTTAAAAGCATACATTTTTGGACTGTAAGGTGATACAAATACCTTCAGAAAGGGTGTTAATACCATCAGGGTAAGTGCCACAAGATGTTGGCCTCTCCAAAGACTACACCTTTTCCTTAATGAGTGATCCTAATAAAGAAATGTTCTGTGGGCCAACGAGTCAAGGACAGGACCATCTATGCCTGCAGTGACACGGCCAAGCTGACATTTTTCTCATGCCATTGCCATACATGTCAGAGTGGGCATTTTCCCAGGCCACTGTGATTCTTTAAAATGAATTGGCCTCTGCTTGCTAGGATCATTTTTAATCAATGTATTGAACTCCCAGATAAACATGACCTCACCTCACCACATAGATGCTGTCAGGTCTCTGTGCTGAAGCAGCACTATCAGCAAGGCTCACATTTAAAGCCCTGAGAATGGGGATGCTGGTATTGGTAAAACTCCTGCGGATCCTTGCCGCCACTGTGGTGCTTCTCCAAGATGTATGTATGTGAGGGTTGAGATAACTATCCAACAATTCTAGGGCTGAGTAAGTCAGGTTGGATCACTGAACCTCATTCTGACCAGGCTCCTGAGGTGCCATTCACATTGCCATCCCTCCTGGACACCAGCCAGCACAGAAGAGCTACAGCAGGACAGTTTCCAGTATCTCAGATAGGCAGATCACCTCAGGTCAGGAGTTCGAGACCAGCCTGACCAACATGGAGAAACCCCGTCTCCACTAAAAATACAACAAATTAGCCAGGTGTGGTGGCACATGCCTGTAATCCCAGCTACTCAGGAGGCTGAGGCAGGAGAATCACTTGAATCTGGAAGGCAGAGTTTGCAGTGAGTTGAGATCACACCATTGCACTCCAGTGTGGACAACAAGAGTGAGACCCTGTCTCAAAAAAAAAAAAAAAAGAACATTTTTCAATATGTAAAAATAAGTGCAATTTTTTTAATGGCAAATTCTTTTTTTGAGAAAGTCATCCTCATCCAATACTCCTCTACATACATGTTGCTAGACTGATTGTTGAATGTGTAGATGAACAGGGAAAATCCCTAAGGATATTAGGAGAATTGGAACAAAATGGAGCTCATATAATGAAACTCATTTGAGGAAGACAATTTGGGTTGTAGAGGGGTGAATTGAAGTTAGTTTCTTTAAGTCTTAATCTGTTTTCTTTTGCTATAACAGAATACCGAAGAGTGGGTAAATTGTTAAGGAAAGAAATTTATTTGGCTCGTAATTCTGGAAGTTGGGAGTCCCAAGATCAGGCAGCTACAGCTGTCAGCTTTTGGTGAGGGCTTCATGCTGTTATAACCTGGGGGACAAGTAAGAGGAAGTGGGCACGTGCAATAATCGAACATGAGAGGCAACCTTGCTTTATAACAACCTGTTCTCTTTCTCTCAAGAACTAATTAATTCTTACAGAGTAGGAACTGACTCACTACCATGAGATTGCCTTTATCCCTCCATGAGGGCCAATCCCATGTGACACAAACGCCAAGTAAAGGTCCCACCACCTCTCAACACGGTTACGCTAGGGACCAAGCCTCAACAAGAGTTTCAGTGAGGACAAACCATCCTCAAACCATAGCACCATCTACATTGATACTCAAAGTATCAGTAATTCAACAAAATCAGTTAAATGTGTTACCCAGGAGAGGGGACAGTTCAGTGGGATATGGGAACTATCAGGAGCAGTGACCTAACTGACTCCAGAGAAGGGCGGAAAACACCTTCTCTAGAAGGGCTATAACATGCCAAATGGCTCCCTTTCTTTTGCATTCTACCCTCCCCCAAGTTAGGGGATATAAATAATGGACTACCAGGATAATGAGAAGCAGACTTGCCCCTGCTAATTCCTAGGATATGGAATGTCTTTCGAAAAAGCCTCATAAGACATTACTGAATGTTAATGAGCCCCAGCTCCTTGATAGAGGGCATATATGGGAGGCAGAAAGGCAAATCTGTGCTCCAGTGTGGTAGATGCTGCAAGAAAGGACAGAGCTTCACAGATGATACCTGTACATTTACCGCGTGGTCTGGTGGATGAGGGACCTTCTACTTTTATTTTATATGTCAGAGACAGGGACCAGGAAAATATAGCCTACCCTCCTCCAATCTGTAAATCTATACATCCTTCCTTTAGATTAGGACAGGGGACTGTGTAGAATATCTGTCTCCCTTTGTTCTGAATAGAGTCATGTGGTGTCTGTTAGAACCCAAAGACTTCTCTGAATGAACAACTGAGTTAAAATTGCTGAGAGTACATAGAAACAGTAATTGAATGCAAAAATCAGCTTCATGAGATTAAATAAGTATAATCCAGAAGAAAAAAAGCAAAAGACAAAGAAGGTTTTCCCTAAAAAGAGACCTGCCTGTAGGTCACGAAGATGGGCATGTAGGAAAACTTGACTAAGCAGGACTGTGAACAGTGGAAAAAAAAAAGAAGTCTGAAATTAGACTTCCTCTTACTCAACCTCAGGAGCTGCTTGTCTGAAGGTGGCATCTGCCTGCTTGCCTGGCAGAGATGCACTACAGGGGCTGGCCTCCCTCAGAAACAGCTGACTAATTTCTTTGGCCAGGATGGTGTGGAAATAACTTCTCCAGGTAGTTGTGGTGGAGACTGAATAAGGCCATAGCACCCCACAATTATAATGATTGTCTTGTGATGCCAAGTGGATACAGGGACCTATGTCATTTATCAGGAACCTCTGACACAGGGGTGAGGCTTAAGAGAAAATGAACGTTGCCTAATGGCTATCTCATAGCATACAAAGAATGCACAGAGAGTGTCACTGAATATAAGGGTTGGAAGTGGTCTTAAAGAATCACATCCTCTGACTGGGCGCAGTGGATCACAGCAGCGTAATCCCAGCACTTTGGGAGGCCAAGTTGGGAGGATCATGAGGTTGAGAGATCAAGACCATCCTGGCCAACATGGTAAAACCCTGTCTCTACTAAAAATACAAAAATTAGCTGGGCGTGGTGGCACATGCCTGTAGTCCCAGCTACTCAGGAGGCTGAAGCAGGAGAATGGCTTGAACCCGGGAGGCGGAGGTTGTAGTGAGCTGAGATCACGCCACTATACTCCAGCCTGGGCAACAAAGGGAGACTCCACCTCAAAAAAAAAAAAAAAAAGAAATGCCCTGGGGCTGGGTAATTTATAAAGAAAATAGTTTCAATTGGCTCACAGTTTTCCTCACTGTAAGGAAGCCTAGCAGCTTCTGCTTTGGGGGAGGCCTCAGGAAGCTTCCAATCATGGAAGGCAAAAAGGGATCAGGTGCCCTACATAGCAAGAGCAAGAGTAAGAGAGAGAGAGGGGAGAGGTACTACCTACTTTTAAATGACCAGCTCTCATTAGAACTCATTGTTGCAAGGACAGTACCAAGTGGAATGGTGTTAAACCATTCATCACAAAGCTGGTCCCACGATCCAGTCACCTCCCACCAGACCCCACCTCCAATATTGGGGATTGGAATTTGACCTGATACTTGGTGAGGACACAGATCCAAATCATATCACTTTAGAAATGCATTTTATCCCTCAGAAACTGATTTGTCATTGCAATGCAATAGGCAAGCAAAAGGCCAAGGGATTCAAAATAAACTAAGATGTATTCTACACCATCAAGTTTCTTGCAGTATAAAGGAGTGATAAACTCTGGCATGAAATAATAAATGCCATAGAAGAACATGTGCATATGTAATTTATTATTTTTTTAATCGTGCTTAGGTTCTGGAGTACATGCGCAGATCATGCAGGATTGTTGCATAGGAACATACAAGGCAAGGTGGTTTGCTACCTCCATCCCCCCGTCATCTATATTTGGCATTTCTCCCCATGCTATTTTTTACAAGACATTTATGAGACATCTATATTTATCAAAGTAGGATCATGGTAATATTCCATACAGTTGGAGTTTTCAGCTAAGGTATTTTCAGATGAGTAAGGTATTACCATAAATAATGTAGATACTATAATAAGAAAAGTAGTACATGGGATAAAAGAGAGAAAATAACTGAGTAAATTTAACTTTTACTACTTCAATGAAATAAACTACATTGTGAAAACTTTAAATATATTATGAATGTTATCAGTTTTCTATATAGCTTACTTTTCTTTGAATAGGCAAACTTATAGTGCCTACATTAGTCATGTTGAAAATTAGTGTTACCCTCTGTCTTAGTCTGTTTCTACTGCTGTAACAAAATGTCATATCCTGAATAGCTTATAAGCAACAGAAATTTATTTTTAACCATTCTAGAGGCTGGAAATCTTAAGATCAAGGCACCTGCAGATGTGTTGGTAGAAGGGGTAAATGGGTTTTCTGTGCTCTCTTTTGTATAGAAATAAATCCCATTCATGGAGGGAGGACTCTACCCCCATGACCTAATCACCTCCCAAAGGCCCCATCTCCTATTACCATCACCTGAGAGATTAGGATTTCAACATATAAACTTTGCAGGTGACACAAACATTCAGACCATAGCACCGTCTATGAATTTTTGCCCACAGAAAACATCCTGGAAGTGATTATGTGGTATAATTTAAGTTTGTCTTCCCTAAAACTCATGCAGAAATGTGATCACCAATATGGTGGTGTTGGCATGTAGGGACTAATGGGAGATGTTTGGGTCATGGGGACAGGTCTCTTGTGAATAACTCACTGACATTCCCTTGATGATGAGTGAGTTCTCACTCTTGGGAAAATAAATTCATTTTCACAGTGATGTTCACTTGAGAGTAGGGTATTAGAAAGCCAGGACACCCCTTGGGCTTTGCCTGTTTGCATATGTCTGCTTCCTCTTTGACCTTCTCCAGCCATTTTGAGACACAGCATGGAAAGTCCTCACCAGAAGCCAAGCAGATGCTGCTAACATACTTCTTTTAGTTCCCAGCCTGGAGAATGTGAGCTAAATAAGTCTCTTTTCCTTATAAATTATCCAGGTTCAGGTATTCTGTTATAGCAACACCAAATAGACATGACATCAAGTTAATATCATGGGAATAATCTGCAGTTGGTTACTTATTCAGTAAAACAAATCAACTGACATTTTTTGTAGCCCACTGTGGTGTGTGTGTGTGTGTGTGTGTGTGTGTGTGTGTGTGTTGGTGAGGGAGTGGGTACTGAGTGAGGGGAAGAGTGAGCTGAGTGTGAGTATGTGTATGAGAGTGTGTGTGAGTGTGTGTATGAGAGTATGTGTGTTGGTGACGGAGTGGGTGCTGAGTGAGGGGAAGAATGAGCTGAGTGTGCATATGAGTGTGTGTGTTGGTGAGGGGGTGGATGCTGAGGGAGGGGAAGGGTGAGGTGAGTGTATGAGTGTGTGTATGAGACAGTGTGTGTGTCGGTGAGGGGGTGGGTGCTGAGTGAAGGGAAAGGTGAAGTGAGTGTGTGAGTGTGAGTGTGTGTGTTGGTGTGGGAGGTGGGTGCTGAGTGAGAAGGCTGAGGTGAGTGTGACTGTGTGTGTGAGAGTATGTGTGCATTGGTGTGAGGGGTGAGTGCTGAGTGAGGGGAAGGGTGAATGTGTGTGTGTGTGTGTGTGTGTGTGTGTTGGTGAGGGGGTGGGTGCTGAGTGAAGGGAAAGGTGAAGTGAGTGAGTGAGTGTGAGTGTGTGTGTTGGTGTGAGGGGTAGGTGCTGAGTGAGGAGAAGGGTGAGGTGAGCACAGATCAGAATAAAACCCAGGGTGTTGGTGAATACAATATTATGAGGTAACTTCAGTGGTCTACACTGTCATGTGTGACTGCTATCAAAGAGATCTCATGGCCAAGGTCACCTTACATTCTCCAGATGAAAGGGGCTGATGTGTTTACACAGGTCCTCACACCTTTGACCCCCTTCTCTTACTCTACCAAAGCAATATATAGTAAAGTAATCCCTGTACCTTGGGGAAAGCCTCAGCCCTCATTTTCAAAAGCCATGCCCTTCATCCTGCATATAGCACACATTCTGACCCCACCTTGTCAGCTGGTAAGACCCTCAAGGAGAGAAAATAATAGGCTGAGGAAACAGGTTATAACTGTCCAACATTGGCTCTGTTGGAGCTGAGATAATACTCTGCCCTCACGTGGTTAAGGAAGCATTATTAATGTCAGCAGAAGAACAGGACATGGAAATTACATCTCTACCTGTGCTGGGAAGCGAGGACTAGGAGGGCCCCTCATAAGCTCTTAAAAACTTATTTTCACAGAAGCAAGGAGAGGATGAAGATTGTTGTATTTTTAAGTTTCTTCAAAGTTTCTTTCTCAAGCAAAACCAGAGAGTAAGTGTTATTTTATATGCAACTGTCTCCTAAATTTTATTGTTCGACTTAATTGTTGACTCTTAAATCACTAACATATATACATATATGTATATATGTATATATAAATGTAAATATCTTCCTTTACATTTCAGAAAACTAAATTGACCTTCATCTTGCTACCCCTAAGTGGGTGCCACTCATAACAGTCATAGTTTTAAGTTTATTTGTAAAGACAAATTTTTTCTTACACTTTTGGAAACAGCCACCACTTTTTAATATAGCACAATCCTATATAAAGTGATATATGTTACACAATATATATAGCATTAACTTTCTTTAGCATTTCACAAAAGATACTATAGAATTGCCTGGTAATCTTCAAGCTCAATAAATTTGAGAACCACCAGACAAATTGAATGTTGGTTCAAAGAGTCGTTTCTTCAAATCTCTCCACTTGGACCGACCCAGCTTACCCAACAAGGGTGAAATGGGCAGGTTTGCTGCCTATGCTGGTGATATGTATTCACTGACTGCGGTGATTATCAACAAATTTCTGTCTGCAGGTACATGCCTTATCTTCCTTATAGGCTAGACAAGGGGAGAAAGTGACTCTGCTTTAAATTTGTTCCACACACACAGACTGTGTGTGTTTGGTAGTTGGCTGACATATTGATTCTTGAGCTCAGAATTGCTGTGGGTTGATATGTAACTTAAAGCTCTTAGAGAAAGTAAAGCCATAGACCTAGAATGGACTTTCAGAGATCCTTTGACTTAGAAGAGAGCTGAAGGTCTCTAGGAGCCAGAAAGTCCACAGCACTGCGTGAGGGAATCGGCAGGACATAAAACTGTGAGTCCTGCACCCCTGTAGGTCATCTCTGCCCTGGCTGTTTCTCCAGCTCTTTGGTAGTTCTACTAAGTCTCTTGGCATTTTTTTCCTCGTTTAGTCTTTAATTCTGACTTGTGCCATTGCCTTGATATTGACTTTGACCACTAGATTTTTGCAAAGGAATCTTTAGAGCAGTGTCAAAAAGGGCCAGAGACCCCATGGCACTACTCTCATCATTTTCTTTTGTTTTCTCCAGAGCAGGTGCAGCCATGATTGCTGCTCTTAGATAAGATATGAATTGCACTTAGTGGGAGTAACCAGTATGTGCACATTCCTCTTTCTGATTCCTCCAGTAGATCAGAGAAACTAATGCCTTTGCAACTCTGAGAAAGCAAAACTGTACTATGAGAAGTTGCATAATAAATGGAGGTCATCAATGGAATTCTTCAAGAGAAGGGGTCATAATTAAATAGCAGCTCTCAGCATTGTCATAGAAAAGGAAATTGAGGTGTCCTTGATGCAATGGCAGCCTTGACATTCTCCACCAAAATTTGGCTACTGGCCATGACCGTCCCTTCGTTTTTGCCCCCAGGCACAAACAACAGCTGTCAACTTGAAGACCTAGAACTGTTAGAACTCCTTTAAGCTGAGGGTGAAAGAAGTGCAGAAAGCACCTGTAAATTGTTAGGAAAGTACATTTCTAAAAAATAAAGGACACATATAGCTGATTGGAGAGTGTGTCCCTTCATGTCTTGAAGTTTTCTCTTTTCTGTCAATTAATCAAGGTATAGAGTAGCCTAAAAGGAGGAAGCACCTATAATTTTGACAGACCATAAAACAAGCCGTTCACCAAATTGACTGAGGAATGTTCTCAGTTTTCTAGTATAATTTTTTTTTAATTCTCAAAAATAGTCAAGGTAAAATATCTTAAAATGAATTTGAAATTTTAAAAATTAATGCCTTGGCTTTTTTTTAACTTTCTCCTTTACAGAAGTAAAAAGCTGGTTTTGGAATGAAAAAAAGCTCGGGATCCTTGGAGCATGGAAGGCTTTGCATATTGAGAAGCTCAGGCTTGATTAGGATGCCCTGAAACCCTATGAGCAAGACAAAGCTGTGTATTGCAAGGATCCCTGGGGTGTTTCATTCCAGGGCTGAAAAGAGTCTGAAACATCACTCTTAACTAGTTTCTACTTGGAGAGTTTACGCTTTGTTTTAGAACGTTTTTCATATTGACCTAAACCCTGTCTACCTATTACTCTGTTCCTCACTCCTCATCTAAAAGCCCTGGTGTCCCTTTTAACTGACAGTCTCATGCAGACATGCAGAGGCTGCCTTTTCTTCTCTCCACCTCAACTTTCCTCTCTTTCTAGGCACACCAGTCTTCACAACTCTTTCATGAAAGCTGTGTGTTAACTTTTCTTCCCTCTCCTGGTCTCTCTGCTTTAGACCCACTACAGTTTGCCTAGAGAAATGTTTTTCCTAGAATAGAATATGATATTCCAAGTGAGATGAACCCATCTCATATTCTGAAAACAAGATACTCAACAACTAGACAGTCTAAATAGGGTTGTTTAAAAATGGTAAAATCAGTAGGATCTCACTAATCGTTAGACAACTTTAGAGTTTTCTTTAAGTTCGTAGGATACAACACCAAATAAGTAAAAGTGATAAGTTGCAAATGCACATAGACACATACAGATATATATGTGCATGCAGGGTGGTCCACTTGACAGAGGGTCCTTATAAACGGCATTAGGTCCAGAAGCTTCCAAAATGCCTTGAGTTCAATTTATGAGGTAGACTTTCTTTGGAGGTCTACAAGGCGTAAATAACTATTGATTAGCTTTTCAGAGACAGGTTTTTAGTAAAACCATGAGCAAGGGCATTAGAGAAATGCCCCCAATGGGGTCATTTTGAGCTGACCTGGGACTACATAAAAATGGGAGTATTGAATGCTTAATGTCACATTTTATTGCTTGGTTCAGCTAATTTGTCTTGTGGGAAGCAAATGTTTTTGAAAGCATTCCAGAGTCTTTGTAGTGTTAAAGCTCATTACCTTGAATTTCATATGATCCAAAAAATATACAACCAGCTAAGTGCTCTGAACCTCAGCAAACTTTCATGACTAGACATGGACGCAAAGCTCTGTATACCATGTCATCCAAAAATAAAATGAATTTAGTAATTTGTATTTTTAATGCTAAAGGAAGTATAATCCATTTCAGAAAGATTCCTTTGTTATTATTTTTAATGCTGAAGAATAAGTTAATGAATAGATTTAACACCAATAGAGTATGTCTTCTTTAGAGAAATTACATCATCTTTCTGTTAATACTGAACTCTCAATCATGATGTTTTCAGTGAGCTTGAAAAAAGACTGTGCACATTTTAGCTAGGTAAAGTACTTTTATATGCCACAATACATTTTTCAATCATCTACAATAGACCCAGCCTTCTGTCAGGTTCTTTCCTATACATAATTAAATTATTACTCTTAAAGAATTGTTTATTCCATTTTACAGATAAAAAGTGTCACTATTCTCCTAAAGAAAAAATTATCAGGGATAAACAAAAGCCAGAAGAATGTTGTGCCTCCATACAACCCTAAAGACACTAACAGTCTGGTCTAATTCTACCTTGATAGACTATGTTTTTCACTCATATCCTTAAGGTCTTCTAATACTAACTCACTGCATTTGATAGTGGTCATCAGTTGGTGTATTTAAAATTTCACGATTTTGTTCTATCAAATATTCTCTTTTATTGATCCTGTATTGAAATGATCCATCTGTCAACCCTCTGAATCATTCTTTTTATATAAAATACTCTTGGCCTTTCCCTGACTTGAGAATGATCTCTATGTCCTTTTAACTCTTTGTCCACCAATACTGAGAATAGTAAAACATTTTACTACTAATGGGGTGAAAGAAATCAAAATATGAAATAAAAATTTTAAAATGTTCTTTTTGTTCTGTAAATCAACTATGTATTATAACTTTTTACCAAGTGATATAAACTAGCATGCAAATTTTACATAGAATCATCCTTGTAATTTCTAATTCATTATTGACATTTTGACACTGTATTTGTGACCATCATTTTGATACAGTATCACTAGCTAAATAATGACCCTGTTTGTAATTATAATTTGATCGAAGATGAGCACATATTTCAAAAATTTTTCATTAGAGGATATGCTATTCTTTAGGTGATTCAGCTCAATAAATAAGAGTTTTTCTTACCAACCGTTCTATTGTTTATGGTACCAAATCCTTTATCATCTTCAGCTGAACATATGTACTACATACATTACCTTTAAGCCCATATTTTTATCTGAGATATTAATATAATAAATATCTCTATTATGATCTATGTCATAAAAAGCTTTTTTGGAATCTTTATAAATTTGATTTATAAACTTGATATTTTGCTCACCTTTGTAGAGATTTGCAAACTTTCTTGATTACGTTGCAGTATACACATAAATTATTTATATTTTTACCTTTTGTCATCAAACTATGGTCACATATTCATATATTAAGCATTTTAATAGCTATTTCCCTTGGAATATGATATAGTTTTTCAAATATTTTATCATCTTTGTTTCTATAATATCTTGCTTTTCTTTCATGGTTATTTTGTCAGTTTCTCTAAATGGTAGCTAAAAGATGATATCCTGTAAAGTTAAGGCAAATATTGAATTTAGAATTCCATTTTTTAAATTGTCATTTTCAAATTGCGCAATTTATCTAATTTCAGAAATTTTGAATTGCTATTTAAGATGCTATTTAATTTCCAAAGGCTTTTGTAGCTCTAGCACTGCAGGCTATTTTTGAGATACAAATATTCTTTTAATAGTCATGATTTTGATTCTATCTGTGTCTATACATCTCTCCTCTCTGATATTTATTTGATGCATAGACAATACAACTTACTAATTTGTATTTTATTGTATTATATCTTCCTCCAGGGCAATAACTTGGATATATCAAATCAAGACATCCAGAAATATTTCTCAAACTATGGGCGACTCTTCAGCCTTTCTCCTTAGCCTTAGGAATTCCTATACAGCCTAACTTATTTTGTGTGTGTGACAAGGTTTGGCTCTGTCACCCATGCTGCAGAGCCATGGCACCATTGTAGCTCACTGCAACCTCAAGCTCCTGGGTTCAAATGATCCTCCTACTTCAGCCTCTCAAATAACAAGGACTAAAGACACCTGTTGCCATGCTTGGCTAATTTTTTTAGTTTACTTTTTTGCAGAGGCAGGAGTTTCTCTACATTTCTCAAGCTGATCTCAAACTCCTGTGCTCAAATGATCCTCCTATCTCAGCCTTCTGAACTGCTGGGATTACAGACATGAGCCACCACACCCTGCCAAGCAAAACCTTTTAATCTTTAATATCTTCATCAATGAATGAAGGGAAATATCTTTTCATATGTTTGTTATAGGAAGTGAAATTTTATGTAAATGCAATTATATGTAAAATCCTGACATGCATTAAGCTTCCCATAAATTACGCTGTAATTATTGTCATGTGTAATGTGCAACTATTGTTTCTATATGTCCAGCATTTTGGCTTCCTTGTTTTGATAGTAGAAAACTTTTCTTTGGGATATGCTCCTGCTACACTGAAACCTCAAGTTTCTACATGCTTCCAATTCCATTACCCCATTTTCAAGAGACCCTGTGAGCACGGGATTCAGATCCAGATAATAATAACGTCCTACAACTCTGGTGACAGTGATTGCTGTGGGAATAGGAATATGATCCAAGCTATAGCAATCAGTCCTAGTTTCCTCTAGGACTCTCTTAAATAGATCAAGTAGAAAAAATTCTTTTTCTTTCTCAGAGGATCATCATGGATATGATGATTACAGACCTAGGGTAACCATGTCCTCTGCATTATAGGGACACAGGAGAGAATACAGCTGACACCAGGAGACACAGCTGACACTGGGGAGAAGTAGAGAAGAGGCATCCTGGAAGAGGTGGGATTACTGTCCCTGAAGTTTCCAGTTAGTACACCTCTTCCATTAATTTTATGAGGGTCCATCTATTCTTACATGAATATTTATTGAAGTAAGCTGAGTCCAGTCTTTGTCATTCCTATCCAAGTGCTTTTCTGATAAGTATGTCAGCTTGTGTAATGATGAGCAACACTATAAGAATAAACAGCAGGACAGACCCATTTCAAGTAACCATGGCGGTGTTAGCAAGCTTTTAGACGTGAGAATCTCTCTATAACATGAGGAAAAGCTACAGAGCCAAGGCTTCCAAGAGAAAAGCAGCGTCACCAACAGTGTCTTTAATCCTTTAAAATCTTCATGAATTTTTGCAATATTCTTGTGCTCTCCCACATTGTTTCCCAGTGGTCTTCAAAAATGTTTCTCCATAATTTTAAATCATTCTAAAGAATGTAACTGCCAGCATATGATAGTATAATTTGAATATTAGAAGAATCCAATTATTCAGTGATTTTTATCCATTGGAACCTTAAAACTCACAATTTGACATCTACTAAAACCCTTAAAAATTTACTTGGTTTACGTTTATTAAATAGTTAAGGCTGGGCACAGTGGCTCAAGCCTGTAATCCCAGAACTTTGGGAGGTTGAGGTGGGTAAATCGTGAGGTCAGAAGTTTGAGACCAGCCTGGCCAATATGGTGAAACCCCATCTCTACTAAAAATACAAAAATTACCTGGGTGTGGTGGCATACACCTGCAGTCCCAGCTACTCAGAAGGCTGAGGCAAGAGAATCTCCTTGAACCCACGAGGCGGAGGTTGCAGTGAGTTGAGATCATGCCACTGCACTCCAGCCTGGGTGACAGAGTGAGACTCCATCTCGAAAAACAAAACATTAAAAAAAAAAAAAAAAAGCAGCTGAAGCATGTTTATCACTCCTTTCTCTCTTTCAAAAGTGTTTCTTTTCTTTCTTTTTTTCCTTTTTTCTCTTTTTTTAATAAATTATATAAGTACTTATCACAAGTATTTATTTTATTGATTGCATACTACTATTAACTTAAAAAATAAACTAGAAGAAAAACACTTAAAATATAGAAAAATACTAGAAATAACTAAAAATCATATCTCGTGTATGTGTATGTGTGTGTGTATATATATTTTTTTCCTAATACATGGTTATTAACACATGGTTAGTGACAGAGCTGAGCGGATTACCTAACTATGTTGCTCCCAGCTGCTCTCCCCACACACCACACTGCCCAAAAATGCTTGCTTTAAGATGGAGCTTTGCTCTGCAGTAAAGCTCATTCTGTGCCTGTGCTTAGTTTCTGGCCATATAGGGGCTTGTCTGTCTCTCAAAGTGGAAAGAGGATAGATTTAGTGAAATCATTATGTTTGAGACCCCAGAGTCCAGTAGTGGTTAAAACTTTAGCTGCACAGGCTTGTGGAAGCATCATGCATGGAAGCCCATGCTGCATGCAGTACAGTAGTTGCTATTCCAGACCCAGGGAGTGATGTCGAGAGTCAAGACTTTTTTTCCATATTGAGTTCCTAACTGTGGCCTTTGTTCATTCAACATTTACTTTGAACCTTCTCCATGTGCCAGGCCCAATGCTAACAGCTGTTATACAATGCATAGAAATGATTACTGCCCTCAAGAAGCTCATAGTCTACTGACAAAAGGGTAAGTGCCATGTCAAATTGGAAGTCCCTTCGTGCTATGGAAACAGAGTCGAGTGCACTTCTCAATTCTGGGGCTATAGACACTTTCATGGTCATCTTTGCTAGAGAAATAAGCATAGAGCATCAATTTCTACAAGTGCTGAAAATGGCCACAGCAATTTTACTGCATTTCTATCTAAGTAAAAGACTGAGGTACAGGAGACCTGGGTAGCAGGCTTCTACTGTGTGCCAGTGCCCCCTCTTCCTCTCTTAGCACATGATGTTTATTCTAGGAGAAGCACTTATCACACTGAGTTGCAATTGCCGGGTCACCTATCTACCTCTTCTTGACTACAAACCCATGAGAGTATGGATCTCATATTTGTTCTGCTTATCTCCTGAACAAAACATGGCTCTGCATAAAAAATAAAGATTCTGGGAATGTCTGTAGAATAGTGTCCTCTTGATACTTAGACCAGACCCTGAACTTCAGTGTACTTATCAATAAAATGAGAGGGTTGAATCCTGCAGTGTCTAAGTCTTCCCTGATGTTCAGTACTGATATGCGGTAGTTTAATGAGATATCAGAGGTTAGCATAGACACCTGCACATGTGTGCATGTGTACCCATGTGTGTTTCAGGGCGGGTTCAACTAACTGGCAGGTGCTTATGAAGGTAAAAGTGTGGGGAGAGGAGCACTTCTAATGTTTGCACAGGAAAGTGCCATGGAGCAGAAAGACATGGGAAAAGGGACAATCTTGAACTCCCATAGGAGGGCAATATACCAAGAAAAAAATCAAATCATCGTGCATGAGGTCATTTGTCCAATCCCAGGCATTTTTATCCTTGGAATGACAGATAAGTGACTGTTGCAGTTCTTTTAAGGAGAAAGATCTTAATTTGAGTCTTGTATTTGCCATATATTTGGGAAACGTTATTAATTCAGTTTTCTTACATACAAAATGGAGATAGTAGTACCTGTTTCATAGAATGGTGAAGAATCAGTGAGAAAATTTAGTAAACCACTCATTACACTGCCTGTCACACAGTCTATTTTTTTAACTGTAGAATTTCTTCTAGAGAGTAGCGCTCTAGGCCAAGGTTTCCCTTTGGGAGAAGGACTGCAATATTGTGAGCTTGCCTGAATTTGTCACCTGAGCTGGACTCTGAGATACAGAGACCAGGTCTGTTGTATAGCCCACCTCAATGTGGAGAAAGAGCTGGTGTTCTTAGCCCAAACTCAGAAGGAAGTCCAGGTCACTCTGTGCTACTGCCTTGCTGGGCATTTGTATTTGACTTATGTGTTCATGAGAGGGAACTCATCCTCAATACTGTGCGGACTTCTTCCTCCTTCTGAAAGCCACACTTCAATCTCATCTGCCTCCTATATAGCAACCCAGTTGTGTGTTTCTTTTACTTTATGTCCTCTAAATGTTTACTCGATTATAAAACACCCTTCTGAGATTTATGACCTGACAACTTAAGCCAAGACTGACAGAGTCTTACAAGACTGTCTGTGTGTGTATGTGAGTGTTTTATGCAAGTGTAAATGTATGTAAAACTCTCTGATCTGCCTGGGATGGTGCCAGAGCTTTTGCCAGGGGCAGGCCAGAGGCTGATTCTGAAAACGTCTATGAGTGCTGGGTTGGTGGGACGGCTGGGAGGTCCTTGCACACAACTCCCATCTCTATGCTGAGTATCAGTTATGTTTCCCTCTTAAGAAGCAAATTGGGTGGAAAGTTCAATCACTTTCACACTCACAGAAGCACCAGTTCACCAAACACTCATTTAAATAAAATAAATGCGTAAAGACTTGAAGCATATTATCATGTTTAGACTAAACTGTAGCTATTAGAAGCCTATAGGCCAGAAATTTTAAAAAGTTGTTGTTTCTGAAAAATAAGATTGATTTCTGTTTTTTAAAACTTAATGTCACGAACCAGACATCCATAATTATGTTATTTGTCTTATACAAATGAAAAAGAATAAATTAAAACTGGACATGTTGCAACGGGACTGTTGACATTATATACAAAGCCTGCTTATTGTCATAAGATACTCTTAACCTTCAAGCCAAAATCTTTCAAAACTATTAGTGTTAAATCTAGCAGCTGTTGTCAGAGTTCTCCTGTTCTCTGTTTTATGCATTGTGCTTTATTTGAAATGTTTGTTATATTTGTGTATATAACTTTCTGTGAGCTGTTCCTTGAAAGCTCCAAGGATTAAACATGAAGGTTGAGCCAGTTCAAAAGGAACAGAGTTAAGAAAATTAAAGAAAACTTGCTAAAATGAATGTTTAAACCATTAAAATATTTAGAAAGCTTTGCCTGGAGCTATTTCCTTCATGTAAAAGCATGAAGCATTTCTTTTCTCATTCTCTCTTTTCAAAAACAAATGATGTTAAGAAAAATATACTTCTGCTCTGAAGGATTTTTTTAGCATTAGAAATTTAATATCTAAATATTTTATGCAAATAGATATGCTTGACTGAGGCAGAAATATCTCAAACATGCCAAGCATTTGGACCAGCGGTTTGTAACTGTATTAGTCAGATGAAGGAGACACAGAGCTGAAGGAATTGTCTTCTTTGAACTTAGACCAGCCTATGACTTTACTAAGACCTTAGGACTCAACTGTGTGGTAACAGAGAATATAGTTCTTGTGTATTTTCCAAATGCAAAAGAGAGGGTAAGCTTTGCAGAACTTGATCTAGATATATCAGGCATTCTGGTTTTATTTATTCAGTATGCTAAAGAAGAGTATTTGGTTGATTTTTTTTCACATAAGAAAATACACAATCTAGCTCTCTCTACCATTCCATGGCATTTAAAGTATTCCTCCTTTTCAGAAAGGCCAGACCTTTGACTTGTACCAGCAACCATCCACCTACCCATTTGGGGAAATAGTGGTGTGGTGGAAAAAGCACTAGCTTCAGGTCAAACCATTCTGTGTTCAAATGACATCTACGAGCTGTGTGATTTAGGAAATTCACTTAACCCCATGAGCCTTGGTTTGCCTGAACTGGAATAGAAATCTTGAGAGTTGGCCTTTTGTAAGATCACCAACCACCTTTGCCTGGTTCAGAAGGTACCAGACTTTCTTGAAGGACAGTATCCTTAAGTGTCTTAGTAAATTTTTCATGGTACTCATAGACCAAAAATATACTAATACATATTTCCCCTTCGTAAGTAGTTAGTTCTAAAGAGCTTGATAAACACTTATGCCTAAAGAGTTTAGTAGTCATTTGAAAAAGTAATAATATACTGATCATCACAAGGGAAAAAAACATTTTTATTCCATTCTTTAAAAACTAAAATTACGTCTGGGAGCAGCGGCTTATGCCTGTAATCATAAGTTGAAGGAGAAGCTAACATCCCCAGATGTTAGCACGGTGGGAGGCCAAGGTGAGTGGATCACCTGAGGTCAGGAGTTCGAGAACAGCTTGGCCAACATGGAAAAACCCTGTCTCTACTAAAAATACAAAAATTAGCTGGGCGTGGTTGTTCATGCCTGCAATCCAGCTACTCGGGAGGTTAAGTCAGGAGAACCACTTGAACCTGCAGGGCAGAGGTTGCAGTGAGCCGATGTCACACTACTCCAGCCTGTGTGAAAGAGCAAAACTTTGTCTCAAAAAGAAAAAAAAATTATACAATTTTAAAAAATATATACAATTACTCACTAATGAGATGTGTACTTGGTGAACCCTGTGAAACTGCAAAATTTAGAGTCAGATTGAATGCTGCCACTCGTTTCCTGTTTCATATTAATTTTTATGCAGTGTGTGCTTTTTATCCACAACCACCAAAACCATTTTTGGTGATTTGCAAAAATATAGCATCACTGAAAGGAATGTGATACAATCTAATGTTAAAACTGTGCCCTACCTTGAGTCAGTAGTTCACATGATGCAAGGCAGATGGCAGTGTCCCTTGCTGCGTCACCCTTGAAATTAATTTTTTCAATTAAGAAAATTTAAAAGCCTGTGGCTTCCTTATAAATATGCTGTGGCATCCTAGGGAACCTGGGCACACAGTTTGGAAACCTGCTGTATTAATCCATTTTCACGCTGCTGATAAAGACATACCTGAGACTTGGCAATTTACAAAGGAAAGAGGTTTAATTGGACTTACAGTTCCACGTGGCTGGGGAAGCCTCACAATCATGGCAGAAGGCAAAGAGGAGCAAGTCACGTCTTACATGGCTGGCAGCAGGCAAAAAGAGAGTCTGTGCAGGGAAATTCCTGTTTTTCAAAACCATCAGATCTCATAAGACTTATTCACGATCATGACAACAGCACGGGAAAGACCTGCCCCATGATTCAGTTACCTTCCACTGGGTCCCTCTCACAACATGTAGGAATTCAAGATGAGACTTGGGTGGGGACACAGCTAAACCATATCACCTATAATCCTAGAGTACCCTTGGAACATTTTTGTGTTGCTTCTGCAAATAAATTGCCTTACTTCTAACCCCAAATTTGTATTCTCAAAGAGGGAGGACTGAGATACCTGTAGAAATATTGAAATAGCAAAGACTAGATCCACTGTGCACTCACATCTGTCTAGCCACTTCAGGTACGTTGTATGTGTCACAGATCCTCTGACCAGGCTCCAAAGACAGAGGTCAAAGGGAGCAGGAGTTAAATACAGCCACCCACCAGCCTGGCTGACTGTTTGCTTAAGTAATAGCCAACTGGTTTTTTTTTAATAGAAGGACCAGCCATTCTACCTCCGTCTTCAGAATTTGAATAATATCTACTGCCCAATAGTTTGTAGAGACATAGAGTGCCACTCACAAAGTCACAATCAAATTTCTCCTGCTCAGAACCTTGCATTATATTTAACTGGCTGTGTCTAAGTTTCCTGTTTCTAAACTTTCCTGGGCACATAGTCAAGACTGTACTTTCCCATGCAGCAGTCTACCCTGCCCTTCACAGACCCACCCCTTACATTGTGGCTCCAGTAATATTTCAATTAGCAACTTTCAGAGGTGCCAAAGACGAAAGCTCTAGGCTTTAGTCTGTTTATTCTTACATAAATGAATATACGTTTTTGTGCTTCAATTTAGAAACTACCAGAAGCCTGGAACTGTGCTATATCCTGTGGGTGTTAAAGGGAAACACTCTGAAATACTCTTGTTTTCTTAGAGGAAAAATATTTTACAGTTTCTGTTTTGCTGCTTATTGGGCTACAGCCTTACTTTCCTTGACAAATGCCAATCTCATTCTTTATCTTAAGGATCTCATAAAGTGAGAGAGAGAGAGAAGAGGTAAAGAGGAGGCTTTCTGGGGATGTTAGCTTCTCCTTCAACTCTGACCTGGGAACCACACCAATGAATGATGGAAGATGGAGGACAAGACCCACACTCATCTCTGTCTGTTTATGTAGATCCCCTGAGGATTTGCCAAGAAGTAAAAAGGCTCCTGGCTTCTCACAGCTTTGACTTGGCCTCTTATTAGGAACACCAGTCCATAACTCCTTCTCTTGCTGGCGAATATCTGGAAAGACCTTCCTCCACTCCAAATATGCCAGAATAATTCTCCCCCAGCCTTCAAGTTAAACGTGTCTGTTTCATACTTATTTAAAGAATGCATCTTAAATTTATGTTACTTACTAAAAGTATCATAAATTATGAAATTTTCAAGAAGAAAACATTACCCATAACCTTGACTAGATAGAATATTTCCTTTCATACTTTCTTTTAAAGTAAATTAGAAAAAAAAAACGTTGAACTCTCTGTATATGACTGTCTCCCCTGCCATTTACATCCTGGCGCTTCTAGGGATTACAGGTTCAATGGTGACAAGATCCAACTCTAACTTTACTCACTCCCCCCTTCTGTCCGCTGAGCCATCTCCACTCATATATATACGAAGTTCCTGCCTGACTGTGTGGGGAGAGTTGCACTCTCCAAATCGTTTCAGAAAGGGAAAGCCTAAATAAGGTGTAGAGAAGAGTAGAAAAAGTCTGGTGTTGTCAAAAAGCAGGAGGCATCACAGTAGAGGGGAAGCATTTCTGCTTCGTGGATCTTTTATTTCCGAACCAACTTGGAAATGCAGGTGAAGGAACAAAAGATCATTTGCACTGTTCATGGCAGTATACTCCCTATGGTTTCAGAAGCCTAGCAAGAATAGATCCCAGATTCTCTTTCTCAATACATTTTTGTAGCCTTGCAATAAACAAAAATTCTTTCTAGATTTTGGCAGTAGGAAGAGCATCACACAGATCTAGCTTTTGAAGCTGAAGTGGGAGTGAAAGTGATTGGGGACAGAACATCAGATTCATAGCTGCAGGTCAATACCAATTAAATGAGATTCAAAGACCATTAATTTTATATAATTCTTTAGTAAGAGTTAAGCTATTTAAAACTAGATGACAGGATATATTGTAAGCAATTTAATTCATAGAAGTATAAGGATCTGAACATTGTTACAGATGGCACCTAAAGTCTATGGATGGGAGAAGATAAGAGTATGCGGCCTACTGGAAGGATTCAGGCCACCTTCAACCCTTCATCACTCATTTGGCAGCATTCCTACACAGCTATTGATAATAATGAAACAAATGTGAATTCCTTGTGATTTGTATATGCGATGTGATTTATGTATGTCTTTTTTTTTTTCGTTTTCTTTTTAGACAGAGTCTCAGTCTGTCACCAAGCTGGAGTGCAGTGGTACGATCTCTGCTCACTGCAACCTCTGCCTCCCAGGTTCAAGAGATTCCCTTGCCTCAGCCTCCCAAGTAGTTGGGACTACAGGTGCGCACTACCATGGCCAGCTAATTTTTGTATTTTAGTAGAGATGGGGTTTCACCATGTTGGCCAGGATGGTCTTGATCTCCTGACCCCATGGTCTGCCCATCTCAGCCTCCCAAAGTGCTGGAATTACAAGTGTGAGCCACTGCACCCAGCCTATTTATGTACTTCAACATTTCTCCATCCATCTCACCTTGCTATTCTCTGTACAAGTAGTTAGGATGTCCTCCTTTTACAGATGAAATTTTATTATGAAAGCACTGATGAGACTAAGTAGATACTAATGTAATCATTTATTGATTCATTGACTCTAGATCATTAATCCATATACTTATTCCTTTAGTTTTTGGTAAACACTATTTCAGAACCTGTGCTAGGTTTTGAAGATGAATGTAAAAAGTGAAGATGAATGTAAGAATGCCAGTATATATTTCACAATTGTTTCTTGGGAGGTAAGGGGTGAGGCTGATTTGCAGTACTTACCAATTTCTGTACTATAAATAATTTCACTATGGATGATTTTGGACTACTTATATGCCATCAATGAACTTAGCGGTGGGATAGATGCATGCAATTGGCTCTTGCGTGTAGTATAACTGGCCCTAGTACACCACTGGACAACAAAGGATAGAAAAGAGCCCCTGTGTTTGAGTTGTGCATGGTGTTAAGCCAAGGACAGAATTGTAAATAAGTATTTACAATGTATAATTAGATAAATGCTGTAATAAATGTGGAAGAGACCACATTTATCCAGAGACCTGTGGAAGTAAAAATTTTTCTGTAACAGTTATCAGATAGGCTTCACAGAGTAGGTGATGTCTGAACTGAACTTTGAAAAATAAGTATTATTGAGTCAATCAATGTGAGGCAACGGCTTCTTAAGCTGGAGAAAGGCATGGGAAAGGACACAAACGAGTCCATGAGCATGGTATGTCAAGAGAGCTGTAAGCGTGTTATGTCAAGGGAACTGTGAATAGTTTGTTAAGACATAACATGAGTGTGTCCCGAGGATGTGTCAGCAAAAAAGACATAAGATCATAAAGAAATTTTAAATTATGTAAAAAAAGTCTAGACTTGCTTTACTATAAAGGGAACATAAAAAGTTCATTTTTTAAAAACAATCATATTACTTGTAATAATTAGTCAGAAAGATGGCACAGGAACCCAACTGAGAACAAGAAAGGCTACGACTAAAGAGGAAAGAAGGATTTGGCAATCAAAGTGTAGAGTCAACTAGATGGACTGATCTAATAGAGACTTGAACCTAGTCCTCTACCTTCTCCATATCCCACTGATTTCTTATCTATCTCACTGTACTGTACTCCACATAAGGTGGCAATTTCTGGGGTGACTCTGGCTAGCAAGTCAACCCTTCCGGTCCCCAGTTTCCCCCAGGTTGTGGACTGCGGAGGCAGTCTCCCCTTTCAGCAGGCCCTATCTCTATTACTGACTGCTGCAAAATTGGTTTACTCTCTGCTTTGAAAGGCCATGCAGGCCCAGGGCCACAATGCAGAGAACATGTGGTTGCTATTTCATTTATGCTTTATCATTTTTCATTCTGACATTAAAGCTCCTCTGCAGCAGGGTGAGAGCGCTGTGCATTGTAAGGCGTAATGTGAAACGAGGGCTCCTGCTTCGTGCCAGAGGAAACGTGATTCAGAAACAATTTGAGGGCAACTGCAAGGTGATGTGGCCCAGAGAACCAGAAGCTATTGAAACTTTAAACATCATTTCTGGACAGTATAATACGTTCTGCAGGGCAGCTTGGAAAAACAGGAAAACCTTCCTTGGCCAATCCTTGGAGAATTAGAAATCTTTAAATATCATATGGAGCAAATATTTCTTAAAGAGCCCCTGGCCCTTATAGTCAAACACCCAAATGTTGAGCTGGAGGAACCTTCATTCTATGGCCCCATGAGAAAGCTGGGGCCATGGAAGGGGATGAGCCTCACATCAAGTGTTTCATACCCTCATAACCAACATGGATCATCTGACTTTTCCCACCCTACATCAGATCTTCTATTCAGTAATTAGTTTATGCCAATCTGTCCTTCTAACCTAGAGCCATTGAAAGATCTTTTGAAAACAGAAAGGCAGCTGCCTTATTTATCCTTGCACAGCGAATTCAGTTTTGTGTTTGCCTGTATCTGTCACACTCACACTAGGTGATGTATTAGTTGATGGTGTCTAAGCATGGTGACAAGAGTTAATATTCAATAAATGTTGCTGGAAGAGTTGAACAAAAGGGACAAAAAGAACAGCAGAGGAGGAAGAGAGTTTGAGAAAACCATGAGGGAATGATGATTCTCAGCTTGGGGTCGTTACATAAGGAAAAGAGGAGCTATTATGCATTCTATAAACAGATGTGGTTAGAAATAAACATAAGAGCAATTTGTATTATTCAATGGTACTTTGAAAATCTCAGATCCCGTCATCAGTTTATCACTGAAAAATTACATTTTAGCTGTGTACCATTAATAATTCATAGCAAATACAGATGGTGTTGAAAATTCAGTCTTCAAATACTAATATCTGTAACAAAATGTAATTGTTCCTGTTTCGTGGGGCTCAGAACACCGCTCCCTTCTTTTCTCTGCTTTTCAACCATAATAACCAATCCCTCTGACCTTGGTGAGGAGGTGGGAGTACAACATGACTCACTTGTGATATGTGCAATAAATTTTTATAAAGAATGTCTCATCTCAGATTGCTTAAAAATAACAGTTTCAGATTTACACAGAATTTGTACAGATACAAGTACAAATTGTATCCCACAGAGACATACCCATTTCCCCAATTATTAACATTTTGCATTAGTATGGTACATTGATTAAAATGGATGAACAATATTGAAACATTATTATTAGCTAATGTCCATACTATATTCAGATTTTCTTAGCTTTTGCCTAATATGAAATCCCATCCAGGATATCACATTCCATTCGTTGGTCCAGTCTCCTTAGGCTCCTCTTGGCTGTGACAGTTCTCTCTCATCATTCCAACAGAAGTAAATAAAAAACATGTTTGCTGTGCTTAAAAATAGTAAGCAAGCTTTCCTGCCCAACATGGACCTCTGCATATAAACACATTTTTTACAAGTATAAAGTTGTAAATATGTTTACCCTGTTACAGGCAAGCATATGGTTCCTTCACTCAGAGATAAGCACCTGGTGAACCCCAAAATGATAAACATTTTAGAAAGTACAAAAAATTATGAATGTGCTGCTAAGGAGTAGTAAACAATGCATGTAGGCAATGCTGTACTAGTTAATGTACCTTTGGCTGTGGCCAGTCTAAAGATGAGGTTTGTGACTGCCAATCAGTGGAATGTAAGGCACTCCAAGAGCTCCCAGGATCCTAATTAGTATATATGCCCCATCTCTGCCAGGCTAAGGAGAGCAGTGACCCCCTGTATTGCTCCAGAGCTGCTTGTGGCTTTGCATACACTGAATGTGATGGGAAACACTGCTGCAGCACAGAAGGAGGCCAGCCCAATGAGGGTCCAGCCAATTCCTGAGGAAATGGCGTATGGCTTCCTCCCTCATCCTTTCTTGCTTGCTCACAGTGGCTGCCTAGCTTGTTGAAGGAAATACTTAAGTGAAAGTTGTTTAAGCTAACTGGAGTTTTTGTGCAGTTTCTTTTAGTGTTGTCTACTCTTCAGTATCCTATATTTAATTTCTGGTTTTACCATTAAAAGGTAGCTCCTTGGAATAAAACACTCATTCTAATCCCATTGGAATATTTCTTAGGGACTTTTTCTACCAAGGAACCAGAACTAGCAAGGAAGTCCCTTGTCATGAACTGCCTTCAAACTATGAAGATATAAGCCTAGAAACACCAGAATGGGCAAATGAGATTTGAAACAGAAGTGAATGGAGTTGACACACAGAGAAAAACAGATAAGAGAAGTAGAAATAAATAGTACTGGTATCAGCATCCAATATTCAGCGTACCTGGATCCCATTGCTCCTGAGGCAAGCCCAGGCATTGCTCTTTCTGAAATTGTGTCCTGTTCCCCAGTGTTGTTGCTTTTTTAAAACTTTCTGTTAGATTTCTTTTACCTGACTGATATGTGTAGTAAAAATACAAAGTACTTAGGTGTTTAGTTTTACATTATTCTTTCTAATTACACTCATGGTATTATTTTCCGTTTTAATGTTTACCACAATTTATAATGGTGTATTTATTAAATAGCATTTTCCTGTTAGCCAGTGTATAACATGAAAGTGGGGACCACGGCTGTATGGCTCGCTGCTAAATACACAACACTTGGCATGATGCTTTGAACAGAGTAGATTTAGTAAATGCTGCTGGATGAGTAAATGAGTGAATGTATGGACTATACTAATACCTCAGTTAAGTATCAAAAGCAATAATGGACTCTCAAGAACCTCTATCAGAAACTAAATCAAAGAAGTATGTGGAAGTTGTTCTTAATACCCAAAAATTTAGGTGGCTGGTGATTACAAATAAGTAATTCAATTCCAACATTTCCACCTTATTTCATTTGGTCATTGTGTCAAATACTCTGTATGGTTATTAAGTTGTTGATGTCTCCATTGTATCTTAGGCCTTGTGTTTGAAAATCAAATCTCTTTGACTTGGATCTGGCCATTATAACCTTAATATGAGAATGCCTATGATAAATTAAAGAAGCAGGAATTAAATAATTGGCCTGAGATGTTTTCCTATTTTAAGTTCTTAGATAAGAAACTGCAACCAGCCTGGCCAATATGGTAAAACCCGTCTGTACTAAAAACACAAAAATTTGCCACGTGTGGTGGTGGGAGCCTGTAATCACAGGTACTTGGGAGGTTGGGGCAGGAGAAACACTTGCACCCGGGAGGTGGAGATTGCAGCGAGCAACAACTCACTGAGATCGTGCCACTGTACTCCAATCTGGGCAACAGAGTGAAACTTGGTCTCAAAAAAGGAAAAAAAAGGATGGCATGGTGGCTCACATCTGTAATCCCAGAACTTTGGGAGGCCTAGGTGGGTGGATCACAAGGTCAGGAGTTCAAGACCGGCCTGACCAACATGGTGAAACCCCGTCTCTACTAAAAATACGAAAATTAGCAGGGCATGGTGGCACATGCCTATAATCCCAGGAGACTGAGGCAGGAGAATTGCTTGAACCCGGGCAGCAGAAGTTGTAGTGAGCCAAGATCGCACTATTACACTCCAGCCTGGGTGACAGAGTGAGAGCGAGATTCCATCTAAAAAAAAAAATGAAAAAGAAACTGCAGCCTAAGAGTCTGTGTTTTGTAACAGCTAGATCTCAACCAATCATAGGAACTTCAGCCAATCACATGATACCAACTCTTCAGATCATGTCCAAATGAGGCAAATGCCTAGCTGTAATCAATCAAGCTATTTCTGTACTTTACTTCCATTGTTGTGTGTAAATACTCAGGGCCCATATTGTAGAGCAGAGCTCTCTGAACATCTGGTTCTGAGTGCTGCCTAATTCATGAATCATTCTTTGCTCAAAGTTAACACCTCAATTTGGATATAAGGTGTGAATGATAGGATTCTTTTTATCTCACAGGGTACTTGGGTAGCCAAATGAAAAATCAGATTATCCCCACAATAGTGCTTTATACCAATGCATTATAAAAAGTGTGAGAGAATGTGACTTTTATGTGAAAACTACCACTACCTCTAAGAGCTAAACCAGTAAAATTAAATCAGAGTGGATGGGATATTTCTGCAGAAGTCCCTTTAGGAGACTTTTTAGGAGACAGAGTATCTTCTGAACCATAGCAGTAGGTGTAGAAATATCCTAAATCAAAGGATATAGTCTAGGGCATAGAAAGAAAAACTAGGCATAAATATTGCACCAACATCATGGAAGAAAATTTGTCTATTAGTTTTCATTAAACAAAATACTAAAAACAACAATATAAATGTATTTTCTCACAGTTCTGCAGCTGGAAGTCTAAGATCATGTTATCGGCAATGTTGATTCACTCCAAGAGCTGTGAAAGAGACTATGTTTTATGACTCTTTCCTGGCTTCTGGTGATTTTCTGCCAATTTTTGACATCTTTACTTATAGATGCATCACCTCAATCTCTGCCTTCTTCAAATGCCATTTTCCCTGTATATGTACCATACTAAATTAGGGCTCGCCCCAATGATCACATCTTAATTTGATTGTCAGCAAAATCCCTATTTCTCAATAGGGTCACCTTTTGAGGTACTAGATCTAGGACTTCAATACAGGGATTTGGGGGACACAGTTTCACCCATAAAATATGCACCACAGAAGAAAGATGCTTCACTTCCAGATTTTTAAAGGAAAAACAAAAAATTGACATACTTGTGACTCCCTCATGGTCCAGGAGAAAGCGGTACTCAAATGGACTGGGCTTAGCATTGATAAGTCTAATTCTGTAGTAGAGATAGAGTCTTCTTTTCCTGTACTCAGCTCTGGCTATGTGATTACAAAGCAAAATTCTAGAAATAATTTTAGTCTCTCCAACCTGGCAGAAGATGTGCTCACCTGATAGCATAAGCATTCTTACACACATTAAGACATTTTAATTATTAGTGTAAGTCAGTGAGTTTAGTATATCTAGGTGCTCTTGTTGAATACATTTTCTGCACATGTTACATGCTACATGCAACCCTGATGAAATCTTGCCTTACTTAACACTAATTATAATGTGGTGCAACTTTGTATACTAGTTAAATATTATTCACTGATGTTTGATTATCATTGTTCATATTATCATTCCTAGTGCTCTCTCTCTCTCTCTCTCTCTCTCTCTCTATATATATATATATATATATATATATATAAGCATATTTCGTATCTATATATCCAGAGACTATGCAAATACTCAGTACATAATAAGGGCTGGGGATTTTTTTCTAATAATAATAAATGTGATATAAAACATGATTCATTTAAGTTACTGTTAACATAACTTTTATTAAATCTGAAAATATATCTAAATGTACTACTTTGCTTATATCTGATGCTTTTAAGTTACCTCCAGTCATTGACTTGGCTTTTAGTTTCCTTGATATAAATTCCTTCTTAGATTTTCAAAAAGCTCCCAAGGGTGCTCCCAATGTAGCCTGTTATTACTTTAGGTAGATGCCCTGAGAAGGAGCCTAGAGAAAGTAGCCACATTTTATGTTCCCATAGCGCTCTGACCTTCCCCTTTATGATGACTCATCACATTTCTAAATTATTTTAACAGATTCATTGAGGTGTAATTGACATAAACAACCTAGAAGTAAGTAGTATGATTTTATACATTATAACCTAGACATAAATAATCGAATACATTGTAACATATGTATATACTTATCACCACTATCAAGATAATGAGAATATTCACCCACAAACGTGTCTCTGTACTCCTTTTTCATCCTTCTCTACATCCCCTCCCCACTCTTGCTCATGTCTCCAAGCAAACCCCAATATACTTTCTGATATTGTTAGCTTGCATTTTTCCAAAGTGTTATATATATGAAATAATACACTATGTAGTCTTTTTGGCCTGGCCTGTCATTTTTCATTCCACATAATTATTTTGAGGTTTATCCATGCTGTTGAGCGTATCAATAGTTCATTCCTTTATATGTGAGGAGTATTTCATGGTATGGATATACCACAATTTGTTTATTCATTTATTTGTTGATGGATATTTAGGTTGTTGTCTACTTTTGATTATTATAAAGTTTCTGTGAACATTTGTGTTTAAGTATTCTATAGATACGTACTTTTCTCTTCGGTAAATACATAAGACTATAATAATCATATAGCAGCTGCATCTTTAAGAAACTGCCAAACTATTTGGCAACATGGCTGTTCTGTTACATTTTTACCAGAATGTTTCTCCACACCCTTTTCAACATTTCAGCATCTGAGATTATCAGTCTTTTTGATGTTAGCCATTGTAGTAGGTATGTCATTATCATTTTAACTTGCCTTTCTTTAATGATTAATAATGTTGAACATCTTTTCATGGGCTTATTTTTATTTGTACATCTTCATCAATAATACCTGTTCAGTTTTTTTTATTGAGTTGCTTGTTTCCTTATAATTGAATTTTGAATAGTTTTATGAACTTGGAATCAAGTTCTTTATCAGATATTTGTTCTTTATCAAATATTTTCTCCCAATTTATGGTTTTCTTTACTTTTAAACTGTGTCTCAAAAGAGAAGTTTTTAATTTTGATGACACCCAAGTTATCAACGTTTGAAATAACTTAATTGTACTTGAAACCGCAAAAGTTTTGTCCTGTGTTTTAATCTGAAAGTTATGATTTTGGTTTATCAATTAAGGTATGATATCAGTTTTGAGTTAATTTTTATAATTGACAAAATGTATGAATTGAAACTTTTTTGTTTAGTTTTCTGAGTTGTTAAAAAATATATATATAGTCTTTTCCCACTGAATTACCTTTGAACCTTTATGGAAAAATAAGTTACACATATATGTTTGAACCTATTTCTGGACCTCCCTTTAATTCTGTGATTCCATTTGTCTGTATTTAGATAAATATTACACTGTCCCAATTGATGTGGCTTTATAATAAGGTTTGGAATCAGATAATGTAAATCCTCCAACATTTTTACCTTTTAAAAAGTTGTTTTGGCTCTTCTACATAGGGCCTTTGCATTTCTATTTGAATTTTAGAATCAGCCTGTCCAATTATATTAAAACAAACAAAAACCATATGTTTAATTGAAATTTAGGTCAATTTGAGAAAAATTAACATTTTAACAGTATTCAGTTTTCAGATTATGAACACAGTGTATCTCTGCATTTATTAGGATCTTTTAAAATTTCTCTCGGCAATGTTTGGACGTTTTCAGCATATAGATTTTGCATGCTGTCAGATTTATCCCTTAGTATTTCATATTTTGGTAATGTTGTTAAATTTTTAATTTTTAATTGTTCAGTGCCTGTATATAGAAATACAATGAGTTTTTGTGTATTGATCTCATAGCTCAATTTAGTATATTTAATTGAATCCCCTACATAGACTGTCAGTGTCACCTAGGACTAGACAGATTTACTTCTTTTTCAACCTAGATGCTTTTATTTTCTTGCCTAACTTCACTGGGGAGAATCTTTAGCACAGTGTAAAAGAAAAGTGATGTCCATTCTAAGTAACACTGAGGGTTAGTTCAGAGATCTCATCAACTTAGCTTCCGCAAAGCCTCTTGGTTCCTGTTTTCTTGGTGTCTCTCATCATCTCTGTAAGGCAAAACACTTTGCTGAGAAAACACTGTTCCTGCCTTCCCCTCAAGGCAATGTCCAACTTAAACAAATTGCCCCATGCTTGATACACACTTGCCATTCACGTCCTCAAGCTTCTGAAGGCTTGTCAGCAAATGCATGAATGGAGGTCATGTTTACACTTACACTGTCAACAGTCAGCAATTGTTGGGACTGAATTATTCTCATGGCTAGTTATTAAATCATTAAATGTTAAACATTTATTCATCCTAACAGTGCTCAGGACAATCTAGTTTTGTTTCTTTAAATGATGAATAAAATGTTTTCATATTTCAGGGTCTGAATGAACCTAACAAATTATCACCCTTCTAAAAGGAACTTATAACAGAGCCATGATTTATACCTTTAAAGATGTCAGATTTCTTTGCTAACAATAAATACTTACTGACTTCATATTAGCTCCCATGTCCATCAACAAGGAAACAGAGAGGTGAAACAAAACTCACTATGTCTCATAGTAAGGGGTATATGAGCTAAATTGCTTTCAGCTGCAAGTTTCAGAAAATTCCACCTCTAATTACCTTAAATAATAAAGAAATGTACTTTTTCATGAAAAGAAATACAGAATAATAACAGTGAGTACCATTATCCTACTCATTATGGAGCTTTTCTTAACTGGATCTCCAGAGAATTTACCCTAATGCCTTAAGGCATCTATTGCATGCAATTAACTTCTATGCATCTGTAGTAGTACTATTTACTATCACTCTTACTATATTCTAAGAAAATATCCATATCTTTGTTTTGTGATTCCAAAGCAGAGCCCAGTTGAAGAAGGCTGTGTAGTTTGGCTTTCTCCCCGTTTCATCCTCAAAATGACTTTCTTTAATGTTTATAAGACATGCCAGAGAGTTCTGGCATCACATTCAAAAAAGACAACGTTCAGGGATGAGGGAGGGAGGAGAGAAGGCCTTTTTCATTTAACTATTTATTAGAAGTGAGGGAGCAAGTAGCCCCATCACACTTTCCCCTACATCTAATTATATTGTCCCAATGAAAGAAATAACTGTGGTAGAAACAGAAAGAAAACTCACATTAGAAACAGAGCCTGAAGATGTGACTGAATCACCACAATCTCATAAAACATTTTTTATATTGTATTTTTTATTATACATTAAGTTGAGTAGCTTCTTATGGATGAACAAAGAAAGTGGTTTCTTGAGATGGAATCTACTCCTGGTGAAGATGCTGTGAACATTGTTGAAATGACAACAAAGAATTAAGAACATTACAGAAACTTGATTGATGAAGCAGTGGCAGAATGTGTGAGAATTGACTTCCATTTTGAAAAAAAAATGCTACCAAACAGCATCACATGCTGCAGAGAAATTTTTGTGAGAGGAAGAGTCAATCAATGTAGCAAACCTCAATCTCTGGTACTATTGCCTTATAAAATACATTTTTTAAATTATAAGACTTCAAAGTCAAAATTACTCCTTGATTCCTGAGTTGCAGAACAGATGTTGTGTTAGCGGGCATGAAAACAATCTTCATCTCCTTGTGCCTCTCCATCAGAGCTCTTGAGTGATCAGGTGTATGGTCAGTGAGCAGTGATATTTTGAAAGAATTTTATTTTTCTGAGTGGTAATCTCCACAAATGGGCTTAACATATTCAGCAAATCATGCTGCCACCCAGGCTTCATTGTTCCATTTATATAGCACAGGCAGAGTGGATTTAGCATCATTGTTAAGGGTCCTAGAACTTTTGGAATGGTAAATGAACATTAGCTTCAATTTAAAGTCACCAGCTACATTAGCCCTTAACAAGAGAGTCAGCCTATTCTTTGAAGCATCTGAAGCAAGCATTGACTTCTTCTCTCTAGCTCTTAAAATTCCAATAGAAGGATGTTGCATATACGCTGAAAAATCTGTTGTTTAGCCACCTTCATCAATAATCTTAGCTAGCTCTTCTGGATAACTTGCTGTGGCCTCATATCAGCATTTGCTGCTTCACCTTGCACTTTTTTGTGAAGATGGATTCTTTCCTTAAACCTCATGAACCAACCTCAGCTGGCTTCCAAGTTTTCTTCTGCAGCTTCCTCACGTCTCTCAGTCTTTATGGAATTGAGGAAAGTTAGGACCTTGCTCTGGATTAGGCTTTGAGCTTTGGAGGAATGTTGTGGCTGGTTTGATCTTCTATCTACATCACTTAAACATTTTTTTTTAAACCCTATTAGCAGTAAGACTGTTTTGCTTCCTTATCAGTCATTTGTTCACTGAAGTAGCAGATTTAATTTCCTTCAGGAACATTTCCTTTGAATTTACAGTTTGGCTGTTTGGCACAAGAAGCCTAACGTTTGACCTATTTTGGCTTTTGGTGTGCCTTCCCCACTAGGTTTATTTATGTATAGTTTCTGATTTAAAGTGAGAGATGTGTAACTCTTCCTTTCACTTGAACACTCAGAAGCCATTTTAGGGCTACCAAATTGCTTAATTTCAATATGTTTGTGTCTCATGAAATAGGAAGGCCCACAGAGAGACAAGGAGATGGGGAAACAGCCTGTTGAGAGAGCATCCGTAACACACACGCTATTTATCAATTAAGTTTGCAGACTTATATGAGCATAGTTCATTTCTCCCCAAAACAATTACAATAGTAACATCAAACATCACTGATCTCAGAGCACCATAACAGATGTAATAATAATGAAAAACTTGAAATATTGTGAAAATTACAAAAACGTGGCACAGAACACGAAGTGAGAACATACTGTTTGAAAATTGATGCAGACAGACTTGATTGAGGCAAGGTTGCCACAAGCCTTCAATTAGTAAAAATGTAATTTCTATAAAGTGCAATAAAATGGAACACAATAAAAGTAGTTATTGAAAGGTTTAAGCCTAACTTTAAAAAAAATCTCAGAATCTATAATTTAAATACATCTAGAAAGGTTGTCAGTAGTGACTTGGTCATATATACTTTATGAAGCCATATAAATGTTTCACTAGCAATGCATATTTGCTCATTTTTACCCAGGTACTATATATTTGTTTTCTATATGTTTTCATCTCTTCACTTATTTATTTGACAATACCTCAATCAGAACTTAGGTACCAGCCAACACTCTAGTTTAAGAACAAGGAGACTCATTGGTGGATATTATCCAGCTTGGAAGAATCTTTGAATGTTTGAAGAAACAGACTCTGACTTGAGCAGACCCAGGGCAATTCAGAGACTCTTTTATTATTAGAGAAACACTGAACTGAGAAATTGCTACTACTGCTGCCAGCTCCAGAAGTGGCAAAATGGATGACCTAAATTCTGTTAATTCTTAGGAAGGCAGCTAGTCATCACTAGGACATATGCTGATGCTGCTGCAGAAAACTGTCATCACCATCATTACCATAACCACCATTACCATCACCATCATAATCATCACCATCTTCATCATTAACCTTGCAGTTTGAATGCTTGGGAGTCTGCAGATTTTACACGAGTAAATCTATATGATCAAAGGTAAATGACATCTGAAGGCTTACCTGCCAAGGAATTTGGGAATGTCATTTTCAGGTTTCTACCTCTTCAGTAACACTAAGGCAAAGCAGAAGAGGGTTAGTGATTTGTGTCTATTCCAATTCATCATTTTTGATGGTTTATAACACAAAGGATGTTGTAGCAATTGGAGATATCAGTAAATGAAAAAAAAAAAAAAAAAGCAAAGCAATTATCCCAAATATACTTCCAAAACAAATGAAATATATTCATTGTCCATGTTTCCACATATTTTTAATAATGTTTTCTTTTAAACTTTTTCACATTTTTAAGTAAAAACATTTCCCATAGTAAAAAATTATAAAATATAGTGATATATCATTCAAAAGTGTTAGTCCACTAAAATCACATATCCCTAATAATCACAGATAAATTTTGGTGTTTTTCAGATTTTTCCAGTGCATGCTATGGAGAGAGAGAGACAGAGATAAGAAAGAGAAAGAGGTGAGTTGTGAGTATAGTTGTAAAATATAATCGGCAACCAACAGAATGGGAAAAAAATTTTGCAGTTTACCCATCTGACAAAGGGCTGATATCCAGAATTTACAAAGAACTAAAACAGATTTGCAAGAAAAAAACTAACAAGCCCATTCAAAAGTGGGCAAACGATATGAACAGACACTTTACAAAAGAAGACATACATGAGGCCAACAAACATATGAAAAAATGCTCATCATCACTGGTCATCAGAGAAATGCAAATCAAAACAACACTGAGATACCATCTCACGCCAGTTAGAATGGCGGTCATTAAAAAATCTGGAGACAACAGATGCTGGAGAGGATGTGGAGAAATAGGAACACTTTTACACTGTTGGTGGGAGTGTAAATTAGTTCAACCATTGTGGAAGACAGTGTGGCGATTCCTCAAGGACCTAGAAATAGAAATTCCATTTGACCCAGCAATCCCATTACTGGGTATATATCCAAAGGATTACAAATCGTTCTACTATAAGGACACGTGCACACGAATGTTCATTGCAGCACTGTTTATGATAGCAAAGACCTGGAACCAACCCAAATGCCCATCGACGATAGACTGGATAGGGAAAATGTGGCACATATACACCATGCAATATTATGCAGCCATCAAAAACGATGAGTTTGGGTCCTTGGTAGGGACATGGATGAACCTGGAAACCATCATTCTCAGCAAACTGACAGAAGAGCAGAAGATCAAACACCACATGTTCTCTCTCATAGGCGCGTGTTGAACAATGAGAACACATGGACACAGGGAGGGGAGCACTACACACTGGGGTCAGTTGGGGGAAATAGGGGAGGGATGGTAGGGGGTGGGGAACTGGGGAGAGATAGCAAGGGGAGAAATGCCAGATGTAGGTGATGGGGAGGAAGGCAGCAAATCACACTGCCACGTGTGTACCTATGCAACAATTTTGCATGTTCTTCACATGTACCCCAAAACCTAAAATGCAATAAAATAAATAAATGGGGAAAACAAAACAAAACAAAACAAAACATAAACAAAACAACAATAACAAAAAAAAGCAGAAATGAAATATAAGCCAGAATTGGTGGCTTAGACTATTTGATTATTTCTCATGTTTTATTAGTATGAAAAGTTATAATTTACAATGAACATTATGTTACATAAAATAAAAAGCCGTGGATATTTGTTTGATTTATATCTCCAATTTCCACTCAAAAAGATAATTTTTAGTATGTTCCTACCAGTAGTAAATAGAAGGGTATTTTTCTGATATCCTTATCAGTATCAAATGTTGGCAAAATTGTTTATATTTGTCAGTTTCTATGTCAAACATGGTATTCTTTCATTGTTATTTTAAATTGTATGTATTACTAAGGAGGTTGATTTTTTTTTTATTTATCTATTGGTTGTTTGTATTTCTTACACAGTGCTTTCCTGTTTATATTCTTTGTCCATATTTTTCCTGAGTCAATTATTTGCTGTTTGAGTTTTAAGAATTGTTTATATTTTGTATTTATCAGCTTGGTGTTTGATCATCTATGATGCAAGTATGTTTTCTTCTGTTTGCCATTTGTCTTTTGACTTCATTATTTTGTTAATGATTTAAGTTATCACTTTAATGAATTTTGCATTTTATGTAATGCTTGGAGTCATCTTCACCACTCTAAACTTTTATCCATATAGATATATTTTACACTACCTATTGTTTAATTTTCTTTGATCAGTTTGAATTTATTTTGATGTGAGGAATGAAGTAGGGGTTTGCTTTATTTTTTTTCCCTAAATGGTTGCTAGTTTTCTCAATATAATTTCTAATCGTTATTCTCCCCCATTAATTTGTCATGCCATCTTTATCATTTATAAAATGCTCTCTGTGTTCTTGAGTCTAATTTGGACTTTCTTATGTTGCATTGCTTTGATTACCTTAATGTATAGACATTAAGGCACAGTCTCATTCCTTTATTAGTCAACTTTAACTACTGTAAATCAAAGTGTGAACTAGCCCTATATTTTTTCTTTAATTCAGTATCTCCTAATATATCCTATTCTAGAATCAGATTTTAAATTAGGATATATAGATTTATCTCCTTAAGACTACCTTCAATTTCAACACTCTAATTTTTTTTTTCTGTCAATACTTAGTGACATTTCTCTTAAGGATGTGAAATTTCTTGCTCTCTTAGTATATATCTTTTTTTTGAGACAGAATCTCACTCTATCACCCAGGCTGGAGTGCAGAGGCACGACCTCTGCTCACTGCAACCTCCAGGATTCAAGCCGTTCTCCTGCCTCAGCCTCCTGAGTAGCTGGAATTACAGGTGCACACCCCCACACCCAGCTAATTTTTGTATTTTTAGTAGAGACGGGGTTTCACCATGTTGGTCAGGCTGGTCCCAAACTCCTGACCTGGTGATCCACTCGCCTCGGCCTCCCAAAGTATTGGGATTACAGGCGTGAGCCACTGCACCTGGCCAGGCGTATCTTTTCATAATCTTTATCATCTTCCCTAGTACCCTTCCTGCATTATAGAAATAAATTGCAGAGATACGGTGTGGGGCGAAGAAATAAATTGACCATGCTTGCTTTTCAGTTCTTAATTTTCTTGCCCTTATATAAACATGGCAAGAGAAAAAAAAAAAAAAAAAAACAACTAAGAAGTTTTCTCTATATCAAGAACATAAATTTATGTTTTAACTTAAAAAACTTTTCTTTTTTATTATTTATTTTTTAATTTAAATTTAATTTTATTTTAAATTCTGGGGTACATGTGCAGGATGTCCAGTTTGTTACATAGGTAAACATGTGCCATGGTGGTTTGCTGAACCCAACAACCCATCCCGTAGGTATTAAGCCTCACATGCGTTAGCAATTTACCCTGATGGTCTCCCTCCCACCGCCCAGAGACAGTCCCCAGTGTGTGCTGTTCCCTTCCCTGTGCCCTTGTGTTCTCACTGAAAACATAAAATTTTAATAGAATCCCTTTTCATTTAGGTGACAATTCTATAGTCTCTTAATGATAGAAAATATTTTTAACTTCTAAAGCTAATTAAAATTGCTTATAATTTGACTATGGATTATATAGTATTTTAAAACATGGCACCTGATTTCACAGCTGAGATTATCTCTATAAATACAGATATCTTATTGCCTGTCTTTTGAAAACATAGGATAATACAGTAATGTTTATAAGTAACAAGCTTTTTAGAGAATACTATAAAAGAATTCTACCCTGACTAAGAAGAAATTACCAACTGCTGATTGTGAGCAAATTTTGTTTTAGAGATGTTACTATTATTAAAGCATTAGGTTGACAAGTTCTCAGGGACTTAAACAGTTTAGGTTTAGCTAACTTCAGAGAACTGGGGATTTAGGAGATAGTTCTAAGATTTAAACAGTGCTACCACTGCCCTGACCTTTAAAACTGATGTACAGCAGAAACCATGTAAGAAGTCTTCTGGATTCATTTACTGGATAAAAAAATAACTTGTCTTATCATTTCTGTGCAACTGAACACTTTTCTTATCCAACTAGCCTTGAAATTTTTATCCCAGCTTTCTGCTTCTATTGTATTGAATTTGTACACCAACATGCACGGATAAGGAGTTATAAAAGGAAAGAAAGTGTTTGTTCATATCATAGATGACCACAAAGACAGCTGTTCATTTTCTTTATGATATATTAGGGTTTCCTCCTTTTTAAAATGACTGAAAGATGATTAGAATTTAATAATTCAAGATTGTAATTAATATAGTATTCATGTAATGATGTTCAGTGCTAGAAGCAGAAGGCATAGAGTATAGGCTAAATATAATTGTAAATTTGTTACTTTAATTTGTATATATTTTATTAGTAAGGAGGCTGCCTTTTTCTATATATCCGTTGGTTGTTTGTACTGTTGTTTGTACAATGCACAGCGCAAATATCAGAAATTGCTTTTGAGAGAATACACACACAAACATACATACACACAGAGGCATTTACCAACAATTACTTCGGTTTCTAGATTAAAAAAAAATTAACAAAAATTCAGGAGACACTTAACTAAAATTTTTTGGAATTAATAATAGCTTAAGTAAAGTTAATAGAATAACACAAAAAATAAAAATTAATAGTTTTCTTATGAGAATACACAAATCAATTTGAAGACTTTTGGAAAATATTCTACTTATACTAACAATAAAAACATCTACAAAATATTCAGCCTGCCAAAAATGTGCAAAGAACACAGTAAAACTTTATTGAAAATTAAAAAAAAAAAAAATAGCCACCTTCTGTCCCTGGATGAAAAGACTGAGTTTTATAGCTGTCCATTCTTCTTCATTTTTATTCACTAGGAATAATAAATATGGCAACTAGTTGGGGAAAATATATAGCTAAACTTCTAACTCATTTCATGTCACTATTAATGTTAAATTAATATAAAATTAAATACAAAAAAATTAAGTAAATAAGTACCCAATTTTTAAGTCTGGAAGGTTTTTTACACACACAGTCACATACACAAAGAAAATGACAACCAAATAAATAACAGCAAGCTAAATAAATAAATAAATAATAAAATTGATATATTTTATCATGCAAAAATATTCCATCAACTTATATTGTAGACAAAAACTCGAAGGCAGAAACTCGGAAAAATATTTTTGTCAAAGATTAACCTTAACACATTAATATTTCAAATGTCTTTAGAATTTTTTTAAGTTTCTTATATAAAATGGGCAAAAAATAAAACAGAAAATGAAGAACAACTTTTAAAACACTCAAAACATATTTGTAAACAAATTTAATTCCACAAATGTTTGTAAAAAATTAGAGATAACCATTCTTCGTCTGTCGTATTAGCAGAGATTCACACCATCTGATGAGGTGAATGTGTAGGCAAATGCAGACTCCCATATGCCACCTAAGGAAATTTAAAATACCTTAATTGTGTGACAGAATTGCTTTGTTCATATAGGGTCTGAAACCTGCTTAGATTCTTTGCCCTACTTATTTCACTGGGTAGGAAAATGGTTAGCAATCTAGACTTTGATAAATAATTAGAAATATTTAGAAGTATTTTTTAGGTACCTGGTTTGGTCACTATGTGAACATCCAGCAAAAATCCAAATGCTCAAGAAGAAAGCAGTAGATAAATAAATTATGTACCTTTCATAAAATGCATATCAGCTGGATTTAAGAATCATGTTTTCAAAAATATTAAAGATGTGACTAAGGAAAAAGACAGTGGCAAAAGAGTTATGAATCATGTCATTACTGCACTATATGATGAAGGATGTCTGCATTAAATCAAAACACCACATAGGTTAAAAAAAAAAAAAAGGAGGGGGCAACTTTTATTACTGTGTTGAGATTATGAGGGATTTTTATTTTCCATATTATTTATGTGTTCTCTAGCTTTTGTCTAGAACATGCTTTTTGTTTTTGTTTTTTGAGACGGAGTCTCACTCTGTCCACCAGGCTACAGTGCAATGATGCGATCTCGGCTCACTGCAACCTCTGCCTCCTGGGTTCAAGCAATTCTCCTGTCTCAGCCTCCTGAGTAGCTGGAACTACAGGTACACGCCACCATGCCCAGTTAATTTTTTTTTTTTTTTTTTTTTTTTTTGTAGAGACGAGGTTTCACTGTGTTTCCCAAGCTGGTCTCAAACTCTTGAACTCAGGCAATCCACCCGCCTCAGCCTCCCAAAATCCTAGGATTACAGGCATGAGTCACCACAACCGGCCTAGAACATGTTTTTTAAAAACTTGAAAACAGCAGCACTCAAAAATGTAACTGTTATGTCTATATTTTGGAATTAGGTTAGATTTTTGTATCTCTACACAGGGAAATAATTGCGTCCCTATGTATAGAATGGGTCTCATGAATATTTTAAAATAATATCTAACAATTAGAGGTTGACATTTTGCTGTAAGAGTAAAAAAATCTCAAATATTAGTCAATTGCATGAGGATATTTTATTCATCATAATTTTCCCTTTTTCCCAACTGTTTCAGATCTCTCAGTGTCATGTCACATTACAGTGGAGCAGAGCCAGGGTGCGGGGAATCCAGTCTTTGGAACGGAACAAGCTGGATTCAAACTTTGTTTTGTGAGTTACCATTTAATTTAACACAGGACAATTACTTATCCTAATCAAGCTTTTGTTTTCTCACAAGTAAAATTGGGATAATACTACATTAGATTATTTTAAGAATAAAATGCCATACATGTTAAAGAAAACATTTGTAACTGCTTGATAAAGATTAATATAAGCCACCGATATGGCTTAGCTCTGTGTCCCAACTGAAATCTCATGTAGAATTGTAATCCCCACTACTGGAGGTGGGGCCTGGTGAGAGGTGATTGAATCTTGAAAGTAGATTTCGCACTGGGTGCTGTTCTCGTGATAGTGAGTGAATTCTTCTGAGACCTGGTTGTTTAAATGTGTGTAGCATCGCCTCCCACCTTCCTTCTGCTCCTGCCATGTAAGATGAGCCACTTTCCCTTCATTTCCTGCCACCTTTGTAAATTTCTTGAGACCTTCTCAGAATATGAGCAGATGTTAGCATCATGCTTCCTGTACACCCTGCAGATCTGCGAGCCAATCAAATCTCTTTCTTATAAGTTTTTCAATCTAAGATATTTCTTTATAGCAGTGCAAGAACTCCCAGACCCCCTAACACCAATATAGCCATTATTTTCACTTTTAAGGATACTATTAAATCCAAGACTTTCAAAATTGTACTATTCTGCTTCAGTTACAATTACTATATAGAAAAAAAAAATTTGTGCATGAAGCCCTTGTCCATACCCCATGAGTCTCCCCAAGCCTTGTAGTTTATGGTGCCACTTTAATGGGAAATTTATTTTTTCCCCTGGAGAATGTCTGAAGTGAGGCTAGCCTAAGCTGATGGTAGTGAGGGATGAAAATACTACCCTGGTAGATCATACCCTGAAAGCTGAGGAACCTCATATTGCTGAGAGGGCACTGTTAAGTTGAGTCATCACTCGGGAAAAAAAAATAACAGTGAACAACATGGTGCAAAGATCAAGTGTTTTCTAAAAGTGAGCCTCCATTTCCTAAAGGTTTTATGGTATCCTTTGAGTATCAGTGTTCAGATGAGAAAGCTAAGAATGAGAAGCAGTAGCCAACAGATGTTTCTTCCCTCCAGTGAGGCATTGTGCTTGGGACAACTGAAAAGAGAAGGGAAGAGGGAAACTTAGGGAAAGAGTAGGTGCTGTCTTTCTTTAAGATGGAGTGTAACTGGAAACAGCCTCCAGCCAAGGTCAGGGTCAAGAGTAATAGAATCCTGGCAATATGTGCTAGTTTATCTTCCCCCATGAACTCCTGCCAAACAATATACACAGTGTCGCGCAGCACCGGAGAGTGTCTGATGCATCTCCAGAGTATTTATGAGGACTTCTGTTTTGAAGATAGTTTCTTAGGTAACAGAGTGAAAACATGTATGGATGAGCTCTCATTTATCAGTGCCTTGGCTTCCTGTGAAAATTAAACAGCAAGAATCTTGATATTTTGTCCTGAGTAAAGCAAGTTCTTCAAAGGGATGTATGGGGTGGGGGGTTCTTTGAAGATGGTGTATGTTCAGCAGACTTTGCAAAAGGCCCAGCATCTGTTTAAGTTACACAGAGGTCCTGGCCCAGTGCGTCTTGTCCAGGCTCTCATAGAAAAGAGCCAGCAGCTGCAGGCTTGGGTGAAGCTGTTTGTTATGGGGCCTTGAGCCCACTGGCTGGGGAGTATGCACTGTTTTGCTTTGTTTATTGCAAGCACCTTTGGATGTCCCTGAGTTTTTCAAGCTTCATTCAGCTGCTCTGGTGGCCAGAAGCTGTGCAGTTAGATGAGAAATTATCTGCTTTTTAAAACAACCCTTTTAGTTCTGTAACATGAGCTGGCCCTTGTTTCCACAGAACACTTCTCCTCGGCAGGGAATAACAAGGAAATTCCCTAGGAATGAAGGAGAAAGTTGAAAGGGAGCAACCCCAAACACCAGAGCCCCCAAGATGCTGAGCCAGGATGTGCCAAGGGAAGTGCTTTTGGGGAGGATTAAAATAATTAGTTAAAAAAATAAAATAAAATACTTTTCCTTTCACTAAGATGCCAATAAAAATCCTCCATTTTAGTGCTTTTAATTATAAAATAATACATCTTTAATTGATAACTTGTAACTACAGGAAAGTAAAATGATCCCATTATAGAAAGATATAAAAATCTGATCTAATTCCAAAATGTAGAGATAATAGCTACATTTTGAAGTGTTACTTTTCAAGATTTTTTAAAAATAAATATATGTTGTAGGCAAAAAAAATGAGAACATGTAAATACAGTCATGCATCTCTTAAGGAGGAGGATATGTTCTGAAAAATGCATTATTAGGTGGTTTTGTCATTCTGTGAACATTATAGAATGTACTTGTACAAACCTAGATGGTATAGCCTACTACACACCTACCTATTTAGTATAGCCTATTGCTCCTAGGCTATAACCCTGCACAGCATGTTTCTGTACTGAATACCATAGGGCATTATAACACAATGATTAGTATTTGTGTGTCTAAACATAGAAAAGGTACAATAAAAACAGGATATTACAATCTGATGGAATCAGAGTCGTACATGTGGCCTGTTGTTGACCAAAATGTCATCATCCGGTTCATGACTATAACCTAAAAAATAAAAATCGTTAATAATCCCACTACTCAGCAATCAAAGTTGCTATTATGCTCCTCTATGGTTTCCATTTAATGCAGGCATCCCCATTGTAGAGTGCTTTAATGAAATAGTACATAATTCTTTTGTCCCTGCCCTTTTCCTTAATTACATACTCAAAATTTTGAAAACATTGTTTTTAAATCTAGTGGTATACATTGTATTTTTTGAATATTATATAATAATGTGGCTTCTCATAAAACAACTAAATAAGCAGCTTTGGGACTCCTAAGTTAGTCATAGTGTTAATTTCCGGAGATTAAGCGGCCATTCTGAAAACACAGATACTAAGTCTTAGTAAAATTAAAATATTTTATTCTAGATAGGAGACCCAAAGGTCAAGGGAGCAAATCAACTGCTCCCCTCCACCTAGCAATCCCCCTGCCAGTAGGCCAGCTTGTACTTAGATACCTAGTGGCTTTGTAAATGGTCCCCTGGATAAACACAGTGCACAAAACTCATAAAGGGCCACTTTTGTAGATCGAATCAACAGGCCAAGTAAACTCACCTTAGAGTGGAAAGAGAGAAGAGATTGCAGATGGGGTTGAGGTTACCAGTCAGAGATTTCAGCTGCTTGAGCCTGTCATCAGGCTTTGGGCTTAGTGCTTTTACCTGCTCTGCCTTTCTGAATCAGACTCACAAGGGACATGCTCATGGAGAAAGTGCACATTTGGAAGCCATTTGCTTTTACAAAATGTTTACTATTCCAGCCCCTGACAGTTATTGTTACTGGAGTCGTTACTGATGGAGTTCAGAAAGAGAACGGTTGCCTTTGGTTTCCCAGAGTGAGCCCACATGTGGAAATGCATGTGCACAAGGGGGCAGAGACAGAGAACAAATATGAATCCGCCACTAGTGTTGTTACACCTTTTCTGAAATACTGGATTTCTCATCACATCCCAGAATTTCAGAGTTTTAAAAAGATGAAGCCATAGGCAGTATTCTCTTTCCCAATAAAGATAACAATTCATTTTTTTAAATTGTGGGTAATTCTCCAACTATGATACATTTTCAATTGCCAGAAATAATCACAAGTTGATTATTGCTTTGCAGATTATTTCTGATGTTGTATCTTGAAAAATTACCTTGTGAGAGGATGGGTGTGAGTAATAAGACCTAAATTTGTCTTCAGGAAGTTCCAAGTTGAATAAATCACCTCATTGTATCATATCCACAGATAAGATTGTCTTTGCAAATCAGGGCAATCAGAACCCACTTGCTTAAACCTCTTTTTTTGTTCGTTTTCTTAAAGTATTTATTCCAGAACAAAAAGAGTGGAAAAGGTTAATTAGTTCACATTTTATATTTACCCATGGTTCATTCTGAGTTAATTTTTGTATAAAAATTATGTTAAGGTTTATTTTTTGCATATGTATGTTAATTGTTCCAACCCTATTTGTTGAAAAGACTATTCTTTCTTTGTTAAATTGTTTCTTAAAACTTGGTCAAAAATTGATTGACCATTATTGGTTCAGGTCTATTTCTGGACACTGTATTGTGTTTCATTTATTTATATGTCTATATTTTCACCAGGTTAGCTAATGTAACATTAGAGTAAATCTTGTAATTGGATACTCTGACTATCCCAATTTTATTTTTCTTTTCCAAAATTGTTCTGGCTATTCTAATCTTTGCACCTTTCCACATAAAGTTTAGAATCAGCTTGTCTGTATCTACAAAAAATCTTTCTGACACTTTGCTTGAAATAGTTTTGAAATAATTGACAAGTTTGAGAAGAATTGACATCTTCACTGTACTGGGCCTTTCAATACATTAACATATATGTCTTCTAATTATTTGAGTCTTCTTTAATTTTTTCATCAGTATTTTGAATTTCTCAGCATGTAGATTTTATACATGTTTTGTGAGATTTATGGCTAAATTTTTTGAGGGGAGCTATTACAAATAGCATTGTATTTTTAATGTTGAATTCTAATTATTATTCATGCTAGTACAAATATGACTGATGTTTGTTTATGGGTTTTCCTTGTACTCTATAATCCTGTTTTACTAACATATTTATTCAAGGAACTACATGTTTTTGTAGATTTTTAAAGATTTTTTATGTAGATAATCATGCCTTCATCCAATAGAGACAGTTTTATTTATTTATTTTCAAAATGTAGAAATTTTTGTTTTAATTCTGGCTTTGTTTCACTGGCTAACACTTTCATTTCTATTTTAAATAGTAGTGGTGGGAATATGAATCCTTGCCTTGTTTCCAGTTTTCATGAGGAAAGCTTTCAGTCCTTCATTTTACATAAGCTTTGTTGCTAACACACTTTTTGCTATTAGAAGCAAGATTTCTGTAAGATTTTTAAGAAATAACCAGGATTTGTATTTATTCCGCAAGTTGTCCTTAAATGGTTTGTTGACTGAAACAACAAGAAATAGCAATTGTTCAATCATTCCACCAGAAATAGCAGCCAAGCTCAAACATGTGCCAACAAAAACAACATTGCCATTACTGCTACCTGGCCTGTAACAGTGGTACACCATGGATTTCAAGAAGCATTCAGATTCTAGAAATGTTAAGAGGTGAAAATGTGCATGTTGGAGCTGATAACATTTAGTATGTTTCTTATAATAAGCTTTTAAAAATTAACTCCATTTCAAATATCAGATGGTTGTAGATAGATGTGTGGTGATATTTCTGAGGCTTCTGTTCTGTTCCTTTTGTCTATATATCTGTTTTGGTACCAGTGTCATACTGTTTTGGTTATTGTAGCCTTATAGTATAGTTTAAAGTCAGGCAGCATGATGCCTCCAGCTTTGTTCCTTTTGTTTAGGATTGTCTTGGCTATATGAGCTCTTTTTTGATTCCATATGAAATTTAAAGTTGTTTTTTCTAATTCTGAGAAGAAAGTCAATGGTGGCTTGATGGGAATAGCATTGAATCTATAAATTACTTTGACCATTGTGGCCATTTTCATGATATTGATTCTTCCTATCCATATGGAATGTTTTTCCAATTGTTTGTGTCCTCTCCTATTTCCTTGAGCAGTAGTTTATGGTTCTCCTTGAAGAGGTCCTTCACATCACTTGTAAGTTGTATTCTTAGGTATTTTATTCCCTTTGTAGTAATTGTGAATGGCAGTTCACTTATGATTTGGCTCTCTGTTTGTCTATTATTGGTGAATAAGAATGCCTGTGATTTTTGAACATTGATTTTGTATCCTGATACTAAGTAGTTTTACGGCTGAGACAATGAGGTTTTCTAAATATACAATCATGTCATCTGCAAACACAGATAATTTGACTTCGTCTCTTCTTATTTGGATACCCCTTATTTCTTTCTCTTGCCTGATTGCCCTGGCCAGAACTTCTAATACTATGTTGAATAAGAGTGGTGAGAGAGGGCATACTTTTCTTGTGCCGGTTTTCAAAGAAAGTGCTTCCAGTTTTTGCCCATTCATTATGATATTGGCTGTGGGTTTGTCATAAATAACTTTTATTATTTTTATATATGTTCCATTAACCTGACAAAAATAAGCAATGGGGAAAGGATTCCCTATTTAATAATTGATATTGGGAAAACTGGCTAGTCATATGCAGAAAACTGAAACTGGACCCCTTCCTTACACCTTATTAAAAAAATTAACTCTAGATGCTTTAAAGATTTAAATGTAAGAACTAAAACCATAAAAAAAAAACCTAGAGGAAAACCTGGGCAATAACATTCAGGACATAGGCATATGCAAAGACTTCATGACTAAAACACCAAAAGCAATGGCAATAAAAGCCAAAATTGACAAATGGGATCTAATCAAACTAAAGAGCTTCTGCACAGCAAAAGAAACTATCAGAGTGAACAGGCAACCTACAGAATGGGTGAAAAATTTTGCTATCTATCCATCTGACAAAGAGGTAACATCCAGAATCTACAAGGAGCTTAAACAAATTTATAAGAAAAAAACAAACTTCCCATCAAAAAGCAGGGTGAAGGATATGAACAGACACTTCTCAAAAGAAGGCATTTATGCAGCCAAAAAACATGAAAAAAAGCTCATCATCACTGGTCACTAGAGAAATGCAAGTCAAAACCACAGTGAGATACCATCTCACACCAGTTAGAATGGCAATCATTAAAAAGTCAGGAAACAACAGATGCTGGAGAGGTTGTGGAGAAATAGGAATGCTTTAACACTGTTGGTGAGAGTGTAAATTAGTTCAAACATTGTGGGAGACAGTGTGGTGATTCTTCAAGGATCTAGAACCAGAAATACCATTCGACCCAGCAATCCCATTACTGGATATATACTCAAAGAAGTATAAATCATTCTACTATAAAGACACGTGCACACGTATGTTTATTGCAGCACTATTCACAATAGCAAAGACTTGAAACCAACCCAAATGCTCATCAGTTTTAGACTGGATAAAGAAAATGTGGCACATATATACCATGGAATACTCTGAAGCCATAAAAAAGAATGAGTTCATGTCCTTTGCAGGGACATGGATGAAGCTGGAAACCATCATTCTCAGCTGGAAACCATCATTCTCAGCAAACTATCACAGGAACAGAAAACCAAACATGGCACGTTCTCACTCATAAGTGGGAGCTGAACAATGAGAACATATGGACACAGGGAAGGGCACATCACACACTGGGGCCTGTCAGGGACTGGGGACAAAGGGAGGGATAACATTAAGGTAAATACTTAATGTAGATGACGGTTGATGGCTGCAGCAAACCACCATGGCACATGTATACCTATATAACAAACCTGCACTTTCCGCACAGGTATCCAAGAACTTGAAGTATAATTTTAAAAAGAAAATAAAATAATAATTAACTCTGTTTCATAAGCAATATCTCAAGTCATAAAAAAATTTTTTAGGTATGTTTTAGTAGTGAATAATATTTTCATTGTAAGTTTCTATCATAATTTATGTAAGCAGTCTTTTCTATTGAAATTTTATATTTTTTTTCAGATTTTGATCCTCTAATAAGCATGTTTAGCATTGAAGTGTGCATTTACAACTCTATGACTGTGAGAACCAACTAGGAATAGATTTAGTCCAAAGGCAGTTTTTCTAATTTTTAGAAAAGTTGTCCTTCCAAGGGTATAATTTTATGCCAGAAGAAAGTTAAATGACCCCTGAGAAAATGAGTAAGGGTGGAAAACATATAAAGTTGTATTCAAAAGAGAATTTTAGTTACCATATCATGAGATATAAAAAAAAAAAAACTTTAAATAATTGGATTTTTTTCTTCTCTATTTGTACAAGAGTGGAATATACATAAGAGATTATTTTCCCATCAAATTTGATAATAGGATTTTAAAAAATCAATTTTATAAAAATCTTCTTGTTAATATATTTCCACTGAGAGCTATTGCTACAAATTGTAAGCTAAAATGGAATGTGTACTGGATGAAACATGAGGATTTTTTTATGTGAGACAGAGCAAAGTTATTTAATAGGAAAAAAAAGATTGTTGAGTTATAAAAAAATTACAAGTTTTTTCGCTTCTACTCAAATTTGTAAGCCAATGTAGTCCATGAACTTCATTCCTTCATTATATGGGTAACTATGGGAAAGTTTAACATGTCTTGGATAAGAATCTCAGTTGTAGTTGGAATTAAAACAAATCTATGTTGCAATACAATTTGCTCTGATGTTTAGCTTAGTTTAGAAACAGAAAATGTTAACACAGTAATTTCAAACTGTTGATATTGGTTTGTATTTTGGGGGCCAGCACTGAAATTGATATAAACAAAAAGTACTTACACTGGATTTTTAATTCACTCTGTCTTGTGGTTCAAACTTCTGGCTGGTTAAATGAGGAAGTAAGAGGGAAGAGATTAGGAGTAAGTGACAGCCACATTTATGCATTTCTTAGTAAGTGTAATTTTTTAATTACCTAAAAATTAAATAAAGAAATATACATATTTTTAAAAAGAAAAATATACACAGATACAATATAACATTTCAGAGAAAGCCTTAAACTGAGTTAGGATTTCTGTCACTCATCAGCTCTGTGACTTAGCATGTTTTCACCTATGAAGGAGAAATCTTTGAGTGACAAAGTTGCAAAATTCAATAGATAATTGATGGGAAAATTTCTGTTTTGAATTTTTTTATTACATTCTGCATAATCGAAGCATTATTAAAGAAGGGGAAATATGATCATTTCTGCCACTTCGATATGATCATGAGAAAATAATTTAACGTTTATAAGCCTTGTTTTTTTAAATCTCAAATATTAATACATCTTAAAGGTGTTTTAAGAGTCAGATAAAATAATTCTGTGAAAGTATCAAAGGTACAGCATAAGGAAACAAGATTAGAACAGGTTCAGGTGAATTTTCATAAGCAGATCCCTCATTTTGTCAGCGTAGGGTAATGATTTGCAAATATTGGCGAGACCCCTCTCCAAAGCAGTGCTGGAAGGCATTATTTTAGCTTAAGATTTTGTAAAGACCATCAAAGGATTATCTGAAAACATCTAAAACCATATGATTCTAGAATCATAGATGCAACTCTATATGGTAATATATGTGCATGTACCACCCTTAGTGACATTCAGCTATCTCTAGGTCATGGAGGGATTAACAACAAATACCTCCTACCAGGCAGAGAAAAAGTTTGGAGAGAAAAGTTTCCATTGTAGTTATGTTTAATTCTCATGCAGGTCTTCATTTTCTATCAAAGAGTACTTCCTGAACACCTAGGAATATTCATAATTTCTCATGTTAGTCACTGTATTGTCAGAACTATTTTTATCTTTCTGGATTATTTTACTTAAACTGATTGGTTGCCAAGTTTCCCATAAGTTTGTTTGTATTTTTTTCGTCATTTCTTTCAAATATAACTTCATCACCTGTATAGCCATGCAACACATAAAGCCCATAAAGACATGTTGGTTAATGACAAACTGCATAGACAATGTCAATAGCTTATTCCATAAGCTAATGGAGCAGAAAATTTCCTATTGCCTAATGACATCATAGCATAATACATTCCTCATGGGTTTGTGGTGATGCTAGTGTAGACAGATCTCCTGCACTACCAATTATACAAAAACATAGCACATAACAATTACGTACAGAACATAATAGTTGATGATAGTAGTGATAAATGCCTATGTTACCTGCTTATGTATTTACTGTACTATGCTTTTCATCATTATTTCAGAGTGTACTCCTACTTACAATCACAAAAAAGGTTAATTGTAAAAAAGCTGAGGCAGGTCCTTCAGGAAGTATTCTCGAAAAAGGCATTGTTGTCACAAGAGGTAATAGCACAATGCATATCATTGCCTCTGAAGACCTTCCAGTGGAATTAGATGTAGAGGTGGAAGACAATGATATTAATGATCCTGAACCTAAGCTACCAAATGTGTGTGTTTTCGCTTTTAACAAATGAGTTAAAAAGAAAAAAGAAAGAAAAAATCACAAATAGAAAAAAAGCATTACAAATAAGTACTTAAGAAAATGTTTTATACAATTGTACAGTGTATTTGTGTTTTAAGATAAGTGTTATTACAAAAGGGTCGAGAAGTTAAAAACTTAAGAGGTTTGTGAAGTTAAAAAGTTACAAAAATCTAATGTTATTACTGAAGAAAATTTTTTTTCATAAATTTAGTGTTGCCTACCACAGTAGTTTTCGTTGGTGTCCTATGTCTTCACATTCATTCACCACCCACTCACTGACTTACCCAGAGCAACTTCCAGTCTTATAAGCTTAATTTATGGTAAGTGCCCTATCCAAGCATACAGTTTTTTAATCTTTTATCCTGTATTTTTACTGTACCTTTTCTATATTTAAATATGTTTAGATACACAAATACTTACCTTTGTGTTATAATTGCTTGCAGTATTCAGTACAGTAACCTGCTGTCTAGGTTTGCAAACCTAGGCAAACCTAGGCAAACCTAGGCATGTAGGGCTATGCCATCCAAGTTCATGTAAGTACACTCTGTAATGCTTGCATAAGGATGAAATTGTCTAACAATACATTTCTCAGAATGTATCTCCATTGTTAAGCTGTGCATGACTACATTCCTAAAACTTCTCTGTTCCCTTTCTGGTGTAATATATCCATAGAATCTAAAAATGCAGATGATGCAATGCCCTTTATTTGTGCCACAGTGTTTCAAGAGTATCTAAATGGGCTACGTGGCTTAGGAGACAGGAATTTTTTTGGCCTCCGTGCATTTTGGTTAGAAGAAAACAAGAAGTCTCAGAGACCTCAGAACCCTCTCAACACAAAAGCTCCCTACTCTTGGGTTACAACTGGTATCACTGAATCCAACACTCTTTCAGTTATCTCTTCTTGCTGCTTTATTTGAATTTTTAATTTTCACACATACATGGCTTTCAAAGAACTTGTGATTAAATATTGGTAGGCAAGTATGAACTGGATTATTATAGTACTAAAATGAGATCTTCTCTGTCTCTGTTTCATCCGCGACTTTCAGACAAAAGATCTTAATTACAACATTCTAGAGAAAGTTGAGAAGCAACCCAAATGAGACCATGTGTGAGCTAAAGGAGACAGTGTTAGCCTGGGATTGTCTTCAGCCCTGCCCGAGGCCACCTGGAGGGAAAGGAGGCTCTGAGGACAGAGGCTGGAGGTTTTCTTGCAGATGCCCTCAGGCTGAAAGGTGAGGCTTTAGGGATCAGCTGGAAAAGAAATGCAAGCAGATATCATTCGTGATGGGAGAGGATCCGCCAACGATCCCACAGAAGCATCCAGAAGAGAAAGAACCCAGAGAATATTGACAGCAAATCCAAGAATACAGTCAAATAAGGCCTTTCCTGCCTTTTACCACACGTCTCTTTCCTCTCTTCATTTCTAGGGGAAGAAATTGGTAGCCTTGGCTCTCAGATGGAGGAGGAGAGCTTCAAACAGAAAGCAGGGAACTAGAGAAGACACCCACCACACTTCCCTTTCTTACTGCGAGGCCTTGCCTGCAAAAGGTTCAAGCTGGGAAGGGATAACTCTAAGTGAAATTTGGAGTTTTGACTACTACAAATGACTTAACACTTTGATTGCTGAAACAATACAGTTTTGTGGCTAGTAGCAAATTAAGGAATTTTTATTAATGGCAAGTACATAAAGAAAGTCATGGACTGTGTCAGATTTCGTGAAAGGAAAAGGGAAGAATGAGTACTGGGGAGCAGGGGTGTATGGGCTATGGAGGGTGGACTCTCATGACCCCTGGTTTAGAGCACTGTATAAGCACCAAGGATTATAAATGATGAGCAGAGCAAAGACACGGATGCAAATGCTCCCTGTCTTCTCTCTCTTCAAAGGCACAGAGCTCTCACTGCCCTGAGCACAGTGATTAACAGCAAACCACATTGGTTAGGAGATCTGTGATGACATCTGCTGATGGTCCTTCAAGCAAATGAATGACCAGTAATAAACCTATCTTGCTCACCTTCAGGAATGCCTCCTTTCCATGGAGGCTCTCATTTGATATTTTAAATTGTTGGTCCCAGAGAAATAATTCAAACACTATCCGCTGGCCTTAGATAGATAATTCCTTTTGAAATTATTTCACAAATACCAAGGGCAAGACCTCATTTAGATGGAATAAAAGCTTCCCAAACCCAAAGGGAACATTCTTCCCAAGGCTGTGATTTCTGCTGAAGAAAGGGAGGTGTCTGAGATAAGCAGCGCAGACTGTGCTGGAAGAAACAAACATGTTTGTTGTTCCCTTGGCGCATATATTTCCTAATATAGTCATGGGTGTTGAGAACTCTGGCTGCCCCTGTGGCTACAGAGAAGCCCAGAGTTATGTCCTGAGGAACCCCCGGGGCCTGTGCCCACTGAGAATCCCTGAGCTGCCAGGAATACCTCCTGAGAACAAAAGTGATGATCCAGAATGGGCCAGCGCAGGGGCAGTGCATCTCAGTTTCTACATGGGTGAGGACCACCGTGACTCTCAGCACGGCTGAGGTTGATGAGATGACCTTCTCACTTTCTACACCTTTCCTGGGGCCTGTAAAGAGGAAAAGCTTACTGCATTGAAATGCATTCCTTAAAGGCTGTCCTGCACTCTCATCAACTTACAGCAGCAGGATGTGTTCAACACTCATGGAGCACCTGGGCACTAGATACAGCAAGAGAGAAAAAGGAGTGGGCATTGTCTGTAGATAATTTTAATACAACATTTTTAAAGATAATGCTTTTCATTATTGCCTTGCTCCAGCAAATCTAAGCAAGAATGGTGATAAAATACCCCTTCCTGAAGCAAATATTTTCTGGGACTAAATTCTAAATGATTGCTTTGATTATTGTGGAATTTTAATTATATATACATTTAAAATTATATATAAATTACATATTGGCATATATAACTATATGTTAATTAACTGTATGTTTCTAATTATTTATAATTTATATTTATTAAATCTATAATATGCTATATATTTAACACATATTAGTCATATATAGTACATACATGTTGTAAAACTTTTTTAATTTTAAAAATATTTAAATATAAAACCCTTAAAATAATTATTTAATATTTATTTACTTAAAATAAAAGAACATATTTAAAGCTATTTAAAAATAAATATATGACATATATAATTATAAAGTCCATTTATAGATATAAAAGCTTAAAATGTGCATATTTTTATTATCCTTGGATAAACATTCCATTCTATGTACCTTAATTCAGAGAATGTCCAGGTATAAGCTAGTGTTGATGTACATGCATTCAGCTCTACGTGTTTGTTTTGAAAATCTATGAATAGAGACTCAGAATTGTAGGAGTTTATTTTAGGTATAATTTGTATCCAACTCTTGAGGTACTAGCCATTCTTGCCTTTAATTAACAAATTTGAAATAAATAATGATAAAACTATGATTTTTTTTTTACATTTTTCTTTTGACTCCTATTAAATACCTTTGTAAATTCTACTTTAAGTTCTAGGGTACATGTGCAGAACATGCAGGTTTGTTACATAGGTATTCATGCGCCGTGGTGGTTTGCTGCACTCATCAACCCGTCATCTACATTAGGTATTTTTCCTAATGCTATCCTTCTCCTATCCCCCCACCCCCGACAGGCACCAGTGTGTGATGTTCCCCTCCCTTTGTCCATGTGTTCACATTGTTTAACTCCCACTTATGAGTGAGAATACACAGTGTTTGGTTTTCTGTTCTTGTGTTAGTTTGCTAAGAATGATGGTTTCCAGCTTCATCCATGTCCCTGCAAAGGACCTGAACTCATCCGTTTTTATGGCTACATAGTATTTCATGGTATAAGTATGCCACATTTTCTTTATCCAGCCTATCATTGATGGGCATTTGGGTTGGTTCCAAGTCTTTGCTATCGTGACTAGTGCTGCAATAAACATACGTATGCACATGTCTTTATAGTAGAATGATTTATAATCCTTTGGGTATATACACAGTAACAAGATTGCTGGGTCAAATGGTATTTCTAATTCTAGATCCTTGAGGAATCACCACACTGTCTTCCACAATAGTTGAACTAGTTTATACCCCCACCAACAGCGTAAAAGCGTTCCTGTTTCTCTACATCTTCTCCAGCGTCTGTTGTTTGCTGACTTTTTATTGATTGCCATTCTAACTGGCATGAGATGTTATTTCATTGTGGTTTTGATTTGCATTTCTCTAATGACCAGTGATGATGAGCTTTTTTTCATGTTTTTTGGCCACCTAAATGTTTTCTTTTTAGAAGTGTCTGTTCATATCCTTCACCTGCTTTTTGATGTTTTTTTGCTTGTAAATTTGTTTAAATTCCTTGTATATTCTGCATATTAGCCCTTTGTCAGATGGATAGATGGCAAAAACTTTTTCCCATTCTGTAGGTTGCCCGTTCGCGCTGATGATAGTTTCTTTTGCTGTGCAGAAGCTCTTTAGTTTAATTAGACCCCTTTTGTCAATTTTGACTTTTATTGCCATTGCTTTTGGTGTTTTAGTCATGAAATCTTTGCTTATGCCTATGTCTTGAATGATGTTGCCTAGGTTTTCTTCTAGGGAATCCAGGACTGGGTTTTTTGAAATACAAAATAGATAGACCTCTAGAGATTCTAATAACGAAGAAAGAATAATCAAATAGACACAATAAAAAATGACAAAGGGTATATCACCAGTGATCCCACAGAAATATAACTACCATCAGAAAATAATATAAGCATCTCTATGCAAATAAACTAGAAAATCAAGAAATGAATAAATTCCTTGACACATCCACCTTCCCAAGACTAAACCAGAAAGAAGTCAAATCCCTGAGAAGACTAATAACAGGTTCTGAAATTGAGGCAGTAATTAATAGCCTACTAACCAAAAAAAGCCCAGGACCAGAAAGATTCACGGCCGAATAATACCAGAGGTACAAAGAGGAGCTGGTGCAATTCCTTCTGAAAGAATAATAGAGAAAGATGGACTCCTCCCTAAGTCATTTTTTTTTGGCCAGCATCATCCTGATACCAAAACTTGGAAGAGACACAACAAAAAAAGAAAATTTCAGGCCAATATCCCTGATGAACATCAATGCAAAAATCCCCAATAAAATACTGGCAAACTGAATCCAGCAGCACATCAAAAAGCTTCTCCACCATGATCAATTCAACTTCATCCCTGGGATGCAAGGCTGGTTCAACATAAACAAATCAATAAACATAATTCATCACATAAACAGATCTAATTACAAAAACCACATGATTATCTCATTAGATGCATAAAAGGCCTTCGATAAAATTCAACACCCTTTCATGCTAAAAACTCAATAAACTAGGTATTGATGGAACGTATCTCAAAATAATAAGAGCTATTTACGGCAAACCCACAGCCAATGTCATACTGAATGGACAAAAGCTGGAAGCATTCCCTTTGAAACCTGGCACAAGACAAGGATGCCCTCTCTCACCACTCCTATTTGACATAGTATTGCAAGTTCTGGCCAGGGCAATCAGATAAGATAATGAAATAAAGGGTATTCAAATAGGAGGAAATTGTCTCTATTTGCAGATGACATGACTGTGTATTTAGAAAACCCCATTGTCTCAGCCCAAAATCTCTTTAAGCTGATAAGCTACTTCAACAAAGTCTCAGAATACAAAATCAATTGTTCTTACTTTTTAAAAAAACTTTTATTTTAGATTAAGTCGGTACACATGCAGGTTTGTTATCTGGGTATATTACGTGATGCTAAGGTTGCATTGTTAATGATCTCATTACCCAGGTACTGAGCATAGTACCTGGGTACTATGTCAGTACCCAATAGACAGGTTTCAACCCTATTTCCCCTTCTTTCATCTCCCATCCACTAGTCACCAGTTTCTATTGTTGTCATCTTTATGTCCATGAGTACCCTATGTTTAACACCCACTTATAAGTGAAAACATATGGCATTTGGTTTTCTCTTCCTGCATTAATTTGCTTAAGATAATGATCTCCAACTGCACTGTATTGCTGTAAAAGACATTTCATGCTTTTTATGACTGTATAGTATTCCATGTTATATATGTACCACATTTTTTTATCCTGTACAGGGCTCCTAAGTTAATTCCATGTCTTTGCTATTGTGAATAATCCTGTAATGAACTTGTGAGTGCATGTGTCTTTTTGGTAGAATGATATTTTTCTTTTAAATATATACCCAGTAATGGGATGGCTAGGTTCAATGGTGGTTCTGTTTTAAATACTTTGAGAAATTTCCAAACTACTTCCACACTAGCTAAATTAATTTACATTCCCACCAACAGTCTATTTTTTTTTCCCACAGCTTTGCTAGCATCTGTTGTTTTTTGACATTTTAGTAATAGTGCTACTGATGTGAGATGGTGTCTTATTGTGGTTTTGGTTCACATTTCTCTGATGATTAGTGATGTAGAGAATAATTTTTTCAAATGTTTTTTGGCCATATGTGTGTCTTCTTTTGAGAAGTGTCTGTTCATGTCCTTTGCCCATTTTTTAATGAGGTTGTTTTGTGCTTGTTGAGTTTATAAATTCCTTATTAGATTCTGGATATTAGACCTTTGTTGGACTAAGGTTTAGTTTGTTGGATTTTACTGAAAACTTTTTCTGTGTCTATTGGGGTAATCTGATGATTTTTCCTTTTAATTCTGTTTATGTGAAAATCATGACTTTTAAAGATAAAGAGAGAAAATCTAAGTCATTTCTGTGACTGCTTGGAGTATTTATATATTTTTAAAATTTAAGTCAATGGTCAGAGTACAAACTAAGACATGATATTTCTGTTTGATAAATAGACATTTTAGCTCACTATGAACATATGAATATTTTACTGAATTTAACTCATATATTTATAGCTAAAGTTTATTCTTTAACATTGTTAATTATTGCAAAATTAAAGAATATGTCTATAAAATCAAACATTAATCAATGGCATGACTTAATTGTACCTTTTAAGGTATTGTGTTTTTCTTAAATTCAGTTATTGGTTATTGGATAATTATTTACACAAGATTTTTGTATCAGGCTGCAACCAAAGAATCAAAGTTTAAACTCTTAGTTGCATATAATAACTGTTAAATAAATAGTTATGCAGAATTGGGTTTTTTTGAACTGTAATTTATATTTTTAATAATATGATTAAATATATCAATGAAATAAATTAGTGAGTATCTGCTCTTTTTGGGCTCTTACTATTTTGTCTTATTTCCTCACTATAAATTATAATAATTTTCTCATGCAGAGGAAATGGTCTAAAACATGATCTTCTCTATGTCTCAAATGCACTAGCTATGCAACTGATCATAATGTTATCAAAGATGACCAGTATTTACTAAGCAGCTTCTGTTAGTTCTAGGGTTTATTCTGAGGTTTCTACTACAGCAGTAAACATAACAGAAAATTCTTGTCTTTACTGAATTCACATCCAAGTGAATGGGGGAGAAATGAATAATAAATACAATAACAAAATACATCACATAATATGTTAAGAAGTGATACATGCTCTAGAAAAAAAATGTAAGGCAGGCAAAGAGGATCAGTATGTGTTCTGGTGGGGCTACAATTTCAAAAAGGGTCAAAATAGATCTCAATGAAAAGCCAACATGTGGGCAAAGAATGAGGGAAGATACAGAGTGAGACTTCACTCTCATCCTCACACATCTCATGGTCACTGTTTCATATGCCATCTCCTTTACCAATCTCACCCTGTTTACTGTAATTGGTATCCATGGATAGAACTTAGCTCAATGGTGAAGTATAGCTATATGCCATATCAAAGAAACACACTGCTGTGAAGAGCTGAGGGAAGACTAAGTTAAACCTGGCATCTAGACATAAAAGGAGGCTTTATGGAGTCAACTGCGTTTTGGTCTTAAAGCATATCTAGGATGTGTGTAAACAGAGATTAGTCCTGTAGAGAGGCTATTTGTGCTAAAGCACAGAGGTGTGAACCTTTAGAAAGTCAGAATAATGGTCTGTGGATCTTCAGCTGAGACAGAGACAGGCAAGTGATTAAGAAGATTTGGGAGAAACCAAGGACTCTTGCTAGGTTGTTGGCGTCAGGTCTGAAAAGATAGATTAAATCAGAATCGTGGGGTGTTCATTGTATAGTTTATCACAAGTAGACATGTTTACTCAGTGATGAAATTCAAAGGGTGGCTGTGCTTTAATTTGGCTCAAATAAACTAGATTTAAGGAGGCTGAGGACAAATGGGTTGGGGGCAGGGGTGGTCATCAATGTGGAGTTTAAGTTCAATGAAGAGGACCACAGAGGGAGGGCTGGAGGAGAAGACTGCAAATCTAGCACTGGTGTCAGTGAGAAAAGTGAAAATATATCCTAATCTTTATCAGTAGTGAGAATGAGAAAAAGAGGTAGTTATATTTCATTCAACTTTTAGTTTGTGGTTCTTTATAGGGTAAGACTAGAGACAAACCTCCTTTCCTTAGTCAGGTAATTCCATTGTGTTGATTTGAATTGGGAGGGAGAAGAAGGGGAGGGGTAGAAATGAGGAAACATATATTGTTTGTAATATCAGATTCAGTAAATATAAAACTCAGAGATAGGGTGATGCCTGCATTTGAACCAATTGACTGATAAGTACAGAAACTATCAAGATGCAGTGTGTGTTCTCACAAGTTCCCCAATATGTACATAAGATCCAAAGCCAAATGACAAAGGATGTGTTTCATAAACCCAAAATAGACATTCTCCACAAATATCCTCTAAGGAAACCCCAGGGGACCCTCACAAAGGGCAAGGTTTACATAAGAGGCTGTAGAGTCTCTGCCCTGTCTCTTCTGGAAAGAAGATGCATAAGGAGGGACTGTCTCCGAACACTTGAGTACATTCCCTTGGCAGTACACACTACGTGCTCTCCCTAAAAATATTGTTCTTCTTCCAGGACAGTTTAAATATTGTAATTTTCTTATCCAGCTGAATAGTATCATTCAGCAGGACAGAATGGGGGCTCTTGAACTGAGAACAGATGTATTAGGAGCCGTACTCTATGCCAGCCCTCTACAAGTTGGTAGGGGAAGAACCATCTTATTTTCAGAAAGACCATTTATTTAGAAATTCACCATTTGGTGAAGCATTCAATACACTGAATGTATAGATGTTTTATAAATATTTCTGGGTTCTATCAAAATAGCTCTTTCAAAGCAGTTCATGACCAGGTTAGAGGAAAGCTGTCATGTTATGAGAAAAAACTGAACCACATAAGAATGAACTGTCACCTGGCATGAGCAGAGGCCTCAGAACATGTGGTTAAAGGAGAACGCTCTTCAAAATACCAGCTGTCCCCACACCAACACACACACACATACACACGCACACACGAGCTCTCTCTCTCTCTCTCTCTCTCTCTCTCTCTTTCTCTCTCTCTCTCATCTCTTTTCTTCCTTTATTAAGGCATGTCATTTAAGTGTCCATAACAGAAGCAGAAATAGCTTTTGGTAGGGTGTCTCAAAACCTTTTCAACATTTCTTCTCTTTGATGTTGGGATTAGCACCTCAAATATTAGATGTGTAACATTTTAATTAAAGCCAGGTTCAGAATTCAGAACAAGAGCAAGTTCCCTAGGGAAGTCCTAAAGATCCATTTTTGGAAGAGAATGTCTGTGTTTATATTTCCAGTTTATAAAACATGTACCAATCACTTGGCCTCAGAACATGTTTACAGAGGAAAAAAGTACCCACAAAACAAACAAACTGCTTCTTTCACAGTGCAGACCAATAGTCCTTGGCTGTTCCCTTTTGAGCATTAATTTTTTCCTGTCTGATAGAGGGATTCACTCTCCCAGTCATGTGGTTTCTGCACAACACCCATTCTTATAGCCACAATTAGGTTCTGATTCTCTCCTGTCTTATATACTGATAACCAGTTGAAATTAGAGAAAGAAAGCTTCTTTCTGATTAGGATCCCTCACTAACTAGGAAACCCTGGATGTTTCACCCTGAGGTGGCATCCTGGGCAGTGTGGGCAGTTCCCTGAGTCTGTCCTGCAGAAGAAGGTGGGAGCCCTATTATCATGGTTCCAGCTGTTTGCCTGGTCCTCGGTTCAGATTAGCAGATAACTGAATTAGCAGTGCCCACTTTGATGCAGTCCCTCAAGAAGAGCATGGAATCCAATTTACCAGTAATTTCAACAATAAACTTAAGTCCTACTTTGTGAGTCCTAATGAACAGATTATTGGAAGATGCATTAAGCTGGTCTCACTCAATAGTTAGTTTGTTTATAAAAAACAAACAAAGAAGTAGAAGAAGTTAACCTGTTTCTTTTCTGTGAACAGAAAGTAAAATCAAATCGAGATGAAAAATTGTATATACCAAGAGCCAAATCATGAGTGAACTCCCATTCACAATTGCTGCAAAGAGAATGAAATACCTGGGAATACAACTAACAAGGGATGTGAAGGACCTCTTCAAGGAGAACTACAAACCACTGCTCAAGGAAATAAGAGAGAGGACACAAACAGATGGAAAAATATTCCATGTTCATAGTTAGGAAGAATCAATATTGTGAAAATGGCCATACTGACAAACATAATTATAAATTCAATAATTCAAAGATTCAGTGCTATCACCATCAAGCTACCAATGACTTCCTTCACAGAACTGCAAAAAAAACACCTTAAACTTCATATGGAACCAAAAAAGAGACAGCATAGCCAAGACAATCCTAAGTAAAAAAAAAAAAAAAAAAGAAAGAAACAAAGCTGGAGGTATCATGCTACCTGACTTTAAACTATATTACAAGCCTACAGTAATCAAAAGAGCATGACACTGGCACCAAAAAAGAGATATAGACCAATGGAACAGAACAGAGGCCTCAGAAAGAATGCCACATAACTACAACCATCTGATTTTTGACAAACCTGACAAAAACAAGCAATGGGGAAATGATTCCCTGTTTCATAAATGGTGTTGGGAAAACTTGCTAGCCATACGCAGAAAGCTGAAACTGGATCCCTTCCTTACACCCTATACAAAAATTAACTCTAGATGGATTAAAGATTTAAACATGAGGCCTAACACCATAAAAATTCTAGAAGAAAACCTAGGCAACACCATTCAGGACATAGGCATCGGCAAGGACTTCATGACTAAAACACCAAAAGCAATGGCAACAAAAGCCAAAATAGACAAATGGGATCTAATTAATGTAAGAGCTTCTACATAGCAAAAGAAAGTTATCAACAGAGTGAACTGACAACCAACAGAATGGGAAAAAAATTTTGCAATCATCTACCCATCTGATAATGGGCTAATAATCTACGGAGAACTTAAACATATTTACAAGAAAAAAACAACCCCATCAAAAAGTGGTCAAAGGATATGAACAAACATTTTTCAAAAGAAGACATTTATGCAGCCAACAAATATACGAAAAGAAGTTCATCATCACTGGTCATTAGAGAAATACAAATCAAAACCATATTGTGATACCACCTCACACCAGTTAGAATGGTAATCATTAAAAAATCAGCAGACAGCAGATGCAGGAGAGGATGTGGAGAAAGGAACACTTTTACACTGTTGGTGGGAGTGGAAATTAATTCAACCATTGTGGAAGACAGTGTGCCCATTCCTCAAGGATCTAGACCTAGAAATGCCATTTGACCCAGCAATCCCATTACTGGGTATATGCCCAAAGGATTATAATTCATTCTATTATAAACACACATGCACACGTATGTTTATTGCAGCACTGCTCACAATAGCAAAGACTTGGAACCAACCCAAATGCCCATCAATGATAGACTGGATAAAGAAAATGTAGCACATATACACCGTGGAATACTATGCAGCCATATAAAATAATGAGTTCATGTCTTTTATAAGGACATGGATGAAACTGGAAACCATTATTCTCAGCAAGCTGACACAAGAACAGAAAACTAAACACCACATGTTCTCACTCATAAGTGGATGTTGAACAATGAGAACACATGGACACAGGGAGGGGAACATCACACACTGAAGCCTGGGTGGTGGTGGTCAAGGAGAGGAATAACATTAGGAGAAATACCTAATGTAGATGATGGGGCAATGGGTGCAGCAAACCACCACCATGGCACATGTATGCCTATGTAACAAACCTGCACGATCTGCACATGTACCACAGTACTTAAAGTATAATTTTAAAAAATGTCCCCAACTGACCCCAGTGTATAGTGCTCCCCACCCTGTGTCCATGTGTTCTCATTGTTCAACACCCGCCTATGAGTGAGAACATGCGGTGTTTGATCTTCTGCTCTTCTGTCAGTTTGCTGAGAATGATGGAGGAAGGCAGCAAATCACACTGCCACGTGTGTACCTATGCAACAATTTTGCATGTTCTTCACATGTACCCCAAAACCTAAAATGCAATAAAATAAATAAATGGGAAAAAAAATGAAAACTTCTGAGAAAGAGATCAGCAATTAGTGACTATGAAGTTATGTAGGTAAGAGAGTAAGGTTGAAAGGGAGAGTTGTAAGGACTAACTACAGAGTAATCAGAACTGTGCACAGGAAAAATTGAGGATGCCCACAGCCTGGGTAGCTCACAGGTCTTTCATGTAAGACTCAGCAACTCTAACCTTTTCATTAGCCAGAGTTAGAACTTTGAGCTTTTAACATGCAGCAATCAGCAACTCCATATAAATTGCAAGGAGTCATGCTTTATGCAAACCTGTCACCTCCATGAGTCATTAGGAAAATATCTTGTGTCAACCTTGCCAGCTGTATAGCTTCATATGAACTCACAGATCTGTGCTATTTGAGACCAAATTTCTTCTGCAGTCATTGCTGCTGGAGCATATTGCTAAAGTTTGAATAACAACTGTTTAAGACTATTCAAATTCAAGCACAGGGACTCATGTATAGTTGGGATTCAATACGTGTTTAATAATAAATTCATCAATTAGAATAATCAATTTCCTGGTGCTGGAAAAGGAGCCATGTGTCAGTGGTGTGAAATAGTTGCCAGTGTCTTTATACTTTCTATAAACATATCTTCTGAGTGTCGGTTTGGTATAGTACACTCAGGTATCTATGAGTTTGTTACTTATTATCAACTTGGATTTGTTTTACGGAAGTCCTGCTGAACTTACAAGTTACACATAAGAAGAAATTTGGGAAGGCTCTTTCTTTCTATATCCCAAGATGAATGTTATTGTCCTCATTAAGATAAAAACCCTTTGTGAATCCTAGTCTTCTCCAGGACCTTTCTCATACTGGAATACAAGCCTTTTGAAGGCAAAAGTCATGTCTGTCTGCTCCATTACTACAGTTTTACTTATGCTGGTACTTTATACCTAATAGGTGCTTAATAATTTTTATCACTTAACAGTGTTTAATATATAAATATTTAGAACTATTTGTTGAATGAATAAAGGAATAAATGAACTGCCACCCTTGTGAAACACGGCTCAATTGAATCTCTGAAACTGCTCTCCTACATGCTAAGAGATTATCATTCTAAATCCTGTGTTCATCATTTTTTTGCTGTATTTTTATTACTCTATGTATTCTTTGAAATTATATATATTTTTATTGCATCTCTATATGTTCTTAGTTCAATAGCTTTTAACATCACAGAAATGTATCATGCCAAACTATAAGAGAAATTTAGTGACTTATTTAGTTTAGGCTTAATGTCTCAATACTATATTACTAAGGTGAATCCCTATTGTAAATTGCTGTTCTTCATTTGTTTGTATTGATGTGTGTAAGTCCTTTATTGAGACCTTGTGAAATCTTTTGTTGATGAGTATCTAGGCTTTAACTGTTAAGAATAAAGCTGTCATGAACATTCATGCACACATTCCCTCTCCTGTATGTGCAAGTGTTGTTGGGCACATAATCTAAGAGTGTATTTGTTGTGCCATAAGATATATAAATGTTCAAATTTAGGTGATGTAAAGCTATTTTCCAAAGTGGTTGCACCAATTTTACAATCCTATCGGCAAAGTTTAAAATCTTCCTCTGATTTATCCTTTCAAACACCTGGCAACATCAGACTTTTAAAACGTGTCAATTGCAAAATGTATCTGTTTGTTAAATAACACCTCAGTGTGGTCTTGATTAGTATTCCCCTAATCACTAATGAGACTGATCAGCTCTTTATATATTTGTCAGGAGATTAATTTCAATATTAATGTCTTCCTTCTGGATTTCCACAATTTGCAAGGTTTTGGTTGGTTTTGGTCATTCTTTCTCCCAAGTCGTCCTAGCCCAGTTGATGACTTGTTTGCCTGGGACAGGGGGCAGATTTGTTTCTGTTTCTTTATCATGTGTACAGTCCTTTCAAGTTCTGATTTCTAGTCTCAGCCCCGTGACTTCTAGCTTGAGTATCTAGGACAAATGAACAAGGATTTGATGTCTTAGGTTTATCATCTGTAAAATAAGGGTGTTAATAAAACCATCAGGGTATATAATGGTCATATATTTATATCAAATGACATTTCTATGAACCCTTGGTCTGCTTTATAGTTTGCTTCTCCCTCATTGCCAAGCTCTCAGATTTTGCTTCTTCCATCCCTGCTTCTAGAATGACCTGTAACAAGTTTCTACCGCCCTTCTCTACAATATGTTTGTGGCTATTAGAAAACAATTAAGATACTGTAATGATGACAATACCTAACAGTATTAACCTAACAGCAATTAATGTGTGCCAAAGATGGTACTAAGCATTTTATAGATATTACTTAATTTAATTCTTACAACCACCATATAAAGTAAATACTATTAGTATTCTTATTTATGTGTTTTCACTATAACAGTGGTCAGCAAACTTCATGTATAAAGGGCTAAATAGTACATATTTGGGGCCTTGAAGTCCTTGGTCTCTGCAATTATTCAAACCTGCTATTGTAGTATGAAAGGAAACACTGACAATTTAAAAATGAATATGCCAACAAACTTATTTACAAAAAGAGATGGTGGCAGACAGATTTGGCCTATGACCTATAACTTGCCTGCCCTAGAATGTTGCCTTTTATGCATAAGTGAAAGCTACATTTCAAAATTGTCTTCATGCCAATAGGCTTACCTAAGGATTGGCATGATTTTTCGAACCTACAGCAAATGTTCTTTGTTTAACTTTATCAAACATGTATTGAGTATTCAGGGTTGCTAAGCACTACACCAGGTGCTAAGAATACAGAAATAAATTAAGGCACAGTCTCTGCCTTCTAAGATCAAAGAATCGTGGTAGAAAAGTCAAGTAGGCAGACATGGAATTCATAAGTGCTGTGATATAAATACACAGTCAGTGCCACAAGAAAACAGAGAGATGGCTCCATGAGTTCGTAGACATCACAGGGCACCTACTGTGTTCGTCACTGAGATGAACGCTGAGGATGTAGAATACATGAGACGGACACAACCCTCACTCTCACTTAACTGTGAGTTTAGTGAAAAAAACTGTTAAATAATTTGGCAAATATTTACAAGTGTGAAAAATGCTGAAAAGAAGTAGTAAATACTATGAGAGCATATGAACATGTGGAATTTGGGAATAGGGAATTTGTCTGGTATGACCGGATTATGAGGTGGTGGAACATAACTGAAAGGTGAATTAGGGCCAGACCAGAGGGTTTTGAACACCAAGTTAAAGAACTTGGGCTTTATTCTGGAGGCACCTGGTAGGCATCAAAGATTATTGAACAGGTGAATGACAAGACTAGTCCTTTTGAAAGAAACTCTGGCAACCATATGTAGAGTAATTTGAAAGTACAGAGAAATGAAGTCAACAGACTCAGTCTCACCACAGTCTTAACGGAAAATCATTTAATGAATGGATGAAGATAGCAGAAGAGAAGATGCTGAGAGTTTTTTGGCTGTTGAATAATTCCAAAAAGAGAAGTGGGTGCTCCCTATGAAGGCTTTAATAAACATTTTACTAAGTAGCATACTAATTGTATTATTTTTGGTATGATAGTGGGTCATTACTATCTATAAATAATATTATTTGCCAAAATACACTGAGCTAAACCTTTAATCTTTTAAATATTTCAACAGAATACTTGCCGTGTATTTGCCTGTTAATTTTCTTCAAATCTACTTTCTGCATGTATAGTTTAAAACCAAAATGATCATAAGTCAGTGTGATTACAGACTACAAGGTAGTGGCATCCAAATCATCTGAGATTTGCACTATAACATGACTATTTGTTATTCTGGGTCAAATACTTTATAGAAAGGATATTGATGGTGTGTTTTCCTGCTCTATCAGACTTAATAATGGAAGGGATTTCTAAAGCCTCTTCTCTAATTCAGTGGCTTCACCACTACTATGATCACTAAAGCTCAACCCTTAGAGTAACATTTGATTCTTTTCTACATTTATTAATAGTTACCAAGTGTAGTTAATGGCCCATTTAAAATGTTTCTCTGTTTAATTCTTTGTGTTCCATTGTTACTTTCACCATCTCAAAAGATTCATAAATTTTGTGTCGGGAGCATGTCAGAAAAAATAGATAGTGAAAGATAAGAAGAATCTTGACAAGGACAGTGGCTTCTGGATAAAAGCCTTGGCTCAAGTAACACCAAGCCTGTCATCTGCCTCGTGGCACCAAAGTTTCACTGTAAATATATAGCAAAGCAGGAATCCTCTTTGGGAGCCAAAATATCTTACAGGCAGCAAAACAGACGCAAGAACTGCGAATAATAGAAGGTCTTACAGGACTGAATCCAAGAAAGAGAGGATGCCTGTGGGTGAGGAAAGGGTTACAGGTCCCCTAGAGCCCTTTTCAGCCACACATGCAGGAACAGAATGTCCACAAAAACGTCATCCTAACTGACAGGCAGCTGACCATTCCGGCAGCGGACGTTGGTCTTAGAATCAGCATCCTAATTTATTTGACATCTGCAGAACATCCAAAGACAATATTCAAGTATGGGATGGGCAATCCGGCTGCTTTCTGAGTTCATCAAATATCTCACACTCCTTTTTCAAATGTTTTCAGTTTTGCAAAACTCAAAATGCATTTTGCCAAACATGTTCTCTGTTAATGTTTATTTAGAAGGGAATTTAATCCGTATGCTGCTGGTACATTTACACTTAACTCATCAAAATGTTTTACTAGAGTCATTTGATGTCCAAGAAACCTTTTGAGTCTTTTTTATAAGCCTCTTCAAGCCCATTTTGCTTCGAAACAGGAAGTCGCCTGTTACTAACCATAAACGAATGCACTCCCCAGAGGATTTGGTTTCATTTAAGACACTGGGAGACCACAAGGTCTCCGCGGACCCTGAACTCTACAGAAAAGACTTTTTTTTTTCTGAACCTACCGAGAATGAGCCATGCACAGATGAGGTGCTGTTATTATTTTCCAAAACAAAATCCTTCATGAAGAGGCATCATACAACTCCTGGGAAAGACGGTTACCAAAGCACAGCGCTAAATCATGGGCTTTGCCGGCTGCACCTGGTCAATGTCACTGTCTCCTATGAATCCACTTACCATTCAGGGCTCGTTTGCCAGTATTAATAGAACAAATAAAATGGAATGAGAGATACCGGTGTAGTGATTTCTTGCTTCAGGAAAACCTTCCTGAGTTACAGACCAATACAATGTTCCCAACCACGAGCCAGGGAGCCAAAGCTGATATAAACACAGCATCCAAGCCACAGAACATGACTTGTTTAAGGCTTAATTCTGTGAAGTAAGGCAGGAAACAAGATTTATCCTTCTGGGAAACTTTTGGCATTTGCCTCGGGCTGGGCCTGATTACTCTCTGCCGTCCTCACCATCCATTACAGCTATCTGAAGGAAATCATTTTTTTTTTTGCCCAAACTAAGGCAAAAGAGAAATGTCTCCATCTGAGTCCTGTAGAAATCCTTCTGTTTGACGTGGCATTAAACAACCAAGAGCAAACTGCCCTGTTGTGTGTTGCCTTGAGGATCATCGTTGCTATCTTAGGCCTTTTGGCTGTGAAGGGGAGTGAAATTAGTTGGGCGAAAGCCATTTTACAAACATAGTAAAAATAAATTACTACGCTTAATAATTGAATCTTAAACTTGTCATTAGGCAAACTCTAAATTATTCCAAGAGCCTTCACTGAGACTTGGCAAAAATATTGGGTGCCAGGGGTCAGTTTTCATGTATGAAATCCAACTTAGGTTATAACTGCACAGGCTACAGAGTAAACGTTCAAAGGATGAATGGGCCATTGAGAAGTAAATCAGACTCTGCGAGACTCTTAAATGAGAGCTGGAAGATTTCAAGCCATCAGTGTGGTGGGCTACCAATAGAATTGAGTTGTTAATAGAAGATAACTTGGGACTGTTTAATATCAAGTTTTTCTTCTTTGTTGTGTGTGTGTGTGTCTCTGTGTGTAGGAGTTTGTTTTTCAATGCGTCTTGTGTCTCTATGTCATGTTATTTTAGTTGTTTTAGCTGCATGCTGATTGGGCAATGAAACCTTTGTGAGCTGGTCCTTGGCCCACACTGTAACTCCTGCGCACAAGGCTAGAGTGTTCACACTGGAGGGGCATGTTCAGACTCTGACCCAACTGGGAGACATTTCAGTTAACATTTGGCTTTACTTACTTGTCCTAAATATTAATTATTAATGGAATATTAATATTAGATCATTTCATTGGTTCCTTTCTTTTCTCTTTAAATTCATATGTAAAGGCCACTGTCCTTAGAATAAGGCTTAAACCTCTCTTTAATGTCACTACCTCAGAATTTGGCATACATAAAACCTCAGGAGAGTCAAGCAAAAGAATTAAACAACTCAAGCAAAAAATAAGCAATAAAAGACTAAAAAATATATATTTTTTCAGTGATGTTGGAAACAACAAATCAGTTCATTCTTCAAATTGCTTATGTAAAAACATTAATATCCAAATGCTAGTGTTGTTGCTAATAGTTCACGAGGTCCTCGGAAATGATCTGGTTGCATATAACCCTAATACAGTGGCCAAAAATAAGTATTTTACAGTTTTTTTTCCATTTTGGTCTTATGAATTATTTTTCAAAAACAGGTCTACATAGTCTCAACTGCCTTATTAATTTAGGTAAGATCATTTGTGGTTCCGATCTACATATGTACATATTTACTGATTCAACGCCAGTCTACTCTTGCCAGAAGAAGTCGTGGAAATATCATGCCTGATGGTAGAAATGGTCTCACTGGGCAACTATTTTATGAATTTATCAAGCTCATCACAAAACACATAACCATGATATCTAAATGGAACAGCTTCAGAAGGCACACGAGCGTCTTACATTATAGCACAGACAGTATGTATTTTACCACCTGGGTATGAATGATTAGAAAATGACCTATTTCGTTTTAGTGCTGTTTTGTTCCCAGAGAAACCGCTGTTTGCTTTGGGTGCTACTGGAAATTCAAGCCTGAATGTGTCATTTTGTCCCCATATCTTCTGCTGCTATTGTGTTTTCAGTTTTTGTTAATGGTATCAATGCTGCCATGAACTTTGATGTCTCCCAATTTGAAGGTCAATAAAAGAAATGGTTCCTGTTGCATACAACGCTGAATCCAAAGACACTTTCTAAGTGGCCCCATTCAATATTTCATTTTCCTTAGTGATTAGAATTTCTATTTTATCTCTCACTAGCATTTTTAGGTAGGCAATTTATGTATGGGTATATTAACTTATAATTGTTATGTGCATTGAGAGACATATGTGCATAGAATTCTATCCTTGAGTAACTGTTGCTATGAGGGCACTCAAAACAGCAAAGCAAAATTATGAGCAACAAAAGTAGTAACAACCAAGTGTTATTTAGGGCTTTGTGTTTTCTCATAAGTCCTCATAAAAAAATCTATGATTATTTTCTGCTTTTCTTTCCCCTCTCCTCCTTTTATTTATTTATTTTGTGTGTATGTGTGTGTCCTCATTCTTATTATTCTATAGCTTTACCAAATAGTTTGTAGAGGTTCAGTTGGGATTATGTAGGTAGTGAAGAGTGAAGTTAGGCTTTGATGCCAGTTAGATCTAACTCAGAGCCAAATTCTTTTCACCAAAGCCATACCTTCTTTGAGGTTGAGGAAGAAGGTGGCATCTTAACTCTGTTATTTTTATGTTTTGCCATCATCGTAGAGGGTCATCCTGGAGGATTAGCCCCTTTACATGCATACACACATGTTGATCTTGTTTATGAATAGCTATGGGAGAAACAAAGTCAATATTTATTTCTATGGTAGAAAGACAGATCCTGCAAACATGCTTCATGATACCATCCAATCATCGCAACTCCTAAGGTGAGAGGAGCAAAGCATCTGGGACACAGTTTAAGGAGGCACTCACTCTCAGGGTCCTACAAGTGCAGAGTCCACCGCTGAGAGTGAGTGCCACCTTAAATTTTATACCCTAAGCACCTCATTTGCCTCATCCTAGTCCTAGGCCTGCATTCACAATTACCATAATGCTAACAACTTGGAGATTTATTGAACATCTACCATGTGCCCTCTTGTAGGGAAAGTAAAAATAGTTCCAATCACATTGCATAGGACTGTACTGGAGAAAAATGTCATCCAACTGGACATAACAAGGCCTGCACATAGGAAACAATCAAATCAGGTATATCATCAACTTTATAAACTAGCATGATCACATGAGGTCACAGAGTGGGGGAGTCAGTACGGTGGGATGTGGAGGTCCTAAAGGAAAAGCCATTGTGCTGTGAATTGTGGGGAGGTAGGGCCCTGCTGGGGAGACTATGGAACTCCAAGCAGAGGCTGATTGATGTTGGCTGTGGGAAGCCATTTATGTGTTTGAACAGGGGAACAATGTGCAGAAAGCTCTGAGATGGATTATGCATCATTTTGCTGGAGTGGGTCATGGTGATGGATGGATGGTGGGTCCATCCAGAATAAAGCATTGTTTTAGAGTGGGCGCCTATTAATTTCAAATTCATTTTAAAGTGATTACTACTACAAAGTGGTTTTGATCTGTTACAGGGAAATTGAAGTTGGAAGAAAGGAAACAGTGGAGGTTGAAATATCCGAATCAGGCATCTTATTTACACCGTTTTGTCATATTCCCATTTCTCTTGAAGTTGGCTCTACGATGCACTTAGCAGTTGTTGTTGGCTCTGAACTCTATTGTCTGAACCACATAGCTGACCACTCTGTCATAGGCTGCCTTGTTCACTGAACAGTTTGTATGGGTGACTCTGGTCTCCAAGACTAGCTCACAACCCCTGTAAAAGCTCATTCTGGATGGTTTGTGTCTAAACTCTGGCAGCAACTCGGTACACCGAAGGCAATTAATAAAGGTTTCACAGCTGTCTGCTTTAGAGGAACAATGTAGAGAGAAATTGAACTTGATTACCAAATGTGGAAAGGTTTGCATTTGTTGTGCTTTGCAATGTTTGGACTAACCTGAATGAAATTTCCAATGGCTAATTTCATTTCCAATCCTTACATGAGCCAGAAAACTCCACCTGCAGAGAATGGTTTTTCACTGCCTTTCTTTTGAGAAGGGTCAGCACCCCATTTCCTGTCAACATGAGTTGCAGTAATAAGCAGGGATTGGCTACTTCTGTGGCAGTGGTGGTTGCTTAGGAAGAAGGCCCAGGACTCAGGCTTCTGTAAAAGTTTTTGGCTTAAGGTCAAACCAGAATGAACAGTGTGAGGCCCGCATACCTCTTGATATATGGATATCTGAGCTGGGGGACACCAAGGCCCAAGACAGTTTACCAAAAAGGTAGAATTATGTTATCCTGTCCATCAACAGGGCTTCTTTCCAGTTCAAGATATCCTGGGACTAAACAGAACGCATAGCAACAAAACAAACTTAACATGTACACTCTTTGCATTGTTAAATAAAATACTCTCCCCATATTAGTGTGCAAATCAACAAAAGTATAATGGAGTGATGCCTCATTTATTTACCACCACTAAGCAATGGACTATTTATTGCAGATCAATATTACAAATAACTAAAGCCTGTGAATTTAAGTGCCAAAACTTCAAAAAATGTTAACCACATATGATGAAAATCATTCTAAACATTCCCTAGCGCCTTAAACACAGTCCTCAAAATATAGTTTGGCCTTCAATATGTTTAGAGGAGAAAAACGAAAAAAGGAATGGCCAGGCACATGGCCAGATTTAATGCTTTAATGCAGAGAACTAACTAGGAGGAACAAACTTCTTCTAGTATAATTCCATTTCTTTTTTTCTATTTCAAGAGGAGGGTATACTTCTGTTTTTATATATATTTTTTGTATTTATTCGTTATTCCTTTCTGCTCTTAGCTCTTCAGTTATTCTCTTTCTCATTAGTGGTTTTCCTTATACATTAGGTGATTCCTGGATGCCGCTTCCTTCTTCTCCCTTCTCATAGTTGAGATTCCCTGCTCATCTGATTACATATACTGTTTCTGTATTGTGCAACTAGTTCTGATATTTTGCAAAAAAAGGCAGAGCATTCTAAAGACAGGGCTGAACATAGGGACGCTAGTATAAAGCTCCTTCCTGCTTGTAATAAATCTCTTGAATAATATCTCATGGAATGTGTTTCTCTGGTCTTGAGCTGGCACCAGAATGCTCATATCTGTGAGCCCAATTTCTCTGCCTAGACACCCCTTGCCTGCAACCTCCCTTCTCTGTGATTCTTTGTGGTCACTCAGAGTTTCTGATTTCAAAATATCAGAGGAGAGTTCTGCAGTTCTGATCAGCAGGCCAAACAATTGATTTTTTTCCTTTATATGCCTCGCTTACTGACCATTAAAAAGGGGATGGGTGGGCCGGGCACGGTGGCTCAAGCCTGTAATCCCAGCACTTTGGGAGGCCGAGGCGGGTGGATCACGAGGTCAAGAGATCGAGACCATCCTGGTCAACATGGTGAAACCCCGTCTCTACTAAAAATACAAAAAATCAGCTGGGCATGGTGGCGCGTGCCTGTAATCCCAGCTACTGAGGAGGCTGAGGCAGGAGAATTGCCTGAACCCAGGAGGCGGAGGTTGCGGTGAGCCGAGATCGCGCCATTGCACTCCAGCCTGGGTAACAAGAGCAAAAACTCCGTCTCAAAAAAAAAAAAAAAAAAAAAAGGGGGGATGGGTGAACAGGAAAGTTACCCTTGACATTTAAAAATGTACCTTGAGATGATTTCCAAAGAAATGAGCACTCTTACTAAATAGACTATTTTGTTTTCCTTTTAGAGGTAAGCTACATCCGGTTCTTAAAGGTATGTATACAATGGCCTTCTCTGTCTCCCTGTTACAGTTTTTAATTCTGGAGGACTTCTCAAAACCTCTCTCCACTGGTGTCCTCATGTGTCTCTGAGTGATTAAGAACATTGGCTCTAGAGGCAGATCATTTTGAACTTAAATCTCAGGTCTTCCTTTAACTCATTATATGGCCTTGTGCAGGTCACTAACCACTCTGCTTCAGTTTTCTCATCTGTTAATTGGAAAAGAAAATATGTCAGTGCCTACGGTATAGGCTTTTTTTGACGATAAAGTATGAAAATGCATGAAAACTGCTTAAAACTGATCAAAGTGTGACAATTGCCCTAGAAATGTAGATGCATTTTTATTTTTTATGTAAGACAAAGAGGGGGTTAAAATCATGTATTAGTATCTAAATAAAATGCCAAATAATTTTAAATGCAATAAAATTTTTATTTTCATTGAGAAAATCTTAGATATAAAATATACATAAAGCATGATAAGTAATACTTTACTAACCTGAGAAACTTCACTATGCCTAGTTGTGAAAACCTAAATTATATCCCTTGTATTTAGAAACAAAACACACATACGTGCTCTGCCCTTTAGTACTGAATGGTTGTAGAGCTTGTGGCTATTACTATAAGATATTGAACACGAATAGGAATACAATTTCAAGAAGAAATAACAATTAGAAAACTCAAGAAAATTAACCGTAACCACTTAACTTTCGTAAGAATTCAATAGTGTGTGGATACTAAAAGTAATCAAAAAGAAAATATGAGGACAAAAAAGCCATCCAAAACCAGTAAAAGCATTGAAAAATTCAAAACATTATGGAAAAAAATAAAATATCTAGAAACATAAAGGCAATTTTAGTAAGTCCTTATACGAACCTTGTAAAGATTTTGAGACAGCTTAGTAACTTTTAGAGGGAACATACCTTAGTGGTGACAGAGCCCCAGATTTCTGAATATAGATGGACTGAAGTCAAAACTCATTTTCAACTAACTGCTGAGTGATTGAGGAAAATTATATAACATATCTATGCTTCTTGAATTCTCTGTAAAAATGGTGATAATAACAGTACGTGCCTCATAAGGCTGTTGTGTGAATTAAGCTAATGAGTTACATCAGTCAGCTCAGTGCTTGGCAGAAAGCAGACACTCAAAGAGTTGTAGCTACAGGGTTTTGTTTTTCCTTGTTTTTGTTGTTATGATCGACACTGATGTTGATACACCAATTATTCCAGACTTCAGGTGTAGGTCTTAGACTGTCCTATACAAAACTCCTGCAAGACTTGCCAAGATATAGTACTGAAAATGTTACTGAACATTTCATGAGGTCTCCACTTAAATCTCAAAATCATTGACTACACCATTGTTAGTTGAAAATCAAATAAAAATGTAAATAAAAATAAATAAATAAGTCTCCCTATAGAGATTTATTATTGTATACTTACAAAACAGAATTTAAAAATAGGTGTGAAGCTAGAGAAATATTACAGCCCAATATGATAGATAAAAAAATTAAGTTTCTTCATGAGGATCTCAAATATTTATCAATTTATGCAATTTATTCTGACATCTATTTTTACATTCTATTTTGTAAGTATACAATTATAAATCTCTGTAGGGAGACTTATTTGTTTATTTTATTTTCTGTCTCTATGAATTTGACTAATTTAGATAGCTCATATAAATAATATCATACAGTATTTGATTTTTTTATAACTGGTTCATTTTACTAAAAATAATATTCTCAAGGTTCATCCATGTTGTAGCATGTGACAGATTACCTTTCTGTTTTAGAGCTGGGTAAGATTCCAGTTCTTATTTTGTTTGTCCATTAATATCTTGATGGACATTTGGGATTTGCATCTATAAGCAAGGGCATGCAGATATCTCTTCAAGGCCTGCTTTCAATTCTATTGGATACATACCCAGAAGTAAGATGGCTAGATCATGTGGTGATTCTATTTTTAATTGTCGGAAGAACTGTCATACTATTCCATAGCAGTTGCACCATTTTACAAGCCCATTAACAGCATACAAGGGTTCCAGTTTCTCCACATACTCACCAACATTTGTCAGTTTCTGGTTTCTGCTTTGCTTTCAATTAAGCTGTCTTCATAAGTTTGAGGTAATACCTCATTGTGGTTTTGATTTACATTTAATGATTTTCGAAGTTATCTTCTTATATGCTTGTTGGCTCCCTTATGTATCTTTGAACTTGTCAAAATGTTTAGAATTAACATGTACTACTTTTATATCATATAAACATAACTGGTATCAGTTTTATGACAGCAAGAGTAAAGAAGCTTCCTTCTTCTAGTCCTTCAAATATCCATCTGTGAAATAAGGAGGACAGACTAGCTAATAATCCCATCTGTGATTTTTTTAATAAAGGAAATATGTCCTGATTCCTATTACTATTGTAAAGATAGTATTTATAAATTTCCTGAATTTTACAATTATTCTGAAAGGAAAAGGCAGGTAGGTAAATAAATGACTTGGTGATGATTTTTCAGCATTTATTCTCTTATTTAATATTTCTAGAGCTCCAACTTTGTGGTAGGCATTGAACCGGGGGCCAAGAATGGAAACATAATGCAGTCTGGATTTTGCCTTGTTAAGTTTCAGGTCTATCTGGGGAGGCAGACTTGTGCGTAAATAATTACAATGAGGCTTGAAGTTGACATAGTACATGTATAAATAAGGTTTATTGGTGCTGCAAAGGAGAGGACATCTGCTTCTAAGTTGCTAAAAATATAAAGATTCATCTAATAGTCAGAAAAGGGTCATAATGGTTTTCCCCCAGACCTTGTTGTTTACAAAATCTGTGACATTTAAACTTAGTGAGAAGAAATTTAATATTCACCAGCAAAGACAAAGCAGAATGTCCATGAGCATTTAACCATTACATTTTCTTTTAAACTAACAAATGGCTAAACTGTTTTCTATTCAATCAAATGGTATTTTAGAAATTGTGGTCTACACAAAGGATGTCTCTTGCTGGGCAGAGTAATATAATACATTCTGTGTGGAGTAGGAAACTTTAATGATATATGCAGTTTTGTTATTAAAACTGAGTTATATATTTTGCTCTGCTCTGGAAAATTGTGACCCAGTATAACATATCTTCACATTGTTTATAACTTGAGGAAAATCAACATTTTGGGTTTCCAGTTCACACAGTAGGAATTACATTTGTTTTGGCCAAATATAATTTATATAACTGCAAGGAACAACAAAACATGAACTCTACAGTGTTTTCTTACCTAAAAATAATATAGACCTTGTAAAATGGAAAAGATTATTATTATAAAGAAAAAGACAGTAACTTAAAAGGCTGAAGCTCATTTTACAATACTTTTTAATGCCTGTGCAAATAGGCAGACACCTGTGTCCCCATTTTTCTTGACCCCAGCCACAGGAGTGGGATTCCACATGGTAATAAATAACTTTGCAAGTAAAACTTTGAAATATAATTTGCTTGAATAAGCCCAGTCTTTCCATGTCCAAAAGTCATTTTCAATATGACTTCTTAAAACGATTCAGTACTCTTTAGTGCTCTGCCTACAAAGATTTGTTTGTAGGTACTAAAAGCATCTGCTCCATCTTATTAATATAAGAACCCCAGTTAGTGAAGGGGCCATTATGGATTTAAGAGTTGAAAATGAATGAATGAATGAATGAATGAATGGGTATTTGTCATTAAAGTCAACTAGCCTATTCAGAAATTGACTCTATTCCTTCATTATCATAATAAAAATATGATCCCATTCTCAAAGATATGGGAATAAGATTTAAAAAATATTCAAATTTCTTTTGATGAGACATATGCAAGAGTCAATTGAATGACTATTATTAACCTATTGAATGCATATTATTAAACTGCTGATTGCAAAATCAATCACACAAGTAGAAAAAAGTAGTAACATTTTGGGGGCAAGTATTTTGTTCAGGAACTAGTTCATTGTATCCTATTTAATCCTCTAAAGTCTAACAATTCCATGAAGATGGCAGAATCATGATCTTACATGTGAAGAAGTGAAGGCTCATACATCTTTTGTGATGTGTTCCAAACCACATGGCCAAGTGAGTAATGGAGTTGACCCCAGACTACAAGTCTTATGATTCTACACACCATACTCTTTCTACTGCACCACTGAGAATTTACTGAGTGAAAACTACAGGCTAGTACCAGTCACAGCATAATCAGATGGCTGATGCATCTAACATTCCTACTTGCTAACTCTGGTGTAATTTTTGACTTGTTTTTTTTAAACCCTATTATCTGCTTTTAAATGGAATTTAAATTGCATTCAATATTATTAGTGTTTGTACTTGTATTAATTTTTCTAAAGCAATACATTTTTAATCTTTATTTAGAGAGACATTCCTAAGGCATCCTAAATGATGCTGACTTGCTTCTCAAGAGAGGACATGAGTCCATTTTACTTTTAAAAAGTCTGTAGCTTCCTCAGGCGTTGAATCATCTGGCTTGGGGCCAGACACTAGAGGGTGCTTTAGAAATATTATTTGATGATGAACTCGGATGTTGGCCACTTGCTTTCCAGAATTCATTCCTGTAAATCATGGCTTTGAAAACTTGTCAGTATTTTGCTTTTTCTTTTGTGGATTTCTTCAAAGGGAGAAGGAATGTCTGAAAAGTAAATATTCAACAGTCATAACTACATCCCAAGGAGGGTGGAATAAAAAATATTATAGATACTTATAGATATATAAATCTTTCTGTGAGATAAAAAGAGAACCCTGTGGATAACTCACAAAGATCCTACTGGAACTTTATCAGTTGGCAGGGCTTTGTCAGAAGAAAGTGGATTTGTGAGGGGACAGGAGAACATGTGTTTCTCCCCATTCCACACCCTCCTTTTCTGGAAGCTTGCTGTAAACAACCACTCACATTTGTAGGAGACATTTCATTTTTTTAAAGAGGCACTTTTACACATATTACCCCAAGGGATATTTACAACAACCTATGTGGTGAGCATTACTACTTTTATTCTATAGATAAAATAAAAACAAATAACAGGTTTAGTGATAATAATTAACTCATGTACATCCAGAAAGCAAATTGGCAGAAAAAGAATTTAATGATAGGACTTTATTCTACAATGTGCAGCAACCTCATCGTTTTTTCATATATGTTTGATGTAACTATATTTCATTCTTTTCACCTTCATATTTTGTCACCAAATATGTCCTTCTTCTATTTTTATTCTTGTATTTTCTCTTTGTCCTCAAAACTTAAGAAAATAAATAAGTAAAATAAAACACATGAACAAAGAAGAAAAACCAGAAGTCATGAAATATAAAGATTTCAGGTCTCCCCTGACCTCAAAAAAATAGTATAACCTGCTACTGGAGCTAAACAAACAAACAAACAAAGTCCTCAGAGGACTTACATTTTGAACTCAGCAACTGACAATTTTTTAAGGCTTATCTGCTCACATAGGCTGTGTTTAAATGGCTGCATATTCATTGCATGTAATTCTTGTCGCTGAAGCAGAGCTCTGAGTGAAGCACAGCTGAGGCACAAAGTGTGCTCTCAGATTCCAGGGGAGTCAAAGCTCTCACTGGGAAGATTTAAAAAGGCTTCTTAAGAGAAAAGGAAACAATCCTTTATTCTAGACATATTCATTTTCTATGACAATAGGATTTCAAAAGAACACTTGAGCTTTGGTAATAGCAAAGCCCCCAAGTCAGTGAAGCTCAGAATATGTGCAGAAAACAATAAATATTTAACTTATTGGCGGCTCACTTGCCTGAGGAAACCATGAAGAGAAGAGCCTGGAAAGCAAGGTTTGAACTGTGCTTTACAGCAGATCTATCTCAGAGCTTTCTGAGCCGGTAGAAACATCAGCGTCATCCACCAATAGTAGCCATGGGCCACGTGTGGCTGTTGGGCACTTGAAAGGTGATTGGTTTGAATAAAAAACTGCAAGTTTAATTTAATATTAATCTAAAAGCCAGATGTGACTAGGGGCTACCATTTTGGACAGTGCCAATCAAGAAAGATTTGAATTATAGAGTGACAGATTATTACAAAATTATAGATCTACCCATGGGAAGCAGACACCGACTGAAGAAGAGAGATGAACTCAGAGAACCTGAAGAGGCCAACGTAAGAAAAGTATAAGATAGATGAATTGAAAACTGGGATTAAAGAAGATGCCAAGGTTGTAACTGACAAATTTGTGAACTGCTGACCTCAAAATGCAACTTACACTCATTTAGTTGCTATGAAAAAGTTTGTTCTCCATCAAATTTATGGATTTCCAAAGTCAAAGTGATGTCCATATTTTCACCTCTCAGTCAACATCCAGAACCCAGCATCATGCCTTACACAAATATATGTTGTGCATGTGATAATTTCTGACAAACACAACCATAGCTCTGTGTTAATGTTACAGTTAAATTAAATATCTAAGATGGATGAAAGTGGCAAGAGTTGGATATAGTGAATATTCACTCATTTAAACACACGTATGTAAGCAGGTAAACCTTTAAAAAAGTATTGTTTTTTCTTTATGTATGTAAATGTATGTGCGTGTGTGCAGGTGTGTATTGGTTTATTCTCTCTCAAATTTCTATCTCCAAAGCACTTGGAATTAAAATACATTATCTGTATTATTTTAAACCCATAAGAAACAATGTTCTTATTTCAGCTTCATTAGATTCTTAATTATGGATAAGGTATTCTGTAAAGTTAGCCAGTGTTCATTCCTTCATTCTATGAACTAAAATGATTGTTAAAATAAAAACAGAAATTGTTCAAAATAAAAACAGAAAATTGGACTTCTCCAACTGTAAGGAGTCTATTCCCCAAAGGTTTAGGATCAAAATATCGAAATCACAAATAAAATCTCACACTAAACTTAGTAAAAAAACAAGTTTTCCTATAATATTTTGCATAAGAGCAAAGAAAAAGAATAAAACAGTAGCAGCAATAGCAATGTAAGATCTCACTTTCAACACAACCATTCTAATCACTAAAATCTCTGTATCCACAAATGGACTTCTCACTTGGCTGACTTCTCAAATAAATCTTAAATTGTTTATGGGTCAGTAAATCCTTATGTGAAGACATTCTGGGGATGAATAGTCACCAAATAACTTCCATGAAGTGTGTTATGGGCCAATAGTCACTCAGTGACTGGGCTTCCCTTCTGCATGCTCATATGATATGAGCAAATGCACAGGTAGAGTTTCAGAAAACAAACAAACAAACAAACATTGAGAAATTACTTTTTCCTTCATGTTCATTCAAACGATGCCTGGGCTAACTATGTTTGATGAACCCAGAGTGGATTTATCCAGTTCTCCAAGCAAGGGCTATGGGTATTCTATCTCTCTAAAAGTCTCATTTTGGAGAATCCTCAATTCATCAATAACCCCTACAGCTATTACCAAAACCTTCCCCCTCCTTTCTTTAAACCTGAAAAGAAAGTGAAGCCCAGCTGGTGAGGGTTATTGGTTATCTTTGAAGACTGAACTATAGAGATTTGTATTCTTATGCATTCTTTGTCTCACTACAATAGAAATCCTTGAACGTCCAGGGTTATTATGCTTTAGCATCTTAATCCTCTTAAAAACTCATTTGCATTATCCAACATTTATTTGAAATGTTGGCCCCAGAACTTTGAAAATGGTTTTAGGCCTGGATCTTCCATTTTAACTTTATTGTGTTTTTAAGACTCATTTTTGAGTTTTCTTACACATACACAATGATCCTACATTTTTCTACATATATATTTGAATATACACAATCAGCCCTATAAACTCAGGAAAATAAAGCAGTTATTGATATTAATGTATTAATTAATGAATTATCGTTCATTCAGAGAATCCTGAGATCTTAAAATTAAAATTGACCTTAAAGGAAGCAACCTTAAACCATTCTTACAAACGACTGTACTATTACAAGTACTGAATGCCTGGAATCAGAAATGGGAAGAATGCTTCCTTGTTCATGTTTTGCTCCTTTTATTTTTTTTCCAAATGTCCAAGTAGCCAAGTCTCTGGTATGTATCATAGGAACAGTCAATTTTCAGAATGAAGTCAAGTGAAAAGTATGCAGATGGCAGTGTAAATGTTAGGAAAGTTTGGGGAGAAATATGCCAACTATGTGCTGTTTTGTTACAGTAACTATAGAACCATCTCTCTAATGCCACGGACAAGACCCTTGCCAGATGGAATACCCTATTTATAACCCTATTGGGAAGAGGAAATGGTGCCAGGAACAAGATAAAACTATTATCTGTATTAAGAAAAATACTTAAAAGCCTGTTTGCATTGGAAAATAAATGTTCGTGGTTAAGAAAGAAAAAATAATGGTAGTTGTAGATCTGGATGTTGAAACCTGCTGCAAGACTATTAATTAGTCATCATCTTATCTTTACTGCCATGTCTCTGCCAACTTACCTGTTTGAAGTCATAAAGGGAGCTCATAAATGAACTCTTTGGGAGATACGTAGAAAATAAACAATTTCCCCCACTGGGTAAATAGTTAAGAAATCTCCCTGGGCCCATATGTTTTCCCCCTGTTGGCACTGTTGACTCAGTGCCCATGTGGGATGTACTCCCAAACTATCCTGCTGCTGGCAGTGTTTCCAATGCCAAGTAATTAGCCTGCAGTCCCAGAGACAAAGAAAAAATAGCCAAGTCCAAGGAAGTGTCATGAGCATATGGACCCTAGTCACAAGAGTGTCACACTGGGAGGGGCTTGGACATATGCCATGGGCTGTTTGAGGACATATGCCACGGGCTGCCACCCCAAATTATTCCCTCTTCCCCAGGACCCAGGGGAATAGCTTGTTGAATAAACAAGAGACTGAGAGAGTGGCTGAACTGGCACCAGGCCAACATCCCTTGCCTTCCCCACTGAATCAATGAAAACTTGGCATATACTACGTTATCAAGGAGCAGGGAAGCCTGAAGGCATAATCTCGTTGTCTCTTCTGTGTTTTGTCACTTTGTCTTTTCTCCATCCACTTATCTGACTTGGTAGAATACAAACACTATATCATTTGCAATCAGACAGAATAAGGGTTGATCCCTGGCTCTTTTGCTAGCTCTGCCTCTAAAGGAAAAAAAAAAGTAACTGACATAAGTCTCAGTTTCTTTTCAGTAAATGATATCTACCTTACTGGTTTGTGGAAAGGTTTAAAAAGGTGATACGTAAAATGCTTTGCACCGTTTCTAGTTTCTAGCACATGGTAGGCAATAAATGTGAACTTGTGTATGGCTAGAGGCACACATTAAACACTGGATAGTCCAGTTAATTACTTCATAATATTATTTAATAATCAAATTCATTTATTGAGTTATAATATAGAATATTGTCCTGTAATTATGTATTTATTAAAATAATCTAATTATTAACCCTGTCAAAATTTCTAAAAATTCTGTAAATAATTATATGTAATTATTTAAGGCATAATTTCCATGTATTATGTATTTTATACAAACACATTACATATATCACATTATATATGTTTTATATATCATATGTTATAGCTTGTATTACATATTATGAATTTGTATGTGTCATGTATATGTCACATATGTATCACATTTAATATAGTGTATATTTATTTGTACTATTATCAATTTATGTTTACATCAATTACAAATTGTGATATGTAAGCTTATCATTTCATGTAAATAACTTAAAAAAAATAAAAACAATAATCATATGATTAGTATACCATACATTAGGGACATATTAGATTGTCATACAGAGAATCAGATATAATTATTAAAAATAACACAATTTTTTACTGTCATATATGCTATTTATATAAGTATAGGTGTAAACATGCACACACAGATTTAGTTATTTAATGACCTTCAATGTACTTAAGCCACAATTCTTCTGGTTTGGAATTATCAAAAGGGAAAGAGGTGAAATGTCATGGGAAAACCATGTGTCTGAGTGAGAAAAGTGTCAATCGAGGCCCTGACAGGTGTGTGACCCTGGGCATGCCATTCACCCTCTCTGAATCCTTATTTTCTTACTCTAGTAAAAAGGGGAGGGAAAATTTACAGACTTAAATCGAAATAATATATGAAAAGTATGCCACACAATGGTTAGCTCATAATTAATCAATGAGTGGTAGATGTCTTGATTACCAAAAACTAATTATCAGTGTTGTTTTTAACGGAAGTCTCAGAAATAACATTTGAAAAGCAGCCTTTCACTTACTGAGGATTTCTACATGCAGAGCTGGCTACTGCGATTTCTGTTTTGCTTGGGCCTCATTTGGAGAACGGGGCCAGTTGTTCTCACTTTCTAGTGGTTGGAGAATATTCAAACTGATATCCCTTGTGGGGTAAGATCGTGGGGACAAATATTTCTTCTATTTCAAGGTTTCTTAAATTTCACATATAATTTTAAAAAGCAAATAAGCCCCTTAATTGCTTCGTTAAGCTAGTCAACACTAATTAAGAAAAGTCAAGTGGAAAAATATTAGAAACTTCTGTGCTTCACTTTAAGCCTCTTCTCTTTCACACAGAATATGTTTTGCTTTGCTGAGGAAAGGGAGTTTGTGATTTTCTGTGATAGAATCCACTCTGACCTCCTGGGTTCTGAGCTTGAAATTGAGCTTCAGTCTTTGGGGGTTGATCCTGTTTATTACTGGTGAAACATGATTTCCAAACCCCATAAAAAAATGCCTAAGTGCCTTGTAAAGTAGCACAGGGGGTAACCCAAACTATTTTGATGAGTTAGAATTCAGCAAGCTTAAAACATCCGTTTCTTCTCCTTTAATACAACATAGGAACTTAAGAACAGTGAGCAAGGGATCCCATGAGGTAGCTCAGCCTCAGAGTGGGAGCTCATATGTGAACATGTGCATGTATTATGCACGTGTGTCTGCACCTTTGTATGTGTTTGTGCATCTCTGGGCACATATGCGGTGTTGAGTGTGCAGTAGAAAGCTTCTACTTGTCTGCAAGACAGATAGGTTCTAAATTTAGCCTTTTGCTCTTCTTCAAACATTGGGGCAGTTATTTGTCTTAGTTCTTCTGAAGCTTATTTATTTATTTTTTTTTACATCAACTGGGTAATTTATTGACTAATTTGTCCCTTTTGCACAATTTTTGCGTTTCTTAAAATGCCATTTTATATTTTAATTTTACTAATACATATATACATATATATATATATGGCTCACTAAAAACAATTACATCATATGTCTTTATTAATTCCTTGTTATTTCTTGTTTTGATTTATGATTATTACTGAAAATGTGTTCTACTGAGGAGGGGGCATTAAAAAGCATTCCCCATTTGGGTTTTCTTTCTTTTTTTTTTTTGCATTTTAGGTTTTGGGGTACATGTGAAGAACATGCAAGATTGTTGCATAGGTACACACATGGCAGTGTGATTTGTTGCCTTCTTCCCCTTCACCTATATCTGGCATTTCTCCCCATGTTATTTCTCCCCACCTCCCCAACCCCCCGTCCCTCCCCCATTTCCCCTAAACAGACCCCAGTGTGTAGTGCTCCCCTCCCTGTGTCCATGTGTTCTCATTGTTCAACACCCGCCTATGAGTAAGAACATGCGGTGTTTGATCTTCTGCTCTTGCTTCAGTTTGCTGAGAATGAGGCTTTCCAGGTTCATCCATGTCCCTACAAAGGAAACAAACTCATCATTTTTGATGGCTGCATAATATTTCATGGTGTATATGTGCCACATTTTCCCTGTCCAATCTATCATTGATGGGCATTTGGGTTGGTTCCAGGTCTTTGCTATTGTAAATAGTGCTGCAATGAACATTTGTGTGCATGTGTCCTTATAGTAGAACGATTTATAATCCTTTGGATATATACCCAGTAATGGGATTGCTGGGTCAAATGGAATTTCTATTTCTAGGTCCTTGAGGAATCGCCACACTGTCTTCCACAATGGTTGAACTAATTTACACTCCCACCAACAGTGTAAAAGTGTTCCTATTTCTCCACATCCTCTCCAGCATCTGTTGTCTCCAGATTTTTTAATGATCACCATTCTAACTGGCGTGAGATGGTATCTCAATATAATTTTGATTTGCATTTCCCTAATGACCAGTGATGATCAGCATTTTTTTGTATGTTTGTTGGCCTCATGTATGTCTTCTTTTGTAAAGTGTCTGTTCATATCCTTTGCCCACTTTTGAATGGGTTTGTTTGTTTTTTTCTTGGAGATCTGTTTTAGTTCTTTGTAAATTCTGGATATCAGCCCTTTGTCAGGTGGGTAGACTGCAAAAATTTTTTACCATTCTGTTGATTGCCAATTCACTCTAATGACTGTTTCTTTTGCCGTGCAGAAGCAGTGGAGCTTGATTAGGTCCCATTTCTCTATTTTGGCTTTTGTCTTCTGAAGCTTATAAGAAAAATGTGAGGTTATAATTTTCCTAGAACGAACTAGGCCATATATCTGGTTATATCCGCTCCTTTAGAATCTCTCAGATCTAGAGAAAATGATAATGTAATTCCAGTAACCTGCCTTAACTCTCCTTTATTATAGTAAATAGCTTCTATATACTGAGAACTTACTGTGTACCAAATGTTGTTTAGATATTTTATAACCATGGCCACATGTAATTCTCAGATGTAACTCCTCAAGATACATATTATTTTCTCTATTTAATTGATAAAGATATCAAGGCTAAGAGAAACAAATGGCTCATGGACCCAGAGTTGGTAAGTTGTTAAGCAGGGATTAAAACCCCAAGATGCCTTCTGCAAACTCAGTCTGATTTCCTTTTTACCCCTTTATTGAAAAGCCTCTTTTACTGTAATCCTCTGAGTCACACCAGTAATCTTCCCTGGTTCCAGATGAGAAAAACCCAAATTCCTCTTCACTCTATAAATACTGCATGGTACAGTGTCTCTACTTAGCCTGCTCAGCATGCAAGCATCCCCTGAAGCTCCATGGTTGGTTCTACCTACAGCCTTCAGGAACTCAGAACATGTCAATCCCTTCACAGGATTTTGGGCTGCTTAAGGGAATCTGCTGGAAAAGCAAGAAATATGGAGAACTTGGGGATTGAAGTCAGAAGGAATTTTTCCCACATTGACACTTGTGCTGGGGAGACCAGACCTGAGTTATTTAGGAGACCAGACCCTTGAGGCGTCAGCTCCCTTGGATGGCCTTTCCCATTGACTATGGATGACTGAAAAGGATAAGTACCTTCTCTTCATCAGAATAAACTCAACAGAGCCAAAACCATAAGACAGTCGATTTTGCAGGCATTGAAGCATGCTATGAGACATTGTCATGCCAGACCCCTATTAACTTCAGTAGGGATGGCAATGGGTTCAAGAGGCTAGAGAAGAGACCTGGAGCCAGGAAAGAGGCCTATAGTTTTATACAGGGATGGTCCTGTGGTGGCAGGCTGGACAGGAGAACCGCAACTGCTGGCAAAAAACGTACAGTTTATGTAACATCCTCACTTAGCACCCTCTTCCCAGCAGCCTCCACAGAGAACTCTCATTTCTTAAATTATTGCTGTCAAGTCCATCTGCTGTACAGGGTCATTCTCAGGGTATGCTTAAGTTAAGCTATTGCTGTCAGGTGAGTCTACCATACAGGCACCAATTGCATGGGCCCATTTGGGGAATAAAAGCTCAGTATGTCTTGAGTGAAGAAAAAGTGTAGAAGCCTTTGCTGGATGTATTGAAGTATCCAGCTCATAGGGTCCAAACAGGTGCTATTAACTCAGCACTGACCAGTCCAATGAGATTGTAAGTGTTCAGTCTACTTGGTGAGGGATGGCAGTGGGCACCTTTTGCCTATGGTAGGCATGCTCATGGGGGCTGAGAGACCTGACATCCACTAGACTTGTGTACTGAAGAGCTACCTCCGTTTCCTTTTGGCCCAGGACTAGTAGGAAAGACAATTTTAGATTTCACTCATAGTGGGTCTGAGCCAGTGGATAGTTCCCTTGCCTTGGACTGAACAGGATGAAGTCTCCAGGGAGTGGGTGGGAGCAGTGCCTGTAGCTCTGGTGCTTCAGACACATGTAAATTCTCATGAAAACAAAAGACCTCTGGCTAGGAACTGAACACAGATAAACTAAGGCACAAAGTGTGCACAATTAAAAAGACCACAGCTTTTGTGAAAATGCTGACTTTAATTAAAATAAGCAACTAAAGGAACAAAACAACCCTTACATGTTTCCTTCAATTTCTCAGTGTTCTGGAGATTCATGGCAACTGATTATGAGCCTAAAAAATGTTATCAGGTAGTTATCAAATAATTCCCATCAAGAATATGAGTTAGCATCATGAGATTCTTTCCAAACATCTTTAATGAGAGTAGAATGAGGTCTTTGTAATAACAAACAGCTTTTGATATTTCTGTGGGGGCCTATTGCTCTAACTGCTCACAAATCAAGGGCAAGAAATGAAGTTTAAGTAAGAAGAATGTGTGATGAATGTTTGGGGAATTGAAGCATGCAACACACATGAGTCTAAGGATACAGGTGTGAGAGGCTGTTGTAACCTAGGTCATAGTTCAGAAGGTGATCTATCCCAGAGCACCTGCCAGTCAGATAAAGAATTCAGGCTAGCACAAGGCAGGATATTAATACTCCCAGATAAATGAGCTGAGACCTGTGGTCCTGGGGGGCCTGAAACACTTAACAAAGTAGGAGCTCATGACTAAGAAAAATACAAGGGCAGATCCCAGTTCTAGGGACAAGGTCAGGGGGATTAGAGATGTCAGCAGGGTGACCTGGAGAGTACTAAGCCTGAGACCTCACTGTGGCAAAAAGTGATTAGAATATAATGAGAGTGCCTGGGTATCAAGCCCAGTCAACGGATACTACCAAGGGTTCACGAATAGTCTGAACTCCACTGAACTTCGCTGTCCCAAAGATTGAAGTGGTGGAAGGCTCCTGATAACCTTGCCATGAGCAGAAGTGGTGTGAGTCCTGGGTACTTTTAGACTTCCTGGAAGCTCAGAGGATTCAGCCTTAAGAGTATGAAGAGGGTTGAAAATTTTGTACGTTGACACACTGGAAAATCATCACTTCCAGATCCTTTCCATAGAGGCTCTCTGGAAAGCAGAACGCCCCATTCTAGAAGCAGCAGGTGAGTGTGGAGGAGCTAGTGTGAAAGGAATTGACATGAGGACAGCTACCAACTGGTGAGAGAAAGTCAGGTCTCAGCCACAAGAGCACTATTTGGGCGGGTGAGACTAGCAGGGCCCTTGTCAGAAAGGGTCCAGTTCAGCCACGGATTTTGACATTTTGAGCCCCAAAATGTTCCCATATATGACACTGAAGTGTGTCGCTGAAGGTGGCCCCAGACATGGCCCAGATGAAGTCCTAGAAAGGCCATGGAGGTCCTCCTCTTTTGTTTCCTTCTTTTTTTTAGATGGAGTTTCGCTGTTGTTACCCAGGCCGGAGTGCAATGGCGCGATCTCGGCTCAATGCAGCCTTCGCCTCCTGGGTTCAGGCAATTCTCCTGCCTCAGCCTCCCGAGTAGCTGGGATTACAGGCACGTGTCACCATGCCCAGCTAATTTTTTGTATTTTTAGTAGAGACAGGGTTTCACCATGTTGACCAGGATGGTCTCGATCTCTTGACCTCGTGATCCACCCGCCTCGGCCTCCCGAAGTGCTGGGATTACAGGCATGAGCCACCGCACCCAGCCCTGTTTCCTTCTTTAATTTGCTCCAATTACCTTGCTCTTCCACTGAATTTCAAATCAGGCCTTGTATCTTCACACCTCAGGCCTTTACCCTAAGCCTTCTCTTTGCCTGGAATGCCCTCTTTCCTCTCTAATGATTTAATTTCCATCCTGCCTTTGAAATAAAGCCTGTCTTTCTTGCTATTGTGATTACTTTAGCTTGCAGTGACTCTTCCTGGTTCTAATATCTGAATCTTGTGTTCAATGATCATTCTTTAGTAGGTTTTCCTAAGACCACTAGACAAAAGTCAGATTCACATTAAACTACAGACTAAAGAGCAAGAAGAACCCCTGGAGATCCCTTAGCCCTACTACTTCTGTTTAGATGAGCAGGCAAAAGGGTAGAAGGAAGAAGTGATCTCCTTAAAATCACAAGAGAGTCAGTAGCGAGAATGTGTAAATCCATGTCTACTAACTCTCAACGTGGGATGTCTTCCATAATCTTTCTTTTATTTTTTTTTCCTAAGTAGTTTAACTTGAGATGAAAACCCAATAAGAATCACATTTCCACAGAAGTGATAAGAAGTTAGTCAGGGCTCCTTTCTGATATTTCAGCAGCTGAGTCTCACTGAAGGTCCCTGTTTTTGCACCTCAGGGTGAATCATGGATTTCTGAATGGGCAGGAGGAAACAGGCTAAGTGAGGCTACCTCTGGAAGAATTAGAAGCCTTCCCAGGAGGGAAGAGAAAGAGACCTATGACATCAACCTTGAGGTTTCCTTCTTTGTTCCTTTCACGGCCTTCCTCACTTTACGTGAGTTCTGGGATATGACCGTGCTCAGGGGTAGGGAAAGCTGTAATCCCCAGGGCCTTGCACTATAAACTTCATTTCCTCCCTTTATTGCAGTTAACTGCCCATGAACCCTATTAATATTTTTGCAAATTGAGATCCCCAAAACACATGTTACTGTTAATTTTAACCTCATGCTAACTAGGATGTGGTCAAATTTTCACAACAAATTCCAAGGATATTTTGATATGCTTGGAAAAATGCATTTAAAGGTGGCTCTGGGGTATATATTTTTTCTAAGTCTACACATTTTCATTCAATTCCTGCTATTTAGGAGCAGGCAGAAGTTAACTATCTTAGGTGAGGAGGAGCCATGATACAAAGCGATTCAGTTATGATACAGGAGTGATAAAAAGAAGCCTCCACCAGACCAAGAGGGAGAGGCAAGGAACATCAACTTTCTAACTGAACATAGTCAAAATCTGATGTCAACAAAATTGTTATACATTGTTTCCTACATGATCACTTTACTTAGAAACACTTCACCATTCTATAAACACAGTTTTTCCTTAGGGCAAAAGCCTTGGGTTTTATAAATTTAATGAGAAAAAAATGAATTTTCCCACCTCCACGATACCAAATACATTATCATGGAATAGTATCACAAGTGTGACCTCTAAATCTGATGAGCCAAAAATAAGAAACTCACTCCCTCTCCTCCTTCTTCTTTCCTTCCTTCCTTGCTTCCTTCCCTCCTTTCCTCCCTCCCTCCCTTTCCTTCCCTCAATTCCTCCATCCCTTCCTCCCTCACTCCTTCCCTTTTTCCTTATTGTCTCTCCCTTCCTCTCTCCCTTCCCCCCTCCCTCCTTCCTTCCCTCCCTTCCTCTCTCCCTCCCTTCCTTCCTTCTTTCCTTTCTTCATTTTCTTTCCTTCCTCTCCCTCCTTCCCTCCCTCCCTCCCTTCCTTCCTTCCATTCCTCCATCCCTCCTTTCTTCCTTCCTTCCTTCCTTCCCTCCTCTTTCTTTACCACTCTGCTGCCTCCTTGCTTCACTCTCTTCCCCTCCTCTCACATCTCTTTCCATACCCTTCCTTCCTTTCATATCCTTTTTCTTCTTTCCTTCCTTCCCTCCCTCCTTCCTTCCTTCCTTCCTTCCTTCCTTCCTTCCTTCCTCCCTCCCTCCCTTCATTTACTCAACAAATATTTTCTATCTATATTGCCAGGAATTGCTCTAGCCATTGCAGATTCAGTGATAAACATATCCCCAGGAAACATTAATCAATGATTACACTTCCGAGATGGATACTCTTCCCCAAGAACATCAATCTATTCAAGGCACACATCTTACAGAAAGATGTGAGAAAACTTCCAGCTATAGAAAATAAAGCTGGCAGTGACCATTCCAGGAATAATTAAGTCAACAAACTTCTGCTTTTTTAGTTTGTTTCCCTAAATGATTCTTTAGTTTCTCTCCCTAAATGATTCTTTAGTTTCTCCCAATCATAACGATAAGTTGAAGCTTACCTAAATCCTAATTGCCTCAAATAAGGAGATGGTGTGATGTAGTGACATCATTTTTCTACTCACAACCAATTATTCTGAGAAAGATGAGGGAGTGCAGAGCCACTGGCAAGAAGGACATCCACCTTCCTCTGCCTCCTGCCTTTCTACAATGCCAAGGTCACACCTGGACCTAAAGAGGAGACCCTCCTCTTCCGTATATGTTCCATTGATCTTCTTCTTCAACTTCCAGTGCTCTCACTCCGATTATTTCTTACCCCTAATTCTAATAGAGTTGACAGCATTCTCAATACCTAAGTGCCAACTTCTCTCAATACATTCAATAGCAATTCAGTTATTTAGGGAGGAAAAAGTAAATATTCTTCCTACCCCTTCCTACCCTCTTTGTGAAATAACCATGCTTTCTCCTTATGATCAGGGTATATTATAACTGCCAGTGCAGGAAATCTTTCCTTTGCCAGCTGGTCTACTGGCGCGGTGGGCCTAAATTGATCAGCAGTGGTCATAGCTTTAAGTTCATGAGTCTTGTATCTCCTGGTAGAAACAGCCCTCAGAATCTAAGGTTTCAAGAACAAGAAACAGAAATCTCCCAAGTAGGTCACTGGAAGTAATAGTGAGAACAGCCCCAAGTTCCCTCAGAGGACTCAATAGCAACAATTCATTCCTCTTTTGAGAAAGCCAAGATCCCACCTTGCACCCTCAGCCCAGTGACTTCCTGGGCATACAGATGCCCCAGTCCAAGAAGGGCTGCTGCAGGGCTGGCTGAGATGCACATGAAGCTCTGCCTGAGAGAGAGGGAGGGAGGGAAAGAGAGAGAAAGAGAGAGAGATCCTTGAGAGTCCACAGCTGTGTGAGGATCTGGGCTTTAAACCCCCTTAGCTGAAGTCAGCAGCCCCCGGAGTGTCTCAAACCTGCTGCTGGCCTCAAAGCTCAACTCGCTTGGCCAAGGCCCCATATCACTGTAGGACATCCAGGGCTTCAAAGGAGGGCCCCTCAGAGCAGCCTCCTCCTCCCAAACACTTCTTGCCAAAGCACAGCTGAGGCGGGCTTGAAGCTAAATATTTGGATTGAAAGGGAGGGAGAATGCAGCCTCTCTGAGGGGTATTTTACCCAAGCCATTGGTAGAGAACCAGCTCCCAGCACAGGCATGCTGAGCCCAACAGCATTGGAAAGCACTGGAATCGCTGTGCAATCAGCTGCACCATGTGCCTGCAAATGTGGCAGAAAGACAGGCGCTGCAATGCACACAGTGATTCCTAGCCTGACTCCCTCACTCATTTCACCCTTTTCATGACCCTCTGAACCTGCAGGATGCAATGGCTCTCTTCTTTGTATATGCAGAAATCGAGTGTCTCCACAAAGGGGAAAGGACATTCTCAATGTTGAACACCAAACAAGGGCTTCAGACTGGACCATAAGTTGGGCCTTCTGAAGGCAGGATTGACCCCTTCCTTATCCATCCGGGATTTCCGTTGAATAATAATAATACCCACGATAAATACACAATGCTATAGCGAGGGGGATAGAGCATGGTTTTTGGAGACAAAAGAACCAAGCTCAAGATTCCATTCCAGCCTTTGTAGGCTCTGTGACACTAGGCATGTCACAGTCCACCTTATTGAGCCTCAGTTCATCTGGAAAGTGGACACAATAATGAAGTCCCTCCCTACCCCCATCACTGGACTGCACTGGGGATCACCTGAGCCAGTGTGCACTTAAAAAGTCCTTTTCACCTGTATGTGCCCTGAACCTGGGAATGATGGCGAGGGTGATTATGCCGAAGAAATGATCATCACAGCCTGAAAGAAACTCGGGGCAGAAGAGATCTTCGACATCTTGCCTGCCCCCTTCATTTTATAAATGTAAAAACTAGTTTGTCTAGGTCAGCCTAGTAAAACAGCAGCAAAGCCAGGCTTAGATCTCCCAGACCTATCCTGTATCATCACCTTTCCTTTTTTCTTCATGTTCCCAAACACTTAACAAGCATGTTTATTCTCTGGAGAAGTAGATAGGACAGATGATATGTCCCAAGTTTATGAGTGAGGAAATTATGACACAAGTGTTACAAGAATGACATCAAATGGCATGATGAGTAAGGAGTGGCCTGAGTTTCACTGTTAATTTGGCAGAAGTAATTTTATTTTAAAATGAAAAACAAAAACAAAACCACTACTCTCACACCAAACATTTGCCATCCGAGCTGTAGAAAGGGCTCTCTTTCTACAGCTCTCTGCCCATTGCAAGTATTCCTTTTACAACAGCCCTGTCACATGGGCAGCCCGCATTGGCTTAATGAGGTCCTGTGTGGTCCTCATCAGACAAGTAATTCCACTGTTAAACACCCCTTACTTCAAACAAATTTTTACCAACTGCCTGCTGCAAGCAGCGGACTAGAAGTATCGATTGCTAGAAAACTCTCCCATGTATTGGAGCAAAATCTGCCTCCCCCTCACTAGTAGTTATTTTGCCCTCCGACTTCACTACAATGGCCCCATGCAAGTTTGCTATAGAATTTGACTATGCTAAGCATTCCCTTCTTCCTAATGCTCCCTCCTTCCTTGCATCCTGGTAATCAGGCTCCATGTTCTCCTATCCCTCTAGCTCAGTCTTTTCAGTCTCATTCACTGCTACTCTTCTCTCTTACTTCATAAATATCAGCATTCTGGACAGGACTGATTCACAGCCTCACAGGCATGACTTCCAAATATAAATCTGCCCAGACCTCTTTACTGAGCTGCAGACCTGTACATCAAACAGCTATAAGACATCTCCATTTTGATGTCCCACAGGCATCTCGAATTTGGCATGTCTAAAACTGAACTTCCATCCTCTAATCCCCAGGAAACCTCCTCTATCCTGTATGCTCTTTCTCTCTATCCTGTATGCTCTATTATTCCCCATTCAAGCCAAAAACCTGAACGCCATCTTTATCCCCCCTCTGCCTTTGCATGCATCCTAATGCCTCAGTTCTATACCACACCACCTCTTGAACCTGCCCTTTCTTCAATCCCCACTCCTATTGGTTTAGGTTGGACCCCATTTTAGTTCCCTTATAGTATATAATAGCCTTCCAGTTTCCACTATAGACTCTTTGTAATTAATTCAACACAATAGCACTAAAGTGTTCTCTCTAAAATGTGATGCGCTTGGTCACTCTTTCCCAGCTAAAAACCAGCCAATGGTGCTCCACCGTCAAAGGATAATGTCCTGATTTTATATCATGGGCTAGGGAATCCCTAGCCCCTGCCTACTTTCCAGGCTCATTTCCATTTGCTTCCGGCAAAGTTCTCTGAGGTCCTTTCACACTAAAGTCTAGGCATTTCCCTAAACATGCTGTGCTCTCTCTGTCCTCTGGTCCTTACCAAAGTCTTTTTTAACTCTCAGATGTTCTCCCTTCAAAGGATACATTTGAATATTTCCTGCTTTCTTTGTGATGTCTTCCCTATCCCCAGCGAGGTAGAGCTGGTCTCTTCCCATGACATACCTTGGTCATAGAATAATCTTATATAATATAGCTGGTTGCTGTGTGTCCCTTTACTTTGCAGTGAGCATCTAGATAGTGCAGACTCCTTTTTATTGGTTTTTGTATTCTACTGCTTAACATAGGCCTGGAATACAGTAGGTGCTCTAACGTTGCTTGCTTAATGGATTAGTTAAATGAATGAATGTATGGATATTTGTATTTCATGCCTCTGCACTATTTCACCTTCTCTAAGCTTGCCCTAAAATGCTTGGCTATGACATTTTTTATAGTCATCCAGCCGGCCGAACCAGATTTTTATCATTTAAATCTAACTAGAAAAATCTTTCTATTTACATCAAACAGGTCAATGGAGACATGATTAACCCTAAGAAACTGAATGAAAGACAACTAAACTTTTAAAGAGGGTGTTATCTCCTCTTCACTAATTCCCACTCCCCAGCATGTTATGTCTGAAAGGGGGTTGTTGCCTGCCTTTCTATTCCTGCTGCAACCATAATAAATGAGGCAAGCAAAGAGACATTCACTTTCCATGCCCTCCCTTCTTCTTCCTGACAATTCGTTTTCTCTGTGTCACCAAAGTCATCATCAGTGAATACTGCCTGCTTGCTTGAGCTGTTTTTGCTTTTCGTTGCAATTTGGGATCTCAGATTTGTTTCCAACTAGATGATGATCAGCTTAATATCAAAGAAGGTGTTATTCTACATTATTCTGTCCTCCGGCCTACAGCAACATTCAAAGTTTGCATTGAATTTGGTTTAGTTTTGTTCGAGTTCTAGGTAGATTCTTGTTATGATGTTCCTGCTATACCTGCTGATCTACTGTGTGGTTAAATGTCATAATGTAAGATATTAAGCAACATTTTTTTTTTCTCCTTCTGTTTCCCCCTCATCAACTTGTACAGTTAAGACCTTTTGTCACCGCGATTATTTATCATGATGGGTTCAGAGAGCAGAGACAATTCTTATCTGTTAAATTTTAAAACACTGATGTTGTAAGACAGAGAGATGTAGAAAGCAAACGTGTTTGTAAGAATTCAGATCTCCTGTCCTCTCCACTTCACCCCAGATAGTCTGAACACCCACAAACTGGGAAGGAAAAGAAAGATTAGAGAAAGTCACTAGATTTGATACTGGCCTGTGACCTGCCCTCCACCCTGAGTAAGCTCCTGGGAAGGGAGAGACACAGGAGCTCCCCACATCAGTCTGACCATTTTGTAGGCATCTTCACCTTCCTCTCAGAAAAAGGTGCATAGCTGAGAAGAAAACAAGGGTTGGAGAGAAGCTTTGGATGCCTGAGCAATAGGCACAGTGGCTCTGTGGGGCACACAGTCAGCAAGCAGCCTCCCCAGGCCCTGCATGTCCCCAGGGAGCTAGGAACTAACTTTTCTGTGTTCTAAGAGAAAGAGAAAGCCAACAGCCCTGTGCTCCAGTGACCCAGATGAGAGGGATGGTCACATAGCAGAACATGTTGGCTGGCTTTGCTGCCACTGATAGGAACCCAGGCTCCCTCTCTGGGGGTCAATATTAGGAAGGTGCATGCATGTGACAATGATAAGGCAACAGTATTCCAACACGGCACCACAGGACCTAGACCAAGATGGAGATGAGTCTACCCCTCCCACCACCAAAACAAGGTTGAAGTTGCATAAGTCTCTGACTTTCCTACTTATTCCCACCCTCCCCCATGCACAGCTCTTCATCTCACATCAGAGCTACCATTTCATCTCAACACTAGGGAGAATGATGATGAAGAAAAAAGTCTTGTTGAGGAATAAATTTTCCAGCTGAAGTGCTCCCCCCATGAAAACAACAATGACAAAACTGAGTTGATCAAGTTTCTTCTATAATGGAGAGATGTATGTTTACTGAAAAGGCAAATTGTGGAAAAAAATTCAAAATTATATTGTTAACTTGTAGAATATAATGATGGCAATAGTTTGCACACCTAAACTTGTAATTATGAAGTTCATGTGTTTTACATACAAATGGAGGTTTTGGTGGGACAATCAGTATGAGTCTGAAATTTCTACAATGAATCCCCTTCTTTCCCTGCAGCAAAACTTCCCAATCACTCAAATTTAAGTCTGGATTCATTTTTGACCCAATTCCTCCATGTCCCATGTTTAGTTAGCCACCAAACCCTGGTAATTTCACCCACACAGCGTATTTCTATACTTCCGGTCTACCTCAACCCTACTGTTACTCACTTGGGAGACAAGCCTTTGTCATTTCTTAATATTAAAATATTTTAAATTGGTCTCTGTTTCTGGTTTTTCACTGACCCTGCATTTATTTCCAGAATAACTTAAGAAAGGAATAATATGGTTCCAGGACTCGGTATAACACTCTCCAGGATCCATAGATTTAATATCAATCTCCTTCATCTGATGTTGAAGTCCACCCAAAGTGAGGTGCTCTATGAATGGAGAAGACACGTTGCCTGACACAAAGCACAGCTGTTAAGAGCTCAGCTTTGGAGTCAGATGTCTCTGATTATGTGAATTTAACACTATTTAACCACATTAAGCCTCAATATTCATATATAAAGTAGGAAAAACAGTTCATGTGATCACAGAGATGATGGTGATCTAATCTCTAGCATAGGGTCCAACACCTTAGTAAGTATTTCACAGTTTTTCTGTTGATCAGAAATATGTGTTTAGGGCCACTGTGGCAATTACCTTCCTTGCTGCTACAATTACTCCATGCCTGGCCAATACAAGGCAGCTTTCATTATGGCTTCATGGCATAACCTAACCCCCTTTCATACCCACTTCTCCTTCGGTATCCCTCCCTGGGCAGTAGAATCAGATTCCACGTGCTGCTTTATGTTTATGCTGACAACTTTGCCAAGATTGTCCACCAACAGAGAACACTTTGAGCACAACATATTTTACCTCTTGACTTTGACCCTGAGGACTTCGAATAAAATTATTTCCATCAGAATTTTATCAACACTGTTAAATTTCCACTACAGAAACATTGTTTTGAGTGAACTCCAAAAAATTTAACTCCAAGTTAAATTCTTAATATATGTAACTAAATACATTCCATTTTAATCTGCATTTTTAATTATTTTCAACTGATTAATCAACTGTAAATAGTATAATTAGGGTGTATCTATTTTTCATTCTAAAATCATGTATTTATTTGTGGTTACTATTTCTTTTATGGCCAATTTTCCTGGATTGTATTTCATAGCCTACTTGATTCTTCTCTTATCAACAGATTTTATCAACTCTATATTTGTATCCTTTGTCAGTTTTGCGTTGTGATTATTGTTTGTACTGGTAATATGTTTATACATTGGAGAAAATCCCGAGGATGTTTATTTTTTAGATAATCCATAGAAAAGTAAATGAGAGCAATTTTTGAGAAATGTTTAGAGATTATTTCTTAACAAAGAGGGAGAGCTGAAGAGATAGAGAAAAGGATATGGAGGCAGGAAAGGGGAAGAAGATTCTCCTGAGTTCAAGTTCCACAGAAACACCAGAAGCAAGATTCCTGGGTGAGTGAATTAGTAAAGAAATGTTCCCAGGGTGGACCAGTAAAGAAGAGGAGGGAAATTTTTACATTTATAAAAATGTTGAAATGGCATCTGAAGGGATCTACAAGTAAGGTTGCTAGATACAGCTGCTAAAACAGAGGTCTCCAAGCTACATCTGATTTTTAGATAAATAATCAGTAATTTAAAAATATGTCTTATGCAAGATTTGTTATTTATCTTCCCTCCTCCATACTCTATCTCTTGTGCTCCTGTAGTGGACAATACAAGAGCACAAGAGATAGAGTGTGGAGGAGGGAAGAGGGCCCAGCCACTCTTATATCCTGGTTGCTGAGTTCCTAAATGCCTATGGAGTTCAAAGCAATTTGGAGGTCAAAATTTGGGAACATAATGGATGGTACAAGGACCTATTCCAATGTCATTTGCTCCTCTCCCCAGTCTTCAAGTCCAACTTCAGCTGTGGGTAATTCTTAGACACAATATGATCTTTAAACATACGTATACACACATACATTACTGCCACCACCGCCAACAATGTATTCCTTCAAAAGTAATGAATGCCACTTTAGAAAATTTAGAGAATATAAAGAGTATTTATAAAATAGATAAAAGCTAATTTATTATTACCATAATGGTGCATTTTTTCATTCTTTTTCTAGGCATTCTATGTATTTTTCTATGTATTCACAAGTATTTTTTTCTTTTTGCATTTCTTTTGAAATTGGAACAACACTCTAAATATTGTTTTAAATCCTACTTTTCAAAATTAACATTGTTCTGAGAACTTCCCATCCTTAGGTATAATTTGAAAACATAAATTTTAATGAATGTGTATTATATCACATGGACAAATTATAATTTATTTATAAATGGCATTGTTTTGGACACAAGTTATTCATAATTCATGGTTAATAAAAACAACACTGTAGATAACTATGTAAATTTTTGTCAGCATAGCTTATTTCCTGGAGATTATTCCTCACGCACTTTACACTCCACTGTGGACCTATTCTGCCAACCACTAGCTGGAAAAGTAGAAAACTATTTCATTACTCGATGCAACAGTTTTTCTATCAGGATAAGATTGTTTTCACCAACCACAAAAATAATATTCAGGTATGAATGGGAGGGTCAATTTATATCTTCAAATCTCTAAAGGTTATTAAAAGAAGAAAAGAAACAATAAGAACAAAATGTGCTGGATGGCTCTGAAGGTAGAAAAAGACCCAACTGAAGAGTTATGGGCAGGCAGATTTTAATTCAACATGAGGAAAGCCATCCTGAAATTCCTGTGAAGCAATAGAAATGGCTCCCGTGAGTGACAGTGAGCTCTGAAAATGTGATCCCCAGTGTTGGAGGTGGGGCTTAGTAGGAGATGTTTAGGTCATGGGGGTGGATCCATCATAAATGGCTTGGTGCCATCCTCATAGTAATTAGTTCACAGAAGAGTTGCTTGTTTAAAGGATCCTGGCACCTCCTCTCTCTCTTGCTCCCTCTTACCACATGGCACTCTAGCTTCCTCTTTGTCTTCCAACATGATTGTAAGCTTTTGGAGGCCCTCACTAGAAGCAGATACTGGCAACATGCTTCCTGTATAGCCTGCAGAACTGTGAGCCCAAATAAACTTCTTTTCTTTATAAATTACCCAGTATCAGGTATTAACTTACAGCAACTCAAAACAGACTAATACACCCAACTCTGCCATTTTCTGGCTGTGTGATCTGGGGCAATGGTATAACCCCTTTGGGCTTTAGTGTTCTTATCTGTAGAATGAAAATTACTCCTAATGGTAGTTGTGAGGATTAGATGAATAATGTCTGGGTAGCACTAGAACTGTCAAATATTCAATAAACCTTAGGACTAAACATTAAATAAACCTTAGGACTTGTTTTAGGTGTTGTTACTGTAGATAAGTTTGATTAGGCAGTATAATTGGCTAACAACTTGAAGAATTTGGGAAGCTATATTAGTTGTCGGAATATAACTATACTGCTATAGTGATGTCACTTCAATAAACCCTCCCGGCATTCCACAGGGTACACTCTGGTTCTGTTTGTTTCCAGGTCTGTGCCTCATTGTTTACCTTCTTATGAGTAAAAATAACTTCAGTGCCCTTCATTTTGCAAGCTATGATGGAGGCCAACTCTAGCTTTGTTGCTTATCCATGCTGGAATCAAATAGCTGCCTTGTAAAAACAGTGTTGCAATCTGTAAATGCCCATAAATAAGGATTTGAACATTTATCTCATATCATGTGATTTCGTAAAAGTAAACAGAAAGTCTTTCAGTGGAATAGTGGAAGTGATGACTGAGTGAAATGATATAAAACAGGAGAGTTAGGTTGAGAATGTGTGTGAACTGTAAATAGATGAAGGAGAAAAGTGTGGTTGGTACAAGAAAAGTCAGCTTTCTGCATGGCAAGGCAAGGCCAGGTCACAGATGCTGCCAGCTAAGAGAAAATGACCTGCAGAAACTTAGTAAATAGAGAAGGCCTCAGTAGCCTCCTCTGTTTATGTCACCCCTAAAAACTTCCCATGTCTGCTCTGCAACCTCCTTCCCATAAGTCGCCAGGAGGACATATTAAAACAAAACGTTATCTTCAATTTGGAAAACCAAAGCTTAATTGGAACCAGGACTGAAGCCCATGAGACATGGCGGGCCACAGAAAATAGAATCACCTGCTAATTCACTGAAGCTGGGTTGAGGAAAATGGAACCCTAGAGCCAGACATGCCCCAAATCCGCCCAAGATTAAAGGCAAACAGAGGTCCCACATTACATAGTAGAAAGTGAATATTGGAAAATTGTTTAAAAAACAGCTGATTGTTGGAAATACAATAAAATTGTTGAAAATAAAAGTTCAGATAATTTATCAGTAGCAGACTGCACCATGGGGAGAAGAAGATAAGGACTGGAGAGACTGAGGAGGACAGGAACAGTAAAGGTAGGATAGAAGACACTTTGGTATGATCGTGTTCCTCTCAAAAGTCTCCTGCAGCTTCTCTTTGTACCATGTATCTCAATATTGTTTAGAATCAAGAAAAGAGGGTCAAATTCACTTTCAAAGATCCACAAACTTACCACGGCTTTGGAAATATACACCTCTTGTTTAAAACTCTAGAAACCCTTAGCCTTGTAATATGGATTTTTCACAAGGAATCTTTATAGTCTCTTATTTTGTTAGTGTGTAGAATGTTGAAATGCCTAAGAGATTACAGTTGGGATTTTTTTTCTACCTATACCCTCAATGGTTGGGTTTGGCATGATGCTGGTGAAGAGAGACCACCTGCTTGCCACTTAAGCTACCAGCTCCCATGACCTAGCAGCAACTCATGAATTCTATACTTTATTTTATCCTGTAGTTTGGTCATAAATATTTATTAGAAAAGGCTTGGATTTTTTTTTTAAAGTAAGCTCTAGATCAACATGTGTATTGTAAGCTTAAAATCCAACTTGCTCTTAGGGTCTTTCTTCTAGAAAATACCTAAGGGTTAGATCTTAGAATCTGATATAGCTTCAATTCAGAATAGTTCTAAAATCTAGGAGAGAGGCTAAAGTCAAGTGATCCCAGCAGCCAATGAAAAGACTGGGAGGTGAACAAGAGAAGCCCATGGCAAAGGTGGTGCTGATAGAGGGGACCAAATCAATGAAATGGTTGAAGAGCTCTTTGCTGAGATTGGTAGAAACATAAAGAAGATGCTTGTGGGTGATTCAGGAATGATCCCAGAGAAAGGGAGGACAAAATGGTGGTACTGGGCATGTGTTTGTTATTGTTGTTTTTCTTAGCCTCAGATTCCCAGTTTGCTGGGCCAGACTTGTCTAAACCACTTTAATAACTACAATCGTTCTTTCCTCTTCCTGTGGAGGTTAACCATTGATGGGTTCTAGTTAGCCTCCCTCCAACCCTCAAAAAATCAGTGGCACATTTAATGAGTACTTTCCTTCTTGAAAGGTGACTCTGGGAACTTCTCCTGCCAAGTGAAGAATGCTACAAATAAATTTTAAAGGAGGAAGAGAAGACTCCTAAACACATTGTGGGTGAAAATAGTGGGATTAGACTGTGGCACTAGTACAAGCTCCCTTCAATTTAACTCAACCACTTATTGTAGACCTACGGGTATCCCAAGACTGTGCCAGCCTTAATTCTGACATGAATAACAACAACAACAGGTTCACTCGGCACCTTTATGCTCTAAAATTTCTTGGGACGTATGTTCTTCCAAGTATTCCTGCTTTTAAGAGAAATTATAGTGTGGCAGGAAGACCATGAGCTTAATTGCAAATCCAAATTCTGCTACTACCTAACAGTATGAATCTAAGTAAGTTACCTCCTCACTGAGACAGTATCTTCATTTGCAAAGGATTGATTATATCTATTTTAAATTATAGTTATGAAGGTTAACTATAATGTCTATAAAGTGTCTGGCAACTTTTCATGCTTCCCAGGTGTTCAATCAATGGTGGTTATCATCATTGCCGCTAGTTTCCCTGTGGGCCCCAAGCCCATCTGCTGCTGCTCTTGTCACCTCTAAAACTAGTTAGCTTCCCTCTTGCCATTGAAACTGCCATTACAATTGTTTTTGCCAACACTCAAAGGTGTCTCAAATCTTGGAATAGTTATCTCAGGAATTATATTCGCTGATGAGGCTTTTTAAAAGGCATTCTGGACTTTCAGGTACTATCAACCTACAGCACAAAAACTTGAAATGAATTACCAGGAATCTACTTCAAGGATAGCCAAGTGAAATTGTTGTATTTCATCTCAAGCATGTTTTTTTCTCTGAAATCCCAGTGTTTCAAAATAGGGCCTCTGAACCTTAATTATCTTCCAGTTTAAAATGAGTTCACTAATTTCTAGGACTTCCTCAAACACTAAAGCACATTTTACCTTCTTTTATTTCAAGAGTGTAACCACTGTGATCTAGGGTCCCAATCTTCAATCCTCACACCTCAAACCATTTATTCCAGATACCTAAATCTTAATAAAAATTCTAGTAGCATGCAGTATGTTCCAGAATCTCTGTCGTTTACACGGAGAATATTTCCTGTTCATTGCCACTGTGCCCCTCCATATCTGTGTGAGATTCTAGAGATAGAAACATGAACCGTCCTCAAGCCCCATTTTAAACTCAAGCCCCATTCAGTGAGAACATCAAATACTGACTGACTACATTACAACTGATTTACGGCATGTGTCAAAGCACAGTTGATTACAGGTTCCCAACAGGGATCAAGAAGGGAAAGATAAATCAGGAAAGACCTCATAAATAGGAACCATTTGAGAAGTCTTTGATGGGCCAAAAAAGTGTGACAGTACTTTCAGCCTTAGGGATCAAAATGCACAAAGCCATAATGCAAAATTTCATGGCATATTATAGGAAATGGCAAGTGCTTTTGTAATAAAGGGGCATAGGATTGAGATGAGCAGAAAATTTATTGAGATGAGCCTACAAATAATAGTTGAAGACAGACTGAAGAGGGCCTTGAATGCCACAATAATGAAATAGAGTCTTTTCAGCTGTGAGAACTTAATCAACAGGTTTTGAGCAAGACAATAACATGAGGAATGTAAGAGTTAGAAGGGAACTTTATAAAATAGTGATTGTCCAAGATGAATTGCCTAAGATAAATTAGGTGGAATAAATAAAAGGAAGATTCTTAGATAATGCAGTTTTGAGCTTACTTTTGAAGAAAGATATAACTGAATTTAAGAGACAGTGGTAACTGGGGGAGAGAAGTTTTGCTATGGCAGGCGTAGTAATTGCAGCATCTTAGTATTTTGCAGCATCTTCTCTGTTCCAGTGCTCAGCACTATCACTATTGTGTACTCTTAGGGCATGGAATGGACACTCTGAGCAAAGTTTGTAGTTTTCATACATGACTCCTGGAGAGGGGTGGAAAATAAGATTGACTGGGCTGGAATATGTTATTTCTTTATGAGAAATAAAATGAACTCCAAAGCTCCATAAAGGTGGATGGGAGTGAAAAAGCTGCTGGAGAAGTAATGGGACCAGAAAACTCAATGGGACCGAGACTTTGGGGAGGCTGGAGCAAGGGAGCAGGCAAGAGCCAAGATGAGCAAAATTTGATGCCTTCATGAAGGTTAAAATAAAAAGAAAGTGGGTTCTACAATAATGATTCTTCCTACCATAAGCCCTTTGGAGCAGGAACTCTGTCTCCACTACCACAGTCCTTGGCACCCAAGCACAAGGGCCAATAATTAGTAGTCCAGAAATGATTTAAAGCCAAGAGAAATAACGAAATATTAGCTTTATTTTAAACATACAGACACCAAAACAGTGGCAGAAGTTGAGTCTAAGTTGCTACTAAATGAGGCTACATAATTATCATAAAAAAGTTGCTACAGCAAAAAGTCTTCCAGAATCCCAGCAGAAATCATCTTTGGAGCTATCTTATGAACCACCCAAGATAGCCCATTACCATTCTTTATAGTCATCCCTGGCTTTGGAGCCCAACAGGGTGCCTGTTCTATGTCTTGACTGTGGTAACAGATACACAAGTCTAAACAAGTGATAAAATTGCAAAGAACTAAACACACACACACACACACACACACACACACACACACACAAAACTTAAACCAGGGAAGTTTGAATTAGACAAGTAGATTGTACCAATGTTAATATCCTGGTTGTGATATTGTATTATGGTTTTGCAAGACATTGCCATTTGGGGAAACAGAAAAAAAAGTGCCTGGGATTTCTGCATTATTTCTTAAATACTTGCATGAAAATCTAAAATTATCTCAGAATAACTTTAGGTTTAAAAAATGAATCATTGAAAATTTTTAGAAAATCACCCTTCAAAACTTGGTTGAGATGAAGTAGCTACTTTGACAGACCAGTTTGGTGGTGCTATTCTGAGAGTCTTTCATAGAAGTCAGCCTAGAGCCTTTCAAAGGTTTTCTAAGTACACAGTTCCCTACATCACATTCCTTTTGCTTGATACAGCTAGAGTGGGTGTTTGTTTTGTTATTTGCAACTGAACCCTCATGCCGATGCCCTGTGACTTCGTAGTTCCATCATGACTTTCTATCCAAGTGCGATGTCCTCAGTTAAAAAGTCTAAAACTATCCAGAGATGGTTAGCTAAAGTACAGAATGGTCAGTGGGCCTCTCTCAACTAGGACCCTTAGGGGTATTGTCTGAAAGTGAAAAGAAAAAGCAGGAAGAAACAATGGGGTCATGGTTATGGGACATTTTTAACGATTTTGCTGGTGCAGAGATTGGGGTATTGAAGATAGTATAGGTTAAAAGTCCCAAGGAAACTTGAGGAAAATCTGAAAAGTGTTTCAAATTTCTAATACATTTAAACTCTTTGGAGTTTTAATGGAGACTTGCTCTTTGTGGAAATGTTGGTGAGATTGCATTGTGTTTCCATAGGAAATCAAAAGCAGCTGAGAGATTTTTCTTAAGCTCCTATCTATCCTCCTTCTCTCCATTTCTCAGAGGTTTAAGAAACTCCCCTCCCAGTAAATAGAACAGCATGGAAGTCTCCTGGAAGCCAAGGTGAATGAATTAGCTGGGCCATGGTCAGGAGCTATTGCAGCGACTGGAGCTGGGCAAAGCGGCACTCATGTTTAGAAAGGGTAAAACCACAGCCTCAGCTTTCTGGGATAGAGCTGTCTTCTCAGTGGCCCTAGGCATCCTGTGCTCTGCCTCCTTTTCCCTTTATCCCCACCCACCTTTCATCATCCTCAGAAGCTCATGTGTGTGAAAGGCAGTGGAGGAATGTGGGTGGGTTGACTTGCATAATTAAATCCATGTTGCCTCGTGTTCTTTAGAATTAATAAGGAATTCATCGAATTGAAACTCACCATGACATCTTCCCTCTGACTCAGATTTCTTTTTGCTTTTCTCTTTTTTCCTTGGCTAAAAGCATTAGACATGGGGCTATGGTTCAAATTAGCATCCTACGTGTCTCTTCTCTCTGTCTTTGCTTAATTGAACTTTTCTGTTTGGTGAAGAGTGTAGTTTGTTTATATTTCATTTTTCTTCAATTCCACTTATCTTTCATTGTCCCTTCTCTTTCTTCTTTTAGAAAACTTAGGAAAAGAGAAAACAAGAGTGCTTTTCACCTTGCATGTGACTGTAAAGTTGGAGAAAGTGTACTGCTGGCCCGGGCGTTGTTCTTTGAGGTTTTTTGTTCCCCGGACCTTCATCTCGTGACACCAGGGAAAGTGTGCTGTCATATACTCATCCACTGAGGCCGGGAGAACTGTGAGACGAGGAGAAACAGGGAACAAATAGCACTTCAAAATTCCTGGGTCATGTTGCAAAACACCTTTTTATTGGCGGTAATAATTTGACTGCATTTCCTTATAAAAGTGGATTTATGTGATGGATATGTGATATATATATATATTTTTTTTTGCCACCGTTTTTGCAGGATAGCGGTTGTATCAGTTAGGATTAGATTTAACTGTGAATAACATAAACCCAAAACAACAGCGGCTTAAACCTGATAAAAGTTTTCTTTCTGCTCATGTAGAAGAACAGCTGTAGCTGTCCTGGGCTTGTGCGGTGGCTCCACTCCATGAGGGCTTTCTCGGAGACCCAAAAGAAGCTTCATGGTCCACATAGGCAGTTATAACGCCATCTTCAGAACAATCTTGCAAACCCTCTGAAAGAGTCTATCTCCCTTCTTTACAGTCTCCTGACCTTTGACCACATGGAAGTTCTCATTTAGTTTCATTCATGAGATTCAGGGTCATGGCACATATTTGAGTCTGACCTGTGCTGCCTATCAGAAATGCAAATCTGAGCAAAATTTCTCAGTCTTCTTAAAGCTGTCCCTAAACTTCTATGAGTCTATATTTTCATCATATGGAAAATTGAAATTATAACATAACTCTTAGAGCAGTATAAGGATGAAAGACAATATGTAAAGAAAAATTGGTCTGCTGATTAGCATGAAAAAGAAGTTTTTAAATTTCTTAAGTTTTTTTTTTTTTAATTTTTCAGAGAAAACCAATCCCATATTTAGAGACTGGAGATTTTTTTCCTGGTGAGAACATCCTCAAAAATGGGTGTCATGTTCCCTACAAGCCCTCCTGCCAGGCAGAAAGAAACCTGATGTGCAGTGGAAGATCACTGTTTCTTCCACCTCCAATGAGGGTTCTACTGTAGTTCCATCTGCAGGAGATATGGTGGATTTATGGTAAATATGTACTATCCTCTCCTTCTAGTGGAGTTTCTTTCTTTCTTTTCTTTTCTTTTTTTTTTTTTGAAGACAGAGTCTCACTCTCTCACCCTGGCTGGAGTGCAGTGGCACAATCTTGGCTCACTGCAACCTCTGCTTCCCGGGTTCAAGAGATTCTCCTCCCTCAGCCTCACAAGTAGCTGGGACTACAGGCACATGCCCCCACACCCAGCTAATTTTTGTATTTTTAGGAGAGATGGGGTTTCACCACGCTGGCCAGGATGGCCTCCATCTCTTGACCTTGTGATTCGCCCACCTCAGCCTTCCGAAGTGCTAGGATGACAGGCATGGGCCACCACGCCTGGCCTCTAGTGGTGTATTTCTTAAACTGTGGATCGAGAGATCCATTGGATAATTATGAAATCATTTTATCCAATGGTGTTGTAATGACCAGTATTTTTAATGAAAAAAATAGAATGCCGGAGAGGATGTGGAAAAATAGGAACACACTCTTACACAGTTGGTGGGAGTGTAAATTATTTCAACCATTGTGGAAGACAGTGTGGCAATTTCTCAAGGATCTAGAAAAAGAAATTCCATTTGACCCAGCAATCCCATTACTGGGTATATACCCAAAGAACTATAAATCATTCTACTATAAAGACACATGCACTCGTATGTTCATTGCAGCCCTGTGTACAATAACAAAGACTTGCAACCAACCCAAATGCCCTTCAATGATAGACTGAACAAACAAAATGTGGTACATATACACCATGGAATACTATGCAGCCATAAAAAATGATGAGTTAGTATCCTTTGTTGGGACTTGGATGAATCTGGAAACCATCATTCTCAGCAAACTGACGCAAGAACAGAAAGCCAAACACTGCATGTTCTCACTCATAGGTGGGTGTTGAACAACGAGAACACATGAACTCAGGGAGAGGAGCATCACACACTGGGGGCAGTTGGGGGTGGGTAGGGGAGAGACAGCAGGGGTGGGGAGGGAGGGGAGGGTAGGAAGGGATAATATGGGGAGAAATGCCAGATATAGTATGCACCTAAAGTAAAATAAATAAATTTTTAAAAATAAACACAAAAGTTAATAATTACAATAAACTCATATTCAATAAAAAATAGAATATAATAAAATAGGTTAGAAAAAAGCATATATCACAAATAATCAATGTAAGTTTTTCATGAAACATGTTTCATGTATATGTGCATACACATGTATGTGTATTTTAGGTTATGAAGTAAAGTGTTTTTCTTCAAATGGATCATAAGTTTTGTGATAAAATACTAAATTGAGAGGAATTACTCTACCTGATACTGACTATATAATCACAGTGTTTAACACAATGTGTTCTTGGCAGAGAGATAGACACATAGATCAAAGGAACAGAATAGAGCACCCCAAAATAGACTCCCACATATATGCCCAACTGACTTTTAACAAAAGTGGGAAAGCAATTCAAATGAACAAGAAATCAATTGACCTTTTCCATTCAACTTGGCCTTGTCAAAAAAATGGCCCAAATGGGTAGGCCTCTCATTTTCATTCTAAGTAGCAGCAAGAAGACAAGAGATGTCTCCATGTGTGTCAGAGGTCTTTCAAGAAAAACATCCAGGAACAGCCACAGCCTTTAGGCTGAAGTCTCATTGGCTGGAACTTAGTTTCATGGCCATACCAACTGTAAGGAAACCTGAGGAATTCATCTTCTTTCTGATGAATGTCTGGCTTAAATATGTATTATTATATGTAAGTAGAATAAGGTAGATATTGGGGTGTAGTTAACTCTCTGTCAGCGCTACACTATTGTTTAGATTCATCTAAAGATGCTGTGCAAGTGCAACATTCTATCTCTCCAGGACACCAAAACGATCTTTCCACGGCACATATTTTAACCCCTTGTTAAAAACCTCAGATGCCGGGAGTGCTGACTCACACCTGTAATCCCAGCATTTTGGGAGGCTGAGGTGGGTGGATCACTTGTCAAGAGTTCGAGACCAGCCTGACCAACGTGGTGAAACACTATCTCTACTAAAAATACAAAAATTAGCTGGGCATGGTGGTGCACATCTGTAATCCCAGCTACTTGGGAGGCTGAGGCAGGAGAATTGCTTCAACCTGGGAGATGGAAGTTGCAGTGAACTGAGATGGCACCATTGTACTTCAGCCTGGGCAACAAAAGCAAAACTCCATCTCAAAACAAAACGAAACAAAGCAAAAACAAAAAAACCTCAGATACCTCCAATGCACAGAGGGTAAACAGCAAACCCCTTTGGATGATATTTAGATTTTTTAATATTTAGCTCCAGCCATATTTCTAGCCATCACCTTCCCACTGCATTCTCCCAAATGCTAAAACTCTCTGCCACCTAAACATTCCTGTTCAAGTTCTCCCTTCCCCTGGAATGCATCACAACTCCCACCTCACTCCGTATATCTGACTGATGACACGTCATCCATGCAGACCTATATCAATCATTGTCCTCTCTCTCTCTCTCTCTCTCCCCTGCCCGTCCTGACTCCTCAAGCCAGCAGAAGTACCTGTTCCCTTCTCCAGGCCTTATTAGTTCAAATGTACACTGAGGATGGCACCACCCCGTGTCTTTGTTGTGATTTTGTTTTGTTTTGCTGCAGACTAGAGGCTCCTCCAACACAAGACCTATCATCCCGAATTCTGTTGCTACAGATTTTGGGCTCCATCCACACCCTTAAAATTCATTGTTGAATTATTGAGAGGTTTCTCAGCATCAAAAAATTGACAGAAAGAAAACAGTCTCTGTTTATGACAGGTACGCTCTGAATGGGCAAAGCTGTTATTTCACAGGTTCAGTTGTGAAGAAATGATCTGTACTGAGAACCTTTTGAAAAAGCTAAGGTGAAAAGGATTTTTTTTGACAACTGCAGATCCCTATTTCATTGTCATGAGTGGGTCACTTTCACTGTAGATCACAGCAAAGTCAATCTCGTTAGACCCCATGACCCCCTTTAGGAATATCTGCCTGCTTGAAGGACAAAGATGTCTTTTGATTTTAGCATGCAAAGACACCGTAGCAAGGGCAACTTTCACAGTATCACTTCTCTAGTTATATATTTGGGAAAAAACATCTTCTTTCTAAGTAGAAACATACATTCTCTTCTTGGAAACTCTGCCTTCTTTCTTTGCATGAAATGCCAGGGTGACATTCTTCATCAAGTGTGGTCCCACCCTACTCTTAATTGGCCTTCCTGAGCTGCAGTTTCTTAAACTGTGAAATCTAGCTTCTCTGCTGTGGATGATTTTGCTCACCAGATGTGTATATGCTCCTTTACATTTCCCTGACTTTCAATTAGATCAGGTCATGTGATATTTTAACCAAGGAACTGTGAACAGAAGTGTTAAGATAGGTGTCATTCAGAGTCTCCCCATCTTTCTCTTCCCATAAAGAACATGTATTTCGGACGGCATAGTTACAAGGTGAAGGAGGATTTTACACGTACAGGAAATACATCTTTACTTTGTTAAGCCCCTGAGATTAGGTAGTTTGTCTGTTACAGCATCTATGATTAATAATTATAATTAATATACTGCCAATGTGAAGTTTTTAGTAGGATTAAACAGCTTATTTACATACAAGTGTGAGCACAGTGTCTGAGAGAAACAGGCATCAGTCACTGTGAAGTAAGATTGTCACTAAGATAAATAATTTTTAAAAATCGAAAAGTATATCGAAAGAAAAAATGTCAGTAGAACAGGAAATCTTGGTTCTAGCATTGCATGATTTCAGACTTGGACTTAGAAGCTATTTAATCTAGTATTTTCCAAACTGGTCTGATTATAAACATCAGGTTCTTAAGCAGAAAATACAGATTTCTGGGCCCATCTCCACTTATAATGAATCAGATTCTCTAGGGAAGAAGTTTTGATTATAATTGTTTTGTTGGTTTTCATATGGAAGGAAAGCGATACCTGGGAAGTTGACGACTTTTCTAGGGCCACAGAACCGATTATTGACATGTTGGAACTAGAACCCAGTTTCCACAGAGCTGCATGCTTTCCTTCTGGGATCATATAATAGTGTCTTAATAGAGTGAGACCAGGACTGACCCTTTGTCCCTCTATCTCTGATAAATCATGTCAAGACCTGCAAATGATTTTACCCCTTAACAATGAAAAGAAGATGTAATTTTAAAATTACCTTGGATGTACAGTAAAAGCAGCATTCCCATAATCAATCATCCAAAATCACAGGGTTATTTGGAGCTATTTGAAGGAAAGTAAATTGAAAACATGTTGTTAAACAATGCACCAAAGAGTTATCAAATCATAAACATCTAGATTACTTTAACATGTTGATTATTTCACATTTAGGTCTCCTTACAAAGCAACTCTGGTCATGAAGAGACCTGGAAAATTCAGTGAATCCTTTTCTAAGTTGTTAACTGTATTGAGTTGAATTATTTGGCTATGTGGGAACATATGTTAAAGTAAAAAAAAAAAAAAACCTATATATTACATATATATTCTTTTTGGAGCTATTATTCACACTTTTCACTAAGCAGAAGACACAGAGGCCTGCTATTAGGACATGTCTCTGAGGATACAGAAATTGTTTGGGGAGTACAGTGGTATAATATTGAACACATTAAAACCTATCTGGAGCTTTGGAAATCAAATATACAGACATTCCATAATGACCCTTGGGTTTTAGCATAATTCCTGAACCTAAAAATTCATAACTAAATAATGGCAGCACATTTATGACATAAAATGCCTTAAACCATTTGTTTATTATTATATGTGGATTTTGAGTTTTATGTTTAAGAAAATTGAAAGCCTACCCTTTCTTTTTTATTTTTTTTCCATTTTGGAAGACTGATATACCAATTACCTTTGAGAGACTTTGTTTTTCTCCCTGGAAGAGAGCTAAACTAGGCCCGAAGTTTATGTCAAGGCATCCATTTGGTTATCAAATCTGTGATCATGCACTCTTGTTAAACTAAACAAAATTAAATTAATATTTGTTGAAAAATAGATGATGTAATTCCTGAAGAACTCTGTTTTACTCCCAGGATGGTGGCCTATTTCTTCAAAGTAGCTGGTGAGAAAACAAAGTCTAAAATAGTTCTTTAAACTGAAAAGAGGAAATTGTTTTGAGTCTTGCAGGTGTCTAGAAGGAGCTACTACCCCTGAGTAATCTTTGATCTTGAGGTCAGCCTTATAAGACTGAATTATATATGCAATTTTCCTGACACCAAATTTAAAGACTGAACTCTTACATTAATCTGGATATTATTTTTTCTTGGAGTTCTAAAACAAGCCCAGGGAAGATTAGAAGCCACTCATCTGACTGAGACGCATCCTCTGACTTCTCTTGGAATGGATTCCTTATGTGGACACAATGTGATTTGAATTGCATCTGGTTACTGTTTTTAGAAAATTTTGTTGAAATTCAAACTGAGCCTGTGTACTGTAAGCTGATTTATCAGTGCCTGCCCATGTGAGAACTAGAAAGGAACTGGGAAGTGTAACTGTGGGGAGGTTGCTCTGGGGTCTTTCATCCAGGTACCTATTAAAGGGGCAGATTCCTGGGCCAGAAGGAGCAAAGGCAATACACTCCCGGAGAGAGAAGCCTCCCCTTGAGGATCTGAGAACAGCTAGAGAAGAAACAACAGCAGCATGATGGAACAAAGACAGAATTTGAAGTTAAACACAGCCGAATCTTAAGTCTAACTCCACCATACTGTAGGAGACATGTGACTTTTTTAGTAAGTTTTTTAACCTCTCTGAGCCCCAGTTTTCCTACTGGCAGAATAGGAGTCATATTGCCTGTAAGAGGGGACTTTATGCATAGTACCTGGCATCTGTTAGGTCCTCAAAAATTGGAAAAAAAAAAAAAAGTACCTCTGCAATCATCTTATCAGCAATTAGCATATATTGAATATTTATTCTGGGTCAAGCACTATTCTCCTGAACCTCCTGTTGATATCTACCTGGACACCTAGCATTAGTGGATACTCAAAAATAAGTCGTAAACTGACAAAATGATGGATAAGTCTCCTTTTCCTATTGACTTTCTTTGGCCACGAAAGGACAAATGGCAAGGCCAGAGGCAAAATGTCCACAAGTTCTGCTGTGGATCCCTTAGTGCACGCAAAGATGAGTGTTTCCAGAGGAACGGTCCCCTCATCACTTCAGTTTCCTGCTCTTGGGTGGATTGCAATGCCCTGCTGTTGGGGTAGTAGCCTTCATTTTGTGTATTGTGGTATTGCTTCTTCTGAATCCAGACGGTAAAAACTGAAACGCCATCTAAAAATGTCAAATTCTATTTTGCTTCAAGAGCTCCTGAGGCCTGGGCAGAGGTTTTGCAGTTTCACCACAGGCATTTACAAGGGCCGCACTCTTTGGCAGAGCTAAGTCTCCAGATAGCTTAGCCTCTCCAGACCTAGAATGCAGCTGAATTTTAGGGGTCGTGAAAGGGGGAGTTTCTGGGGGGTCCTGGAAAAGACTAACTCCACTTTGGTTCATCATGATGCTATGCTCAACACAACCCCCAACCCACTGCCCCCTGTATAGTCAGGGCTTGCTTGGTTTCTGGTTTCAAAATGAAATTTTCACACGGCCCAAATCCCAACCCACCCTAATTTAAAGAAACAGGCACTTGGCATGTGATACAGATAGATCAGCAGTTGCTCATATACAGCTGTGCACATCTGGCACACAGGTATGTGATTTTGCATGAAGATAAATTGTGTGGGGACCAAATGCACAGTTGTTAAACTAAAAATGAATCGCTTCTTGGAAGCAATCTTCCTGCACAGCAGGGCCTCTGTGTGAGCTTGATCCTTTTCATTAGGCCTTTCTCAGGAAGCACAGCCTTCTCCAGAAGGTCTAGAATGGAGGAGGGGGCATGCCCACACCTGCAGTTAGCTCTTTGCTGCTCCCCTCAAACAACACTTGGACATAACCTCTGACCACCATGAATGGACATGGACTTCCCAAGGGAGTTACTCAGAGCCCAGGATAAAGGAAGAGGCCAAGTCCTTCATTGTACTGCTTCACTTTCCATAAATAATGTTGCATTCAGGAGCCTATTCTTCAGGGAAAGTTCTTTTGTAGACCGTTGCTGAAGGATCCAGGTGTATTACCATACTTCATGGACCAAGAAGTCTTCTTCCTTTGGGGGCCTCATGGAGTCAGTGGTGTCTATCTCTGTGTGTACATCTTGCCTATAATTCAGGTACTTGTAACTCATGGGAGCACTGCGAGCTCAAATGCTGCTCAGATCAGCTGACTCCACTTGAAGGTGCTTTGCTGGCACTTTGGAGGAAACAGAAAGAATGAATCCTGCACTAGGCAGTCTCCTGGGTTCCATGAAGCACTGTTCTGACTCAATGGGATCAATGACTAAGGTGGAGATAGAATGTCCCATTCCAGGCTCAGTTTCACAATTTCAATAATAGGAAGTTGCTAGGTGTTACTAGGAGTTTGCACAAATGAATCAGTGACTTTGAAGGAGATTTTTCTCATCTTTCTTCTTGTGTGGTAATAATGTAAGCAAGGGTCTAGTATATTTACTTTTATTCTTATTTATCTCTCTAACCAACTCTGCCCTTAATTCTTTTCTCCTTATTTATCTGTTTATTTCTCAAAACAAACAACAAATCCAACAGGTGAAGGGAAAATTGCAATGGTTTCAGAGGCAAATATAAACTACACCTTATCCCACATGAGATTAAGCATAATACATATTCTGCAGTATTACATATGCTGTGTCTTTTGTCTGTTTATTTTTTTACCCTTTCCTACATTGGTGAACCCTAGATTATTCCTTATAGCTAAACTCAGTTCTCACCTATTTTATGACTCCTTCTCACACGGGAGATAATTTTGTTCTCTATGCTGCTATTATACTGCATGCATACCTGTCTACTAGCAGCACACCACTTTGTGATTGCCTGTTTCCACGTCTGCTTTCCCACAACAATGTGGGCCTTTCCCCAGCAGGGATTATCTATTTCTTTCTATTTCCAACTCTTAGCCCTATTTTAATAAATATATATCTGGCAAGTGAATACCAATGCTGTTCTTTCTGTTCCTGAATAACTTTGTTAGAACACCAGATATTCCTTCTTTGTGAAGTCCGTGATAGCCCAGGATGAGAACATAAAAGGTCCCCCATAAAGCTGGCCTGGACCAGACCCAGACAGCAAACAAAAAACAGCCATATTCTGAGGTAGCCTGCAACTGCCAGAATTACCTGAGATCTGCCTCAGGGGGTCCTGGCAAGGGATAAAATAGGAAGAAACATGTGAATGAAAACAGGATTGATTATCTCTGTTCTTACAGAAAATAAAATGCAAGTATTTTCAGGCCTCAGTCCTGAGCCCAGGGTCAGAGTAGAGATGTGCAAGTCATTGTGGGAGCTACCAGAGGTGTTTGAAGCCAGCCACTGCAAGAGCTCCTTGATGGGACTTTCAATCCAGGAATCATCAATAGCAAAGTCTCCCAAGGGTCTGTCTCTATCAGCACTCTTCATTTGTCTGTTTGTCCAAACTTGCCTCACATTGGTAGTTTACGATACTGTTGAATCCCAGAATGAGCAAAAGCTTTGAGTGGGGAGATTTGTCTTTTGCAGAACTCAACATAAATTCTATACTCATGTGGGAACAGAAAGCTGAGCAGAACCAACAAGCATATATGATGATATGTATGATACATACATATAATATATATCACATATATATCAGATGTGTGATATATATCATACATGCACACCCACACACACACATGCACACCCACCCACACACACACACACACACACACACACACATTTGTCAGCTGTTTTTCCATCTAGTTTTTATTATATGAATAAGACTCAAAAACACTTACCAAAATTAATGATGGGGAAAATAGTCAATCTTCCTCTTTTTGGTAGAAGAATTTTATCTTAGGGTCCAATAGTATAATAAAATCACATTACTGGGATAGCTCAGAGAAGAGGGCTTCTAAGATGAGCTTCTCACAGTTTCCTACTTTGACTCTGAAAACACTTGCACTGCTCTACCTTGCTCCCTTGTCCTAGTTCTTCACATCTGAGCTCCCGTTCTCTCCCACTCAGCCTCTATGGCAGGATTCCCTGAAGCAGCCTGCCTCTCTCCCCACATGATCTGCATGGTGGCCAGGTACCAGCACATCAGAGGGACTGTCCTGTTCCTACAATGTGTGGGAGAGACACAGCCACCTGGGGTGAAGGGAAGAATCATACTACAGCTATACGGTGGCTTCTGTGGAAAAGTACATGTGGAAATATAACCTCCTATAGAGGTGACCAGAACATTTAGTCATATAGAATTTCTCACTTGCTATGTCACCCAACCAAGAAGCAGCCTGCATTTTCAATTGAGGGAATAAGAAGTCTGGTTGCTCACATGTAACCAAATGATGACTTCTGTATACTTTCTCCTGGCCTCTTCAGTGCCTCAGTACAAAAAACTCCAAACTGTTACAGGTAGCTCAGAAAGGCAATAGGAAAATAGTGAAGATTAGGAGAGAAAGGAGCAACACCCTAGACTTGGACTTTAAAAGTTGGAATTTCACCCAGTTGTTTACTCTGTTACTTCAAAAAAGTCCCTTCCTATCTGAGAATATAAAATGAGAAAAATTAGCAATACCATTCCAATATACCAGTATGGTTTTTTTTTTTAATTTTCTTCTATTATCTTTATAAAAAAAACTATTTTTGTAGAACCTATAATTGTGTTTCCATTTCTATAATTCTGGGTTTATATTTTTTCTTATTTACAGAAATTTTGTTCAGAAAGATATTTTTGTGTTGGATTAACTTTAAAACAAATTATCAATTTTGCTCCCTAGAAGCCATTTGAATCTGGGTGGGCCTTATCCCCAAAGCTAAGTCTGTTTTCATGTTTGTGTTACTGATCCATCTAGTGTAGGCGTTCATTAAATACTTGCTAACTAAAATAATCAATCATCTTATAAAAACAACATTGGCAAATGTTATTTCTAAAAGTTCAATCTATAGTGAAAAATCTTTCACATCCTGCAGTTGAAAGCACCTGAGTCACTGTGAACTATGTTCACGAATTAGTTCCAGGAGGCCTCCTCTGTTGACAAAAGATACTCATTATCAACTAGGTTTGCTGAGCAGGGACTATTTAGGGCACCTGTGAAAGTGCCATCTTTCAGATTTACATGGCTTTTATGACATTTATGAATCATATCTTTTGGTCCAATCCACATCATTCTAACCCTCCAAAAGTAGACTCATTCTTAGTAAATTGGGTGGACGTTGTAAGCTTCTTTCCCCTATTTCTGGGAATGCAGCAATCCCAGGATTATAGCAAGTACAGCGTATATTTGTAATCAGGTATTATGAAAACCTGCTTTGGATAAGGATGGAGCTAGCAGTTGTCTATCTCTAATGGCTTTGATTAGTATTTGAAAAAAGCAGGATAAATTAGCAGGAAAGGCCATGATGTGAAGTGGTATACGAAGAACTCATTTCCAACTCTAGTCATATATTTCCCTGGTAACTTCTTGCACTGGGAACTTAACTCCAAAAACAAATGTGGTCCATTAAAATCGGCTGACATAGAGTTCCCTTTTTCATCTCCCATCATCTTCACTCACCTTGATGACATAATATTCTTTGCCTTCTCATTGGCAATCAAAATATGCGTGATTATGCATATTTATTATTATTAAAACTACTTTCTGGAGAAAAACGTCTGAAAGTCCATTATGATGAAGAATGCATGACTGAAGGAATGTTAACATGAGATACAGGAGTAGTGGCATCATAGTAGAGAAAAAAAGCCTTACGTGGAAGGAACAGTGAAGTTATTATTAACAGATGGTGGCTACTGGCTGGGGAAAAGGACATAGAGCACCAAAGCCTATGCTAACTCTGGAGGATGTAAAACCCTAGAAAGCCATGTCTGCCAACGTTGGGTGAGGAGTAGTTCTGGTGCATGTGAACCACTCGGCTCTGTAAATAAACTCAGCAAGATCTGCATGTATTTTCCTCGTGAGCCTGCTTCCTTATAACAGAATTTCTGCTGCTCTTGCAGTCCCTGCTGGTGTTCACTTCCCTTTGGCAAGCAACCCCATGGACTTCTTGGGGAGATGTCATGTGTGTCTTCTATAGCAGGACCAGGGCCACTTGTCTATCTACTTCCAAAAACCTGGGCAGAAGGAGACCCTCTGTGCTCTAGTTGCAGAATGGGGTTCCTGTCTATAGATGTCTAAACAAACAACACTGAGTGGAAATGTCTTTAAGAACCTGCTACTGTGAGGACATAATCCATCATCTCCTAAAACACAGTTTAAAGTACCATGTGTGGTCTTATGCCCTTGGGATTTATTTGGCCTAGAATTTAATTAAGGAGTTTTAGGATAAAACTATGACATGAGACAACTGGAGTGCCCCAACAAGTATGTTTTACATATTCATAACTGTATAATCCACAAGTTTGTTTCTATTTATGAAAAATCTTGATGAGAATAAACAAAGCAGAGAGCATAATGAATGGTGTCTTTATCACAAGGAAACCAGGAAGATTGCACTCGCCATTTACTTCCTTCTGGGACCTAGGATGAGACAGTCTGCCTGTCATGCATTTGGCAGAATGGGATCTAGTCAACCCCAGAGCCACCTTCCCATTACAATCCATAGCTGTACCTGTTGTCCTCAGTTTTGAAAAAGATATTATAACCTCAACCCATCTACACACAGATAAGACCAATATCCCTGGAAAAGATACCTAGGGGTACTTACATCCTATCATCCTAAAAATCAGAAACCCATGTGCTTCTTCTAAGTGGCAGCAGCCTCCATGAAATGAAGAATGCCTGGAAGCATTACAGACCCTGGTTATGAGACAGGGCACCGTCACTTGAGATATGTCAATGGCTTCTTTTGATTTAATGAATAGAAAAAACATCTGAAACACTAGCCAGAGAAATAAACTTGAACTTACTTTATTTCTTCATTGACAAATCAGGAAAATGTAGTAGATGTACTCTAATGGTTGATACTTCTGTGAGTGTGAGGATTCCTTTATGGTATCAAAATACTTCAAAGCTTGTAGCTTCAATCATGGCTGTTTAACTTTTAGTGGTTTGTTTGCAATAAATTAACTTTAGATAAATTAGCATTTGTTTTATCTCAATAGCATCTGCATTCATTTTAAGGCACTCATTTGTATGTGGAAAATGTAATTTATTCAGACTGCAGATAATATTTGGTTGCATTGAGAATGAACAGATTATTTGTGTTAATTCTGCAGTTCCCAGAGACCACTGGGAATCATGAAGACCTGACTTTTACTCTGGACTTCACCCAAATACAACTAAGTTTCTCACGATATATTATGAAGACTAGAGAAATAAAGGCGGACGTTGACATGATGAGTGCATGTTAGGTAGACTGACTGCTTCCAAAAGTGCTGATGATTGCTGGGGAAGAGAGGATGGGATCTCTGATGAGGAGCTGTGAGCTTTATCCTTTGTTATCTCCTCTTCCATTCTTGCTCTCTCACTGACTCAGTGCATGGTCTGGGAAATGTCATTTTTGCTCTCTTAGCCTTTGGTTCTTCATATGAGACAGGACAGGTGGGATGTGAAATAGAATAGCATTTCTAAATCTTCTGATTTATAAATCCTGAAATTTTTACAAATGCTTTGAGTCATTTTTCCGGAAAATACTTAACATGCACAAAATTGACCTACCATTCTGGGGACTCATGGATCTTCTGAAGCCTTGGTCAGAAACCCTGGAGGTGATGAACATTTAAATACTCCCCCGCACAGACAGGGCAGTGTTAGGGAGTCAAGGTCCCTATAGAGCTGTGGTGATTTCACTTTTCTTTCAAGCACCTCTTTTGCAGAAAATAATGGGAGCCAGTCCTTGGGAGGCATCTGGAAAGCATGTCGCCTGACCTCCAGCTGGGTTTGGTTTCAGTGTGTTCCAACTGGTGACCTTGCAGTGCTCCTTCTCTTTCCCAACCCAGACATTCTCTGTCTCCCTGTCTGATCCGGACTTTCTGTGGCCTTGCAGGAACGGTGAGCCAAAGACAAGACAACCCCACTCTGAGAAGGGTCTTACAGCACTGCTTTGTATTATAAGGGCTTCTTCAGTGGACCCTGAGAAGTTCATTTCCTCCCTCATCACTGAATTTGATTTCCTTTCTTTTTTTTTTTTTTTCAGGGCAAAAAAGAACAGTTTATCCATGAGTTAAAAGAAACATGTAAGCATACTGTAGTTAAAAATATTAAAAGACCACGAAAAGATATATTGATGCTCATGGAACTATGGCGGAAGCTCACTGGGGCATGCCTTCTGCACAGGGTGAATGTTTTGAGGCAGCACTTGATGGGTGGACAGGACCTTCTAGATCTTTTCCAAACAGATCTTGTTTGCTGCTATCCCTGCTTGAAACTCATGGCATTTCTCTTCCTTCTCTGCTTCTTGGGATGGCTGCTGGCAGGCGATTTGCATCTGAAGTTGCTTCCTGTACTCCCGGGCTAAATGCTGGTTTCTTGCAGAATTCTTCTCTTCACAGTAAAGCTCTTTAAGACCTTCATTTATGTGTTTCTGTTCCACAGCACATTCTTCCTGTTTTTTAGCTTCTCATTGAAACTTTTCTTGAATTTCAAGTTTTCTTGTACACATGACCTCATCCACAAGCTGTCTTCTTGCCTCCTTTTCAAGTCTCAGCTCCTTGTTCTTCTCAGCCAACTTCTTATCCTTGTCTTCCTCTAATATTCTGTCAAATTCTTTCTCCTGAACTTTTTCTTCCTCGCATTTCTGTGCCAAATATTTACGATGTATCTTCTGTTCTCTTATCATATTCTTCTCTTTTTTGTTTCTTTTTATCTGCCTTTTCCTGTAAGTCTTGAAGGGCCATTTGCATGAACTTCATGTTCAAATCCTGTTCTTCTCTGGATTCCTGCTAAATATATTCTATCCTCTCTTGTAGGGCCTTTTGCAAAATGGTCCTAGTTTCCTGCTTTGCCTTCTGTTTTTTTAGTTTATCCTGTTTATTCTCATGTTTAATCTGTGCACTGCTACTTTCCACAAGGCACGCCTCCTCTTCCTTCAGTAGCTGTGCCGCCTGCCTTTGCGTCTTGATGCTGGTGATCTGGGCATTGAGCCCCAGGCATGTGTTCTCCATCAACTCTTTCCATCTCCTCTCTTCTTGGGCTTCTCGCTTTTCCTTGGCTAATCAATCTTCCTCCCAGAGCTTGTAGAACATCTGCTCTTCAACTAGCTTTTGCCTCCTCAGCTCCTCATTAAATGTGATCTGTGCTTTCTACTCCTCACACGCCTTCTTTATGGATACAAAACAATTCAACATGGAGCTCCTCACAGCGTTCCCTGAATTGCTGGTCTACCTTTTCAGCTACACAGTCTTGCCTCTCTTTTTCATTCTTCTCTTTTAGTAATTTAGTTTTCTCTCTCATCCTATCATTTTTCCCCTTGATGGTTTCTTTCTTCAATTGCATTTCTGTAAAATACTCATTTTCTTCTAATGCTAAAAGTTCACATAGCTTATTTTGCCTTTCTTCAATGTTAAGTATAAACCTTTGCACGGCATCCTTGATTCTTGCTCTCACAAGGCCGTCCAAAAACTTGCAGATCCTATTCAGCCTTCAAAAGATCCCACTCATTTGACTTAATGGAAGCCAAACTAGCATTATGTTTCTGATGGCTGTGTCAGATTCTTTCTAGATGTCGCCCAGCCCCTTGGCCTTTAGGAGGCTTGGCTCTCGCATCAGGCGGCACCTGTTCCCCTCAAGAAAGCCCTGGTTGGGGGCTGTGGCAGGTTCGGCCAGGCCTGGTGGAGTATGTGGAGATGGAGAAAGCTGTAGGGTCCGGCACACACATCCTGTGCTTACCACGATCACCACTTTGGGAGTGAGGTCCTTAACCTCCCGCTGTATGGTGCTGAATCACTGGCTGTACATTTTATTGATTCCCTTTCTAAAGCCCTCTTCATACTTTATGGAAAGCATTCTTTTTACAGGCACCAATCAAACAGAATGTGTGGACCATTCAAGAGTGGAGTCAAGTCAGAGAGAGAAAGCACAGCTATGCATACTGCATCGTCTGGCTTCCAAGCCAGCTGCAGAACTGTATGATCAACATTGCATGAGGGAGAAATGTGGAGGTTGAATAGAATGTTCTTTCTCATCTCCAGACCTACTCGTTTGGGTTTATAGCAGTCCCCTTGTCATAGAATGTGAGCAGCATTTCTCAAAATCACTGTTGGCCATTCTCTTATCAATATTTATAGCTATGCTGTACAAATGCACCAACTACTTGTCACATGCGGCTATTTAAGTTTATTAAAATTAAACTTTAGCTCCTCCATGGCATGAGCCACACTTCAAGTTCTCCATAGCCACATAAGGATAGTGGCTGCTGGACCAGGCAGCACACATATAGAACATTTACATCTTTGCTGAAATTTGTATTGGACACCAATGACATATACGCCTTCAGTAAATAGACGCTCCCTGCCAGCACCTGACTGAAATTCAAAATTGTAAAAATGATTGAGATGAGATTCTGCCCTCAAGAGACTCATGGGTCGTAGAGAAGGCAGACATGAAATTATACCATCACCAAACTCTGAGCTTCACAGGGAGACAGGAATGAGGTATTCCAGGCAGAGATAACAGTAGGTACAAAGGTACAGAAGAATAAAAATATTACATGTTCAGAGAATGGGACATTGCTGCCTGTTCACATGTAGATTATATGTGTTTTGTGAGTAAACAGGTGGTAAGAGTGATGACTAACCAAGGTGGGAAAGTAGACAAGGAGCTGGTTTGATGAAATTTTGTTTGCCATGTCCATTGGGTAGTTGTTTTATAAAGGATAATTAACCACAACTTGATCTGTAACTAATTTTGATTTCCTCAAATTTGGTTCCTTGAAATTAAATACCCCTTTGACCCATCTCTGTCAGGATCTTATGGCAGAGTCTTTAAAAGAATTTTGAACCCTGAGCTCCTGTCCTCTCTGTGGCACATTTTCTTCTTCTTCCAGGCACTGCCCTCAGGTTCACATCTCTCATTGCCACGTTGTATGGTGGCTGGAAGATGTAATAATGTATGGTGTATGTTTGTGTTTAGCTAAGCAAAGATGTCCGTTACATTGACAATAAGGTTGATGACCACAAGCAAAATAAAACAGAGCAATGCCTCCAAAGAAGCCGTTAGCTAGCTGTGACACCAGGGTCAAGGAAAACTGGTGGAAAGACAGGTGCAAAAGACAAGGACTTGCAGAATGCTCTTCAGGAGAGATTCCTGCAGCTCACTGTGGCAAACACATTCACTTTCTTTCAAACTGCATAAATCCTCACAAATGAGGCTGAGGTTCCTTTCTCCCTATTCTAAATGTATCTTGATAACTAGTAAAGATATATACTATAAAACCAATCAAGAAACATTAATTGAGCACCTACTAACTGTCAGACTCTTGCTGCCTTCAACGGAGACCAATTTCATGGGTCTGCGATGATCATGGGTCACAATCCTGACCTCTGGGATATTCATGACAGATTTCAAAACCCTTCCAATGCTGTCTTCTGCAGTCTCAATATATCCCTGCTAGGTAGACAAGACCAAGTTTTTATCCCCATTTTTACAGATTGCAGAATTAAAGTCCAGGGACACAAAGTCATGTCCCAATATTGCATTGAACAAGGGAGCTAGAGTCAGCTCTCTTCTGTCCAATATAGAATCTTAGAGGTGTTCTCCGAAGGAAAGTTACATAATTACAGAAAATTTCCCAAAATTACTTTTTCCTAATATGTTGGGGAAAAACATCAAATCTGAGGCAAAAAATACTAGGAGATCCTTGATGACTGCATTTGCTTAAAAACAGATACCATATTCTCAGCAGTTCAAAGCCCCAGACACTTGACATAATGATGAACAAAAGCTGAAAGCTGATTTCTTCTGAAAATCATCAGGTGGCCATAACCATTCATAGCCTTCCTGTTACACTAAAGAAAAAAAAAAAAGAAATTGATGAGTTTAAATGCTTTTTGAAAGCATTAATTTTATTTTAATGAAAAGAAATACACATCTCTCTTTTTCTCATTTCAGTGGATCAGAAAAGTTTGTGGCAAAAATCATACTGGCCAATACTGAGCCAATGTTTCAGAGCAAATGCTAAATAAAGAAATCTATTTTGAACCTTTATTGAATTATAACTGCACACTTGCAAATAAATCCCAGTGCATGTTGTTTTAATTAATGTAAATAATAAGATAACAGTTGGTTATGGAAGCCTAACCAACCATACAGTTAAGCATTCATTTGTTTTCAATTACAGTTAAAATATATTCAACTGAATACAGTTTAAGTGGTAATTGCATTCTTTACAAGTTCCTAATAATCCCTGGAATGGCCACTCTAATAAAAATTTGCCTCTAATGGGTACATGTCCTGCTTGCTCACATGTCAAGGCCAGTGAAGTAATTAGGAACAACAGCCGTCCAATTGTCTGTCTGGAGATTTAGACTTCTGTCCAAAGCCCACACATGAACCACTCACTGTGTACTTAATGTGGGAAGCAGCATGGTCTTTTGATTGTGGTTTTATGCTCTTTCCCAGGAATGCTTCTCTCGGGGGTAATTCTGCTATTGGAGAGTGGCTATTTGTCATTTCCTATCAGATGAGGCCTTGGACAGACCCTACAGTAGGATGCAAGAGGCTTCACTCAGCCATCCTGGCTACAGAAATTTCACGTCATTTTAAGATAGTCACTGACCTCCACCCAAATTTCCAGGATATCAATCTGTGTTTAATGGGTGGCTGGTTATAAGACTGAAGTAGCCACAGCATTCCAATCAAGGGAAATTTGTCTGGGTGCACACACAACTTGATAAATTGCTTTTAATGTTTTGAGTCAAGAAAAATATCTAACATTATATGTTTCCTTTTGTTTCTCTTCTCCCAATACTCTACTGTGTCTCTCTTCCTCAATTTTCTTTCCTCCGATGCTCCTTTTTTCTTTTTTCTCTTTCTTGTCTCTTCCTCTCTGTCTGCCGTATGGGAGAATTTCAGAGGAAATAAAATACAGAACTTGTCTTGCAGTTAGAGTGCTACGCTGGGTAGTTCTGAGCTGTATCATTTCCTCAACTGCCATTCCAATCTTCATGTGTCATTCTAGTGGTGCAATTCTGCTGCTCTAGATCTGGAGAGCTATTATAATTCAAGTACTTCACAGATTTTTATTTTCAGCATCTACTTGAAGATGCTGAAAGATGAGAGGAAGACGATGGGGTCTATGCCCAGAGAGAGAAAAGCATCTTATAGATAAGAGACATCACCCCCTAATTTTAAGAAGACAACTCTAGAAGTAAACATGAGCCTACTGCTAGCAGTGCTTTTCTAAATGAAAAGATGCAAATGTGTGCAATAAATATACAATAAATAACGGGAAGTAGAAGTCAAGAAGAACAGATGGCAGTAAGCTATATGTACTCATAACAAACTTGACAGTGTCCTCTCTAATAAGCCGTGGCAATGCTTGGATAATTGTTCGGTTTGGAACGAATTTCAAAGGGTAAAGTCAGCCACTTTTTGTACCTAATAGAATGTTTAAATAAATCCTTCCTCCTTGATTTGTCTGTTCCATACTTGAGAGGCTGCTGGTAGAAGGGGTGCTGGTTATATGTGGCCCTGTTATCAAGTGACTATGGGAGCGTGTGTAATTACTTTCTCCTCTATGGGTCTTGTTTTTGCCTCTTTTAAACTGATAATCTTAAAGGCACCTCTCACCTCCGACAATTGCCATTTCATTAAATTATAGCTCAGAGTAATAAAGGCTTCTCATGCTTAATGTGCTTTAACAACCTTGTCTTTCCATAGCAGTGAGCCATCAGTTAGTAGAGTTACTTGAGTGGGTATACATGTATTAGAAACTTTATAGAGAAGGGCCATGCATCACAAAATTAAGAGACATGACTTCAAGGCTTCTATCCATCTCAAACTGCCAGAATTCTATGGTATTTCCGACTAGCCACAATTCATTTCTGCTTTGTGCTTCTCCACTACCTTGTGCTATGAGACTTTAACAACTTCAAAGAGAGTGGAGGAGTCCCATAGGAAATCCTGGCAATGCCTGTAAACTGGCACAAGCCAGGAAAGTGCCAGAAAGATGTTATTGGGGTAACTCCTACCAGCGTGTGAATATTTAGTCTCTCTCTTACTGCCCAAACTATGCCATGACCACTATCACGGAACATGGTAGCTCATATGGTGTCTCCCAGCATTGTCCCATCCACTGGAATTTCGTTTAGTTCTAATTTGAACCTAACTACATCCATTGCATAGATTCTAATTTGGACTAAATTGTCTCTTCCCAATTTTTTCAGCCTTCCATTGCCCCAACCCCTAACATGTACTCAGAACTCAAACTTAACCTGATAGTTTATAGTATTAGATTTCTATTGCTGTGCAGCAAATCACCACAATTTTGGTGGCTTGAGAAACATCCCTTTACTATCTCACTATCCATTGGTCTACAGCCCAGACATGTGCTAGCTATATACTCTGCTCAGGTTCTTTCCAGACTACCCTCTGGGTATCCTCTGAGCTACTTTCCTTTCTGGAGTTCAGGGGTATTTTCTAAGCTCATCTGCTTGTTGGTATTACGTTGGTGCAAAAGTAATTGTGGTTTTTGCCATACTTTGCATGGCAAAACCTGCAATTACTTTTGCACCAATCTAACAGCATGTAGTTCCTTGCAATTGTAAGACTGAGGTTTTTCTTTTGTGTTGTCTTCAGCTGGGGAATGCTCTCAACTCCTAGAGGGTCCCATGCTTCCTTGCTAAGTGGAATTCTCATAAATGGCAACTGATTTCTTCAAAGGTGGCAGGAAATCTCTCTCCACTGTGCTGAGATGGAGCCTTATATAAAGGAACACAAACACAGGAGTGAGTATTGCCTCACCTTTGCCATATAACACAATGTAATTATGGGAATGACATCCACTACCTTTAACAAAGCAAGCCTAGAGTTTCATCTACTGTCAAGAGGAGGGGCTTATATGAGAATGCGATTCACTGGGGATAAAATTCGAATTCTGATGACCATAATTATTATTCTCAGAGCTTTTTTCTTACCCCTTTACAAGTGGGTTTTCCTCTGCCTAGAAAGTGCCTTTACCTTTCTTTGCCTATGTCTAAAACCATCACCTTCATCGAAGTCCACCCATCCTCCCGTTGAGGCACTGGTTCACTCTGGAATGTGATACAAGTTTGCAGGGTCTTCTCCCCTAATATACAGAAACCTTCTTCCAAGCAGGGAACAAAATTATATTCGACCTCACATTCCCTCTCACTCCTCACTCTCTACTACCCAGCAAAGTGTTTTCTACATAGGCAGTAGCTGGCAAACACTAGTGAAATTCAATAAATTAAATCAAAGCATATAAACTACAGAATACACAAGCTGAAACAGAGCTTCAGGGTCACCTAGACCGAGCTCATTCCCTTATTTCTCTTGGCTGGAGGCTATTGGCATCTCTTTGTGTTTGTATGTTCCATCTGCTATCAAACATTTTTATGACATTTGTTTCCTCATTATAGTTCTTATTGTGCTTTATTTACATATCTGTGAGGCACAGGAGAATTTCAAATTCTCCTTTCCCCTGCAATCTTTTCTTCCCAAAGCCCCAGCCGGCCAAGACTCCCAACGCCCATGACAGCCCCTAGGGTTCCCGTGACAATACTACTCCCCACTTCCCTACATGTCTCTCTGTCTCCTCTGTCCCTCCATCATCAATTTCAAACTTCCTGCCCTGATATTCAAGGCCTCCTTACACTTTGAGTTTGTCTGCCGCACCTCCCTTATTTTTTCTGTGTCTCATTCCCTACCTCCCACTCCCAATTCTGGGCATTTCTCCAAGTTTCTCCATATTCCTGGAACCATCATCCCACTCTTTCTCTCCCCCACCTCTCCTATCATCTGTCAAGCCTTCCCCCATTTCTTTTATCTCCCTAACTGTACAAAAATTTGAAAGAACTCTCTTTTGACATACTAAGTACACGTAGATTTGATATTCTTTGAGCAAATGTTGGACCATGGCTCTTCGACCATTGAAACATATACATAGGACAGATGTGAGAATACCTTGGTCTTTGCCACAGTGAAAATCATAAGCAGCTTTAAATGTCAGACATGGTAAAGTGGGGAGGAAGCCTACCATCAAACAGAATTAAGTTGTCTTGATTTGCCCATGTGGCCAACTTAACTCAAGGAGGATACAAATTATTTGGGGCTTGATCTAACACCCTAATAAGTCTTTCATTATTTCAGGTAAAGGGAAGACTAGGCATTGGACAGATTTTTAAGGTGAGCTCTCATAGTTACTAGCTAGTATGATTTTGGATAAATTATATAAACTCTCTAACATTGTTTCCTTACAAGCTAACATGAACAAAAACATCCATAAATAATTGTAAAACATGTGTAATTGATACGTGTAACCTTTCACAGCAGCATTTTTTAGTGCAGCTTGTGTCAGATTCTCAGTGATCAACTGTGGGAGAGCTACCAGTTTCCTTCAGGACCTCAATTTCCTCATCTTCAATATTGGGGTAATAAATTCCTGCCTTGCTTATATCAACAAGCTGTTTTGAAGATACCGTAAGAGAAGAGAAATGGGCATTCTAACTCAGAAAATGGTGAAAATACAAGGCATCATTTTCATCTTGATCAGCAACATCTCCATTCCAAAAGGAAGTTACCTGGGCTGCCTACATTCCTTCTGTTTTTTATACCAGGACTATCTTCCTTCTCCTCACCTCCCTACCTCACCTGACTCTAGGATTCACATTTCAGGTCCTGGTTAGTGCTTGATTCTCTCTGCAAGTGACAAGCCTAGGTCAGTAATATCTTAGGATTTCATTCACTCTATACTCCAGTGAATTAATGGAGACTGAAATGGCCCCCATCTTCTCAGGTGGGAAGATGCACCCTAAGATTTATTTTAGGAGCAGTTACATCTTTATTTTGCCCAATAGCGGAAAATCTGGGAAACTTCTGAGAACAATCTGTACAGGTCCGTTTTCGCACCGCTATAAAGAACTTCCTGAGACTGGGTAATTTATAAGGGAAAGATACATAATTAACTTACAGTTCCTCATGTTTGGGAAGGCCTCAGGAAACTTGCAGTCATGGTGGAAGGTGAAGGGGTGAAAGGCACGTCTTACATGGTGGCAGGAGAGAGAGCGAGCCCAATAGCTTATTCTTCTGTTAAATGTGTTCAACATACACAGATCCAAATGATTACATTCTATTTTTCTTTCCAGAAACCAGTCATTTGTATCTATTTGTTTTTTATGTTTAAACATCTTTTCCTTTTAGAGAGTTTCAAAGCTTAAGAGCAATTTGATGTGGAAAGCCTCTTACAGCTAGTTTTCTTTAATCTTAAGTGTTTTTATAGAAATAAAAATAGAATATAATAATGTACTAGACTAACCACAATTTGTGGGCTGTTTCTAGCCAGTACAAAGAACAGTAGAAGCAATTTATGAAAGTAGGACTTTGCAGATCTCAGACTGTGAGATATGTTAATGATCATGATATTGTTTGGCTCTGTATCCCCACTCAAATCTCATCTCAAATTGTAATCCCCACAAGTGAAAAAAGGGTCCTGGTGGGAGGTAATTAAATCATGGGGCAATTTCCCCCATGCTATTCTTGTGATAGTGAGGGAGTTCTCACAAGATCTTATGGTTTATAAGTGGCAATTTCCCTTGAAGTATTTTTATTTATGTAAAAATAAGTTTATTTACACAGTGATAATTTTTGATATGCAAATGACATGCCATTCTGAAGCATATCTATAGAAATAAAAACACATAAAAATTTCCAAATTCTAAATTTAAACCTTAGCTTCTGAGGTCTTTAGAACTTCTTTTTTACCAAAGATGTTCTCTAAATTGAATAATTCCACTTTTATTCATAAACCAGTAATTTGTATCTATTTATTTTTTATGTTTTAACATCTGATCCTTTTAGAAAGTTTCAAAGCTTCAGAGCGATTTGATGTAGAAAGCTTCTTACAGCTAGCTTTCTTTAATCTTATTCCTGTTAAATGTGCTCAACATTCACAGATTCAAATGACCAGAGTAAAAATCCAATTTATCCCTTAAAGCACATAGCTTATTTTTCACTTTTTAGCTAGACAAAAGGAAAAGACATAACGTAACATAACATGCCTGGAGTCTACCTAAATATGTAGAAGTTTTTTCGAGCTGACCTAGTTTCCCTAACCTCTAAAAAAAAATGGCTGTTTTCTATCTAGTTTGAATCAAATTTTTAGAATTTATTCATCAACCCATCTTAAATATTTCTGATATTTTTATAGTCAAATCTTTTTTTACCTTTGCAAATTGATCTTACATTTTAAATTTTACTTTTAAAATCACGTTACTAGCAACTTGATTGTTTCTCATGTGATTGGGTCAGCACCATCCATGACCACTTTCACATATCAACTCCCGTACCCCAACTATTGAGTGAGTTTAGGGCATAATTTACTGATTTGGGGAGTTCACGTACTGGTAACTGATTAGGAAAAACTCTATGATAGCCTCTTGTCAGTTCTCTTCAAGTAAAGCAATATTGCAATTCTAAATTAGAATACTTTAATAGATGGGAATTGCGAATTTTGGCTGCCCTCAACGCTTGGAAGATGTGGTTTGAAAATCCTTTAACTCAATGAACCACAAAGTCCACTTCTGTAGGTACTGCATACAAAGGTAGGAGGGCAGAAGCACCAAAGAAGCACAATCGTAGGGAATATTAATTGTCTATTGTTGTGTAACTAATTACCATAAACTTACAAGCTTAAATAACAAATTTGTTATCTCACAGTTTCTGCAGGTCAGAGTCCTAGTACACTGTAACTGGGCTCTCCATTTAGGGTCTCGCTGGCCAGGCAGGGATCTCATCTAGGCACTCTGAGGAAGAAATTGCTTCCATGCTTACCTAGGTCATTGCCAAATTTAGTTACTTTAGATTACTGGTTGTTGGAATAAAGTTCCCATCCTCTGCTGGCTGCCAGTCAGGGGTTCTTTCTGCTCCTGTAGGCTGTGCATATTCTCCTTCATGCTTTCGATAAGGCCCTCCATCTTTGTAGCAGCCAGGGTTTATTCAGGACTCACACTTAAAATCCCTCTGACTTCTCTTCCTGCCTCCAGCTGGAAAAAGCTCTCTGCTATTAAGGACTCATATGATTATATCAGGCCCACTTGGATAACTCATTATTTGTAAAAGCAAATGTATTGTGATGGTTTCCACTGAACTGGGAAACAGGGTTCCAAGATTAAACATTATTTCTGTGTGTGTCTTTGAGAGTGTTTCCAGATGATATCAACATTTAAATTGGTGAACTAGGTAAAGAAGATGGCCCTGCCCAATGTGAGTGAGCCTCATCCAAGCCACTGAGGGCCTGAATAGAACAAAAAGGTGGAGGAAGGGAGAATGTATTCTCTCTGCCTGACAGCTTGTGCTGAGATATCACTCTTCTGCCTTTGACTAGAAATTATGCCATTGACCCTCCAGTTTTCAGAACGACATCACCAATTCCCTGTGTTTCCAGCTTGCAGGCAGCAGATCATGGGACTCCTCAGCCTCTGTGAGCAGCAAATTCTTTATAATAAATAGATACCAACTTCTTTTGAAAAGTCAAAAGATCTGGCAACACTGTGCCCATTTCTTCCCATGACAATAACGGGCTGGTGCCTCCTTGAGGTAGTTTGTGAATTCTCCAATTGTTGTGGCTCCATTACTCACTTTTGTATTGCACCTGGTGTATTCACTCTTACATCACTTGCCTGTCACTTGAAGGCTTTTGGGCTGGCAACCCTTGCTGTTGTTTAAACAACTCACTGTACATATAAGAAAACGGAGTAACAAAGGGATTTAATATTACGTTCAGACATTAAGGCCAAGTCTCCTAACCCATGTCGTGCCATCAATTTTATTTGTGTAAATTTTGCTCTAAGCAATATCTGTTTTTTAAAAAATAATTTCAACTGGTATTACAGATTAAAGTGTTCATGTGCAGGCTTTTTGTAACATTTTCCTATTTTTTTAAAGTTTATATAGGCCAAACGATATTTAACCATATTTAGCCTGTGAGTGGTCAGTTTGAAATCCTTAAATAAGTATATCTTTAAGCCATCTCCAACTGAAAAATAAAAATGTTTCCGTTTTTCATTTAGAGGTATAAACTTAAATATGAATACTATAATATGGAACATATTTATTCCATATGTTGGGAAAACATGTCTTTTAAAGTATGGTTGTCATAGGTCATAGGTACACATATTATGCTTTTTTTTTGTGGGGGGGGGGACAAAGTCTCCACCTGTCATCCAGGCTGGAGTGCAGTGGTGCCGTCTAGGCTCACTGCAACCTCCGCCTCCTGGGTTCAAACGATTCTCCTGCCTCAGCCTCCCGAGCAGCTGGGATTACAGGCACCTGTCACCATACCCAGCTAATTTTTGTATCTTTTAGTAGAGAAGGGGTTTCTCCATGTTGGCCATGCTGGTCTTGAATTCCCTACCTCAGGTGATCTGCCTACCTCAGCCTCCTAAAATGCTGGGATTACAGGCGTAAATCACCACGCCTGGCCAATGTTATTTGTCTTCCTTTAGGTGGTTTATCAGCACTCCATTTGGTTTAGGAAAGGTTACATTTTTGCTTCAATGAAATCAATAAAGAACCTCTGTCTCTCTATCTCTTCCTATTTGTGTATGTATACACATATATATATCCCATAGGTTCCTTTATTCTGTAACCCCCTGACTAATACATGTACCATACAGCATAACACAAAATCACAAGAATGATATATCATCATATTTACAAATTTGGGGGATTATGTCAGGATATTTCATGAGGAAGAGGTCATTTTAGAAATTCTGCTTACCACACTGAAGCATATATTCTTCCAGTTCATGGAGACGTTTCAGTATCCAAGTGATATCACTTAGAAGGTGGCACCTCCTGAGAATAAGAAGACTTGGAGTGAGAAGGAAGTTTCCAGTAAACAAATGGGAAAACCTTCAGCTGCACTGACAAATTCTCTGCAGTTGCTTCTAGAATAAAACTATAGTAAAGGCACAGATAATCTAGCAAGGAGAAAAAGAAAGGAAAACATAAACAAAATTTTGTTAGAAAGGATCCAAAAAAACCAACCCTGAGCTTAAATATACTGGCATGAACAACATGAAACAAATGAAAAAAAAAAAAAAAAAAAAAAGGAGCCATAAAAAAAAAGATATCAGGCAAGAGAATAATCAGCGAGGAAGCCAAGAGCACAGAGACCAGAGAGAGGATGAATACAGAACAGAGAGTTCGGAATGGGAATTCCCAGCTGATAGAAAACACCAAATAAACAAATACCCAGCTCAGAATCAAGAAGCTGCTTCAAGGCTAAGAAATTCCAAGATTTAAAAAGTGGGGGTGGTAGTGATAGTGTGGAACCAGGACATTGCACTTCAGAGATCAAGCTAGTTGATTGTAAAGAGAAGCCGTATATTAGTTATGGATAGTATAGCAAAATGATCCCATTAAAAGGAAATATAGGCAGCAAGGCTGAAAATTAGATGCCCTACAGTAGAAATCATTAAATCTTCAGACAATCCTATGCTGTTACAACTATTTGTCTTTACCTTCTACCTAATTCAAGAAAAATAAATTATGAAATATTGAAAAGAACCCTCAGGGATCATCTAGTCTAGCCTGTTTTTACAAACTGGTAAACTATGGACCAGAGAAGGAAATAAAATTGACTGAGTCAAATAGTGAAACTAAAGACAGTCAAGTCTAGGGACACTTGTCTTTTAATTCCTAGCCCATGCTTTTTCTAGCATAGGGGGCTGTGGACCTCTCTTTTCTTGGATATGCTACTCATCAAAGATAAAGCTTATGCTATTTAGAAGACAGGGACCAAAAAATAGGTTTTGCCCAAGATTGGATCACCTGTTAAAAAAAAAAAGACCAAAAAACTGTGGGTGTTTTTTAGGAATTTTTAAAAAGTCTATATTCGTATATTTCATGCTACCCCAAACTATTTCTTAGGAAGAGTATTTATGTTTTCATGCAAAACATTTTGGAATAAAATTTCGATTTTATTTCCATTTTTAATGGTTTTTAAATTAAGAAAACTTCTGTGTTGGTGGGACTGGAAGTGGGGATCTTATAAGTTTATGGAAGTGAAAATATTTTTAAACAATGTTATATGATAAATAAAAGTTTAGTCCTCATCAAATGCTATTATGCATCAAAACTGGATAATAGTAAGGCAATATATGATCTACACATGAACTCATACAGCTGCTGGATAAATAACTATATGAAAATATGGAAGAACCTCCACTGCTGGACCTCAGTTTCTATCTGTGAAAGGTAGAAATTGGAGTACATTATTTATACTTTCCATTTTAGTGCTAATGTACTATGACTTTAATAATATGTGCCACACATACGGCTGCTTGGGTATGCCCTGCAAACTTCCAGGGAGCGCCTTTCTCATTGCAGTCTGCTTGAATGGGCCCCTGCAGTTATGGAGTATGAAAGCTGAGATGTGATACTTGGTGGGGATATAGAAAAAAAAATACATCTCAAAAAGGAACAGCATAATATATGAAAGATAGCATTATACCATTAGCCTAATAAAGCATCATCTCATATTTAGTGACAATCCTCCAGAACTTCCCTCATGTTGGCTGAAAATAGAAGATATTATTTTGTTCTGGCTGAGAAGAGCCCATTTGCTATTTAAATACCATCTTAATTTATTGAGAGTCCTGCTCCATAACTGTCCAGCTTGCAGTTAGGAGCATGGGAATACACCCAACAACAGTTGGAGAAAGGAGAGTGTAGTGATGAACTCAGGTGTCTAAACATAGATAGAAGACGAGCCAAAAATTGAGGAGGAGGCTGCACAAGGAGCAGTCCAGTGGAAAGGCCGTGTATTCTGTGGGCATGCACAGAAGCATGAAAAACTGAGAATTAAAAATACAGAACATTAACCCAAGTAATTAATTAATTAATAACTTGAATTTGAGGCATATCCCCACATGGGCATGTTCTTTGGTTTTGATTCTTATAATAACAAATATTGTTTTGAGTCACAACCTATGAGAAATACGCTTTTCAGATTCCAGTCTTACCCAGGGTAAAGTATTATGGCAAGTATTTGAGGTCTCCATTCTAAGACAGACAGAAACATTTGTAGATAGAGTTATAGATTAAGAGAGGGAAGAGAAAGAGGGAGAGAGAAAGGGGAAGACAGACCCAGAGCAAAAATTTGAAGAATCTCTTACAGATTTAACTTTTTTTTTTTTTCAGCTTCGTAAATGTCAAATCCCTCTCTAGATGAGGTCTAACCGGGACTACTGGAAGAGCACGTGCGATTCCCTATGATAAAGCTGCTGACCACAGCAACAATACTTTGCACTCAGCAACATTTGCACTCTGGTACCTGAACATAAAGGAGCAACAAAGTGAAGCAGCCACTTAAAAGAGAGAAGGTTGGCCAGGTGTGGTGGCGCATGCCTGTAATCCTGGTAGTTTGGGAGTCCGAGGAAGGCACATCACCTGAAGTCAGGAGTTCAAGACCAGCCTGGCCAATATAATGAAACCCCATCTCTACAAAACATGCAAAAATTAGTCAGGTGTGGTGGCGGGTGCCTGTAATCCTGGCTACTCTGGAGGCTGATGTAGGAGAATTGTTTGAACCTGGGAGGCAGAGGTTGCAGTGAGCCAAGATCTTGCCATTGCACTCTAGCACTCCAGCCTGGGTGACAAAGTGAGACTGCCTCAAAAAAAAAAAGGAGGAAGGTCTTGCTTTGGTTTTCAGTAAACATCCTTCCCACAGCTCTCTGAGACCAAAAAATAAGTAGTATAAATTGAGCTGAATTAATACATTCTTCTTTTATGTTTCTCAGAATCAAGCACAGAGAAAATAAATCCTTCATTCATTAACACCTATTTTTTCATTCAAAAATGTGTGTAATAAAAATACATATATTATAAGCCAGGTGCTGGGAATGAATACAACCTTAGAAAATAGAACCACTCTTCTCATTGAAGCATTGAAACATTGCATAAAATTTTATCATTTTTTAGGAAACTTAATAAATAAGTAGCGACACAAGATTTTTGAAGCCATGGATTCCTGCCTTCTGCAGTGGGAGTGATATCTTTAAATGTTCTTCCCATTGCTGACCTGCAGCCACATGAGGATTAAATGAAATGAGATAACAGCTACAAGATGCGTTGCAGGGAGGCTTCCTTTATCAGTATGGATGTGCCTTGGCGCACCAGAAATGTTCAATAATGTTAATCTCTTGATTCATGGACTCACGTATTTTCCATTGCTCAATTCCTTTAATTTACATTACATCTCCTTTCTTATATAAATCTTATTTGCTCGTGAAGATGCAAAGCTGTGTGTTTCAAGTACACACATGAAACACCCTAAAACCTGATCCCATTTCAATAAGGCTACACTTTCCCTGCTCCAGCCACCAAGAGCTAAGTCCAGGAGATGCTGCTTGAAGTTCAGATGTGGGAACCAGACAAAGAGCTTCAGACTCCACGCAAAAAAACAAAAACAAAAACAAAAACAAAAACAAAAAAAACAGTCATTAAGTGCTATTGCTGTTTTCCTACCCACTTCCCTTGCCTGAACCTTCCTGTCCAGATCCTCCACCTCTACACCTACCTGGTTAAAAATGTCAGCATTGGGGGGGCATATTTACTTAGCCATCTACTTCCTGGCTCTTGGATTCTGTTTGCTAGGTCCTGTCGTCATCACCAGGCTGGAGGCCAATGTTTGCACTGGGTGGGAGTAGAGGGAGGCATAAACAGAATCAACCCTCTTGTGCTTTAAAAAATCAGGCTAGAATTATATACATATTTCATGTCAGAAAAATAAAATGTGTCTTGGCGGTGGATGGGAAGTTGGAGCACTTGGATGGGGAGTAGAGAGTTGGCAGATGTGTTCCCCTTTCCCTTGGCCCCCCGCCTGACAATCATTCAATCTTTTACTCTTAGAGTCAGTTCCTTCCCCCTCCTTTGAGGCCTTCCAAGTGCTATAACATCCTTGCAGTTATCCTTAGCATGACTTGAAAAGGAAGAGAGCGCTTTTACAAAAATGGTGTACATTCTCTGAATTATATATATGGCTCGTGTTCATATCACTGGAGTGAACCCCAATTTTGCTTTAAACAAAAAGCCAGGTTCAGAAAACAAGACCAATTCACATGAGAATGATGTCATCTAAATGAGGACATGTTTAGAAATCACCACTTAACCAGAAATGGAGCTCCCATTTCTCAGGTTCATCAAGCACCAAGAAGACTTTTAAATTATTTATTAATTTATTATTTTTTTAAGACAGGGTCTTGCTCTGTCCCCTAGGCCTAGAGTGCAGTGGTACTATCATGGCTCACTGCAGTCTTGAATTTCTGTGCTTAAGTGATTCTCCCACCTCAGCCTCCCGGGTTGCTAGGATTACAGGCATGAGCCACCATGCACAGCTGAAGAGTAGAATTTACTAAAAATTTAACTACATTTCTCTTAGCTCATTTGTTCCCTTCCAACTCAAGTGGTTCTGTTTCTCAATTCCTGGTCTTTCCTGAGACTACCCAGGATTGCAGTGTCTCCTGAGTTTTTATAGCACATTCTGTGGCCTTCGTCCTAATCCTGCTGCCTCTCCTTTCACAAGCCAGCTCCCAATGTATCCCATGGGATTCCTAGAAAAAACCACTCCATTTTATACTGTCCTTCTCCTGTATCTTCAAATTCCTCAGAAAGTGTTCTTTCTTCTACATTATAGTCTCTGGGACCCTGTAGACTTGTGGTGATGGTGTTGCTCGTGTTGATGTGACCCCGAAGGCCCCATGGTGGTTGTAGGAGGTACTGGAAAACCTTTTATGCACCCACATGACAGTTTCTAGACCCTTGCTTTCCCACCCTCATGGAGATAACTCTTCTCATTGAGGTTCCTGACACCAGCTAGCTCTCCTCACCCGTGTGTCGATCATCTGCCAGCCTCCATGGAGTCCATTTTCTCATGCTTAGCACCATTTTGTAGCCTGGCAGGAAGTCTGGCTCCCCACTGTCAATCTTGAAACTGCTTTGGGAAATTTCACAATCCACAGTTCTAAAACCTTGCTAATTCAAATGGCTTTGGAGTCTCTTATAACCTAAACAATTCACTCCAAAAACCATAAGCCAGATCACAGAACTCTTCAACTCGTAAAAAGCCCCTGACGCCCACCAAAACACTGTATTGAGAAACCTGACACCACTAACTGTGTTTAAACAGTACAACAATCTGTTTACTATGGAAGGAGATTTTCCCAGTTCAGGTTGTGTGTTCAGAGTTTCCTTCTTCCGATATAAAAATGAAAACAAACGCTAGAGTAATGTTTTGTCTGGAGAGAAGGAAAGCAATGGGCAGCACAGAAAAAATCATGAGCATAGCAGGCCTTTGGTTCTATATTGAATTGCTCATCCCCTCTGTAATTGGAAGAAAAATTCAATACTAAACAGGAAATAATTTGGATGCATCTCATTTCATCTTCAGGAAGAAGATAGCATTTCTGCTGAGCCTCCATGAAGGGAGAGGGAAGGATAAAACGAGAATCTCTACGTGCTATGATTTCCTGGGTTGTCTGTTGTGAAGAACACAGTGTGGTCCAGGTCCCAGTCCCCTCCATGGTCAGCCACCAGACACAAGCTGAAGGTGACATGTTCTGTCACACTAAAAATGTATGTGCACTATTCCTGTTTGCTGTACTTTCTTTTGACATGACTGAAATAGGAGGCTGGGAAACTTGCCTTATCTAGAATTGAGTCCCAGATCTTGACATTGTCTAAAGCAATCCAGGAATTCAAGTTACACTAATGTAATGTTACCTCTTGTGCCAAAAACAACTTTTGATTGAGTCTTCTACACTTAAATTTTGCAGGCCATACATTCTCCCCCAAATGTGAGCACTGATGAACTAGCTTCAACTAATTTCTGAGAATTTTTAGGCCAAGGAAATAAGTCCCAAACACTGAGTTTAGCTGACTTTGTTTGAAGGGCTATGCCTCCCTTGGCTCTGTGTGTCAGCAGAATTACCAGTCTATATCATTTTTTATAGATTGTGAACAAGAAGGACCTCAAGTCTGACCCCTGTCGGGCCCCAGTAAATCTCACAGCACCAAGTTAAAAACACTCCTCTGGGCTTTGTTTTTCCACCAGTCTATCATCTCCTCCCATGCACTCTGGATTTTAGCAAAACTTTTCATCTGAGATTCACAGTAGAATTTTTTTTAACATCTGCTGATGATCCAAATAGGTTATTGCATAGGATCCAATTTGTCATGTGACCTCTAGGACCATCCCACTGTTCTGCATTAAAATAAAATTATTTCCTTTCATAAAAGAGTCTGTATTTCCTTCTTGCATGTGCCTAGTAGCATTTTCTTTTATAAACACCAGTCTCATGGAATTATTCCTTCTAGCCTCTTCTTTTCTAGAGAAAGTATACTCACTTTCTCTAAGCAGGAAATTAGGCAATTACAAGTTCTATCTTCATTTATTTGAAACTACTTTGTTATCATTTGGTTTAGGGACTTGGGATATTAATTTGGAAATCTCTTAAGAATTAGTTTTGTAAAATGGTACACTCCCATATACTTTCAAACAACTATATTATTCTTATATTAAAACCAATACACATGTTATCAGATAAAATGAGAAATAAATGTATATGCATTTTGCAAAGAGATCAAGATTTCTAAGGCATTTTTAATATGTAATTGTCAACTTCAGCCTTTCACCCCAGAAGCTCTAGTTATATGTTTTGTCTTCTCTTCAGGAAAAAGTAGGAGAAGCACATTTATAAAAGCTTATCACAGAAGAAATGAGGAAGATGATGAACCAGAAAGGTTCATGATGATTATCAGAAACTAGCTGGGGATCCCTTGGACTTGAACTCTGAGCTCCGCCCTCTTATTCTAAAGCAAAACAAAACAAAATTGACAAGTATAAATAAAATTATAACTCATAATTCACAATGTACGGTAACTATATTTTGGTGAATATCAGTTTTTATTAGGATAAATTGATTTTATATCATTGGGATCACAATTATGCATAATTTTGTATTGTTTTTTTTTAACACAGAAGAATATAACACAAGTATTTTTAATGTGTATAAAAACTCTTAATATGTTAATCACTTATCCTATTAACAAATATACCATAATTTAATGAATTACTTTTATTTTCCAGATTTTTATATTAAATGATGTAAAATGAATACCTCTCTTTATACTTCCCTCCATCCCCCATGTTCCACAATTGACTCAGGATAAATTCCCAATGATTTGGATTAAGAGTCTGAATATTGTAAGGTCCTTGATATTTACTGAGAATTGTTTTACAGATAGTTGTTAATTTACATTTTTTCTAGGGACAGATGTCCTTTATTTCTTTCTCTTGTCTGACTGCTCTGGCTGGGACTTTCAGTACTATGTTGAATAGAAGTGGTGAAAGTGGGCATCCTTGTCTTGTTCCAGTTCTGAGAGAGAATGTTTTCATCTTTTCCTCATTCAGCATAATGTTGACTGTGGGTTTGTGGTAGATGGCTTTTATTACCTTAAGGTATGTTCCTTCTTTGCTAATTTTGCTGAGGATTTTAATCATAAAGGAATGCTATATTTGTCAAATGCTTTTTCTGTGTCTATTGAGATGATCATGTGATTTTTGGTTTTAATTCTGTTTATGTGGTGTATCACATTTATTGACTTACATATGTTAAATCATCCCTGCACCCCTAGTATGAAACACATTTGATCATGGTGGATTAACTTTTTGATATGCTGTTGGATTTGGTTAGTTAGTATTTTGTTGAGGATTTTTGCATCTAATTTCATTAGGGATGTTGGTCTGTAGTTTTATTTTCTTATGTCCTTTTCTGGTTTTCGTATTAGGGTGATACTGGCTCCACAGAATGATTTAGGGAGGATTTCCTGTTTCTCTATCTTTTGGAATAGCTCAATAGAATTCAATTCTTCTTTGAATGTCTGATAGAATTCAGCTGTGAATCCATCTAGTGCTGAAATTTTCTTTTTTGGCAATTTTTTATTACCATTTTAATCTCACTGCTTGTTATTGGCCTGTGCAGAGATTTTATATCTTCCTGGTTTAATCCAGGAGGGGTGTATATTTCCAGGAATTTATCCATCTCCTTGAAGTTTTCTAGTTTATGCACATAATGCTGTTCATAGTAGCCTTGAATAATCTTTTCGATTTCTGTGTTATAAGTAACAATATCTCCCAATTTGTTTCTAATTGAGCTTATTTGAATCTTCTCTCTTCTTTTCTTGGTTAATCTCACTAATGGTCTATCAGTTTTATTTATCTTTTCAAAGAACCAGCTTTTTGTTTCATTTATCTTTTGCATTTTTTGTTTGTTTTTCTCAATTTCATTTAGTCTTGCTCTGATCTTCATTATTTATTTTCTTCTTCTGGGTTTGGGTTTGGATTGTTCTTGTTCTTCAGTTCTATAAGGTGTGACCTTAGATTGTTTATTTGTGGTCTTTCAGACTTTTTGATGCAGGCATTTAATGCTACGACCTTTTCTCTTAGCACCACTATTGCAATATTCCAGAGGTTTTGATAGGTTGTATCACTATTATAGTTAAGTTCAAAGAATTTTTTAATTTCCTTCTTGATTTTATTGTTTACCTAGTGATCATTTTTTTAAATTCCCATCTTGATTTCATTGTTTACCTAGTGATCATTCAAGAGAAGGTTATTTAATTTCCATGTATGTGCATAGTTTTGAGGGTTCCTTTTGGAGTTGATTTCCAATTTTATTCCATCATGGTGTGAGAGAGTGCTTAATTTATATTTTCTTAAATTTACTGAAATTTGCTTTGTGTCCTATCACATGGTTTATCTTAGAGTTGAAACCATTCCCTTGTCTTTTCTGCATTTTATTGGCCAGAGCATGATTTCCTAGGTAGCAGGGGACATAAAATCTTTATTAATGGCAATGGCAGTGGAGTATGGAGAGAAGAAAGACATGTTTGAAGACAAAGGAACCTGTTACAGCAGAAAAACTGTCTATAAAAGAGATAGGAAAGAATTATCCCAGAAACAGTTGTATGAAGAAAGAAAATGTTCTTTCTCCAGCAGTACCAGTTGAAAGAGAAGTCATAAGTTAGCATGGCTCTTTGTAAATGACTACTTTTATGAAAACCTACTACGAATTTGAAACATTCTATGGACATGTATGGATGGAAGAGATTATCCCTCTGCTTATTATTAAAAAAAGCATACACTTCTAGAAATATCTAAATTATAAGGTGATCAGTCTTAAAATGAAAGTATTGTAAGATAATTTAATAGCAGATAATACTCGTGGTCATGTAAATCAATCATAAACTCACACACTGGGCTGGGTGCAATGGTTCACACCTGTAATTCCAACACTTTGAGAGGCCAAGGCAGGAGGATCACTTGAGCCCAGGAGTTCTAGACCATACTGGGCAACATGGTGAAACCCTGTCTCTACAAAAAATTTAAAAATTAGCCAAGTATGGTGGCACGTACCTCACCTTGTGAGGCTCAGGTGTGAGGATTGCTTGAGCCCAAGAGGTTGAGGCTGCAGTGATCTGTGATCATGCCACTGCACTCCAGTCTGGGCATGTGGATATCACTCTAAAAGTGTTTCTTGACACTTTTGGAGAAGATTTTGGTTGTGTGTACCATATCTTTGTCCCAGCAAGTCTACTTCTAGAAACTATCTGCACTCATAGCCATAATGGCACTACCATTGAAGATGCATATCTTTACCAGTGGTATTGGCAAGACAGCATATCTCATGGTTTCATTTGATTTTTATCTGTTTTTTTATACAGCTTTTTATTTACATTTGAGTGTGTTTTGCCTGTGTGTTTTTCATTTTCTCTTTATGCCATTTGAGTATATTTTATACTCAGGTAACTGATACAAGAACTTAAAGGTGAAGAATATCTTCATTTTCAGAACACCATAATTAAAATTGTTACATATGTGACAAACTGGACAGGACTTACTATAAAAATGGCAGTCAGGGAAGTCTTACAAATAATTCGCCTTTACATTAGGAAGGCTTCAGCGCTCTAAGATCCCATAAACATTCTCTTATATTTTATTCAACTTTCTTAAGATTTTTATGTATTTATTTATTTTTGGTCTTATTTAGCCAATTGTTTTTATCCAAACAAAACATGTACATGAGTTTATAAAGTCAATATCACAAGGTTTATTAAAACAGCAGATCCGTGCCCTGTGTTTCCCAGCTCATAGCTGTGCTGCTCAACTTTCTATTTTGCTAGATAATGCAATTAGGTTCTATTTCTTTTATTTTTATATTGTTCACATTTATGTGTTATCTATTGTCTTTCTGTTCTGAGGGATCAAGTGTAACTTCTCGCTCCAAAACCTTCCCTTTTCGACCTCACATATATTCTTTACTGCCTCTCTTATCCTTTGAAAGCTGTTAAAAGATAATTTTTTACTACATCAATATTGATTGCATCTAGCATTAGGATCATGTTAATAGGATTTGCAGCTGACTTTTACATTCTGTAGGAGTCCTCCCATTCTGTGCCACTCATGATGTTCTCACCACCTTTCTTTATTATTATTCTTATTTGCTTAAGCTTCCATGGACTTGTCTACAAAAGGAAACATGTTCTGAAGACACTGTGGCTAACAGGGAACACATGAGACTTCAATGCTATTACTCTTAAGATTGATTTGGGGAGCACTACACACTGGGGTCAGTAGGGGGGAAATAGGGGAGGGACGGTGGGGAGTGGGGAGCTGGGGAGAGATAGCAAGGGGAGAGATGCCAGATGTAGGTGATGGGGAGGAAGGCAGCAAATCACACTGCCATGTGTGTACCTATGCAACAATCGTGCATGTTCTTCACATGTACCCCAAAACCTAAAATGCAATAAAATAAATAAATGGGGGAAAAAAAGATTGATTTGGAGATGTTTTGTGTGCTTCAAACATTTACAATTTATCCAGATGATCTTTGCTCTACATTTTCTCCAAATTCACTCTAGTTTGATTTCCAGGCCCACGGGATAAGCAGAAAGATTACTCTAGAACCCAAAAGAATGATAAATGAAAATTCTTTACCTCAGTTATTTTTGACAGAATTTCTCAAACACCAAGAGTCAAAAATTACAATATAAACTTTATCCAGTTGTAATTTAAATTTTCCTTGACTAGTGGAATTTCAGCTGATCTAAAATATTTATTTTTATTTTCTAATGTTTACTATGATGAGATGATGAACATTTGCTACCTTGTAATAAAAATCAAGGTAGGAAAAATAAAATAAGAATAGTATAATTTCTTTATTTTTTCTTATCCAGAACTAAGTTCCTAAAGAGGGATAGCTGCATTAAAAATGCACCAAACCATTTATTGAGGGAAGAAATAGGCAAACTGGGACCCTCCCTCAAAACTCAATAACCCTATCCTCAAAGGATTACCTTTGTGATTGTCACAAATCCAGTCTCAGAAAACAATGAAGACTGTGACAAAATCTTTGCAGAGGCAGAGATGATTGGGAGAGACCTTGGGTTGTGTTGTTTCTCCCTCTCTCACATTGCCCTGCTGGGAGCAAATCCTGCCTTACTGCTGTCATGGCATAAGAATGCACCTGAGCCAGGAAAAGCATGAGAGCTGAAGCTGCCAGTAGGCTGGGGTAGCGATATAACAGCTATGCTAAAGGTGGGCAGCTAGCCCCTAACTCATTACTGCCTCCCACTTCCTCTCGCCCCACCTTAACTGCCTCCATGAGAGAGAAGAGATTAGGCTAGCCATACTAAGAGATTCCCTGGGGAAAATGGCAAAGAACCATGGAGTCCTGATAGCAACACCATAGGGTATCTACCCTGAGGCGTGCTCCCCACCCTTTGAATCTTTGTGAACACAACCAAGGGTCTGTTGTCTTAATTCTTCCTCCAGTTAGGTATTAGTAGACTGATATCTGATAGCAGCAAAGATAGCCGCTTTCTACATAGACTTCCTGGGAAGAAGTAAGGATTAAATGAGGAGCTTTAATAATCTCATGTTTTAGTAAGCCTATTCTGTTTATATTTGTTTTGTCTTTTCCTGATAAACTACTAAGATTTAAAATGGGTTGGCCTTACATTTTTGCCAACTTTTACCTCTAACTTCTAAGAAAATTCTAAGAGCAGTAAAATTGATTAAAGTTACCAAACAGGTAGGGAGGAAAACACACATTTAAGAGCCAGATAGAACAGGGATGAGAAAATCCACATACCTGATTATTTAACGGTATTTAATTAGGAAAAAAAAACCTAGAATTTGGAGGAAACTGGGATTTTCATCTTAGAAGCCCTAGGTTGTTTACAGTTCAACTTGCTTCAGTTTGCCTCACTGAGCCACTGAGCCATGCTGGTGTAAAGGGGGCAAAGGCAAAGGAAAATGAGGACCTCACCTAAGGGAGAGATGGGACAGAAGCCACCCACGCTGTCTGCATGCTGTATCACAAAGGGCCGATCCAGCCACCGGCCTGAGCAAGAGGAGCTGTTTGCTGTGGGACTCTGAGCAAAGAGTAGCGACTTACTTGTAACCTTTCTCTCCATACTTGCTGGACTGTTTCCCCTTTTCCATATGGTGGAACTCTGCCTTCCACATAAATCCAAACATGTGGAACCAGAATTCCCATTTTTGCCCCTTCAAAATGGGCCGAAACAGACACATCCCTGAACACATCATAACCCGGAAAGCCAGATACTGATGACACACTTTGCAGCTGGGATCTTTTTCCCTTGGTATCTGGACCAAAACTGAGTACTTTCCAACTGTATTTTTACCTCATTATTATTCAAATTTCCTCTGTATTGGCATGTTAATATGGTAAAGATTTGGAAAAGGGTTGTGCATATTCTTCAAATCCAGAAAACGTTTTGATGACTGTATTCTCAGTGGAAAGGTGATGTTTTAGAGAAGAGGGATGAGGCCAGGAACAGTGACTCACACCTGTAATCCCAGCACTTTGGGAGGCCGAGGCAAGCTGATCATGAAGTCAGGAATTTGAGACCGGCCTGACCAACATGGTGAAACCCTGTCTCTACGACAAACACAAAAACTAGCTGGGCATGGTGGCGCATGCCTGTAATCCCAGCTACTTAGGAGTCTGAGGCAGGAGAATCGCTTGAACCTGGGAGGCAGAGGCTGCAGTGAGCCGAGATTGTTCCACTGCACTCCAGCTTGGGTGACAGTGAGACTCTGTCTCAAAAAAAAAAAAAAAAAAAGAAAGAAAGAAAAGAAAAGAGGGACGTCATTTTGTAACATTAGATAGCATTCTTGGGGAACAGCAGACCAGGAACATTTGAATCCTGCCCTGATCTCACAGTGTTTTCCTGTAATGTCCCCATAAAAACAAAGGACCACAGCAAATGAGAAATTAAAGTATACTTTATTATTAGCCTGGCCAATGCCAAATAAACAAATGCAGTACTTTCTGGTAATTTGTCTAAGACACATGGCATACTCTCAGATCACAGTCCAGACCACCAAACTCTAAATTAAATAACTTATCTTAGAATCTTAGCATCCTTGAGCTGCTCACATGGAACAGGGGACAGAAGTAATAAATAAGGAAAGCATGGCATGGAAAAAGAAATAAAATTAACCTGGAGAAATTTCAGAGACAGTGTCTTTTATTCAAACAAGACAACAAACAAATGAAAAGTGCTCTACCATAAAAAAACAGCTCTTCTATAAAAAGTTATCTATCGTCAGGCAGACAGATTTTCTGAACCTAATGCCTAAGTGATAGAGAGGGAGTATGTGTTCCACCGTAAAATTCTGGTACAAGAATAAAACAAGGCATGGTTAAACTAAGGTGCTCTCTCCAATCTGGCCATAAGATTAAAGAAGAAAGTAAATTTTAGCCTGGAATGAACTTCCCACTAGTGAATATGCACCACCCCAGCAGCAGAGGATCTAACATAGTTTAGTACCATAATTTCTTGAGAAAAAGTGAGAAACAGGATAAGAGGGTGAAAAGTCTGTTTTCCCAACCCTGTACAAGTGAGAGTTTAGTTAAAAGAGAAAGAAAGGCCTTTATTTATTTTGAAGTTGTTGTTTATTGTCATCGTTAATACTAGAGTTGTGAGTCCCTTGCACCTTGAAGGGGAATTTAAATGGAAACTCCTGCAACCGTCACAATTACCTATCAAGTTAGATATTCCAAGAAGCTCATAGGTCCCAACCCATACATTGCATGGTTCAAGATAAAAATAATAATAGTAATAATAATAACTTAACCCTTGTTAACCTTTGCCTAGCAATCCTGACCCTTCCAGGGTGAGAGAATCCAAGCAAGAATCACAGTAACAGCTATGCAGATATGAAAAAGGATCCTCTGAAAGATAAATGTGACCAAGACCTCTGTATTAGTCCATTCTCATGCTGCTACAAAGAAATACCTGAGACCAGGTAATTTATAAATGAAAGAGGTTTAAATGACTCACAGTTCTGCAGGGTTGGGGAGGCCTCAGAAAACTCCCAACCATGGCGGGAGATACATTTTCACATGGTGGCAGGAAAGAGAATGAGTGCCAAGGGAAGGGGGAAGCCTTTTGTAAAACCATCAGATCTCGTGAGACTTACTCACTATCACGAGAACTGCCTGGCAGAAGCCGCTCCCGTGATTCAATAACTTCCACCTCGTCCTGTCCTTGACACATGGGGATTATTTCAATTCAAGGTGAGATTTGGGTGGGGACACAGAGCCAAATCATATCTGTCTCATAGCTAATAACTGTGATCTTGGGCTAAGTCCAGAGCCTATGCTACAGTCATAAAAAAAATCTGAGATTCTCATACCAAAATTACACAGTTAATTACAACAGATTTTGGAAATCACTTGATTCATTTTTCTCATTAACCATTGCAATTTGGCCTGGATGAAAATATTCAAAGTAGATACTGAATTACTCTGCATTTTCTGTAGACAAATAGAGCAAAGCAGGCATTGTTCATCATGTTCTTTGTAGCATTCTCTAAATGATTTTTCTTTCAGTGTTATTTTTGATTGACAAACCATGATTGTATATATTTTATTTTATAATTGTATACGTTTGTGTGGTACGGCATGATGTTTTGATTTATGTATACAACATAGAAGGATTAAATCAAGAGTTTTAACATATCTATCACCTCACTTACCTCTCATGTTTTATTAAGACATTTAAAATTTACTCTCTGGCCAGGTGCTGTGGCTCACACTTACAATCCCAGCACCTTGGGAGATAGTACTGGAAGGTACATTTGAGCCCCAGGAGTTTGAGACCAGCCTGGGACGTAGTGAGACCCCATCTCTACAAAGAACAATAAAATTAGCTGGGTGTAGTAGTGTGCAACTGTAGTCCCAGCTATTCAGGAGACTGAGGCGGGAAGATTGCTTGAGGACTGTAGGCCAAAGCTGCAGTGAGCCATGATTGTGCCACTGTACTCCAGCCTGGGCAACAGAGCAAAACCCTACCTCGAAAAAAAACTACTCTCTTATTTATTTTGAAACATGGGAGGCCACAGTCTAAAAGTTTTCTTGTTAACTGTCAAGATCAGAAACTTCTTCGTATTGAGACGTTCTTCTGCCTTCCAAAGAAAACATTTTTTTCTTGTAAAATTTATAATTACCTTGATTATATGCTTGATCACCCCAATTGCTAGATACCTGAGTTAAAACAATAAATGAGTGCAAACAACTGTAGGAATATGTACATATATTTTGTATTCAATATATTATGTATTTATTATGACTGATCTCATTAACAGGTTTCAAAGAAATGAAGGTTTCCATAGTTATACATAAATGTACATAAATGTGCTTTCTAGCTTTTATATTATTTTACCTTCTAAATATATATGTGTGTGTGTTTGTAAGTGCATACATCTATATCCACATTTATAAGCACATTCTGTATGTGCCACTGGGCACTGGCAAAAATGATTGGTCAATATCTTAAGAAAGTGTCCCTTGTGGTTTAGGACTGAACTCTCCTCTATTTCCTCTTCACAAAGGAGAAAGATCCTTAATCTGTAGGGAAGGGAGGAAGGGCGGAAGTATAGTAAACACAGTTTTCCTTGGACCACAGTATTTTCCGTTAAATTAGCACAAAATCTCATGAGAGACTGAGACAGGCCAGTGGGAACAGGTCTGCGTAGAATCATAACTTCATATCCCATGAAGTAAAATGAGGGGAGAACTCTCCTTCTTTCCATATCCATCAGTACCTTTCTTGTGATACTTGTGCTACCATACAACGTCATCATTCTGTTAATTTAGAAAACATTTCTCATTTTCCCCCTTCCTGTTCCAACTTAGGCTACTATGCCTTTATGTAATCACCTTTCAATTTCCATTGTAGCACTAACCACATTCCCTAATGTTTTCCCTTTGCTTCCTTGTGCTTTTTCTCCCCCCACTAGATTATAAGTCCCACAAGAATAGAAATTTTCCTATCTTGTTACTTGTTGTCAGCATCTAATAAATATTTGCTGAATGACAGAATTAACGTTTAATATGTGGTTGATTATGTGTATTGCCATGTCTGTTCTACGGGGATCTAAGAGATACTTGTGAACAGAGAGAAGGATTTCTCCTGGGAGAAACAACCTTATGGCCACCTTAGAACAGAACCTAGGGAGGGCATGTGCTTCCATACAGAGCCAGAGAGGAGTTTGGCTTTGATTCTGATGTGTCCCATCAAGACCAGATTGGGGCTTGAATATCTGCATTATTTTGTGAGTTGAACTAGTCTTTTCCCACAAAGCTTTAGCAAGTCTTGCTAAAATCTTAGTCTGCTATCAGTGGAGCTGGGAGGGCCAAAGAAAGGAACATTCACTCTCTGAACCTGCAGTGAAAAGGGAATTCCAGGTGGACATGCATGGAGATGACAGTGCCAGCAGAACAAAGCTCTCAACAGCAGAACAAAGCTCTCAACAGCTGTTATTACAGGAAGGACAAAGAGAACACACCAGCACAGAGAAGGGTCAGAGCAGAGGCAAGTGGATTGTTGAAGAAAAGGTGAAAGTCTGAGAAATACCTGCAGATATTTAGAGGGGAGAGAGCACTTCCAGCAGATGGCCAGGCAGGGTACATGCTTTAACATGGGTATTGAGGAAACATTGCCTTGTTTTGTAGCTGTGTTTTACAAGGCTGATGCCATATGACTTATAAACACATCTGTTTAAAACCTTCTTCAGAGTCTCCTCAGTGTTAATATTGGTGACTAAACTTTCAGAGAAAAAAGTGGATAATCATTCCTTCTTTTTTTTTTTTTTTTGAGACAGAGTTTTGCTCTTGCTGCCCAGACTGGAGTGCAATGGCGCGATGTTGACTCACTGCAAACTCTGCCTCCTGGGTTCAAGCAATTCTCCTGCCTCAGCCTTCCGAGTACCTGGGATTACAGGTGTGCACCACCATGCCTGGCTAATTTTGTATTTTAAGTAAAGACAGGTTTTCTCCATGTTGGTCAGGCTAGTCTTGAACTCCCAACCTCAGGTGATCTGCCCGTTTCGGCCTCCCAAAGTGCTGGGATTACAGGCGTGAGCCACCGTGCCTGGCCATTCCTTCCCTTTTGAGGCACATACCTGAAAATTCTATGCTATGTAATTTCCTTGGATAGCTATATTAAAATAAACGCGTGTGTGCATTAAAAATAATACATATATATATATATATATTTCTTTTCAGTCAAAAAAGAACTTATTTTGATATTTTGATCTCTGATGAAACACTTACTTGAACTCTGCAGTACTCATCCATCTAAAACCCTTCCAGGTTCATCATCACAAAATTAATTTACCTTTGAATAGTATCAAGTATCCACGTACTGGCCTAACATAGACAGCGCTGTTCTGTGCAGTTACCTTATGCTGCTCAGAACCATCCTGGGCCCCATGCTTCTTGGCTCTTGGATGCTTATTTCCCGTCTGTCTTAAATTCTGTCCCCATCAGCAAGGCTGTTTCAAAGCTGAGTCCACAGTCTGGTGCTGTATTAGTTGTCTGGGTCTGAGTAACACAGTGCCACAAACTGGGTGGCTTCACTGAAATTCACTTTTTTACACTGCTGGAGGCTATAAATCTGAAATCACGGTGTCAGCGGTATTAGTTTCCTCTAAGGGCATTGAGGAAGGGTCTGTTCTGTGCCTCTTTCCTGGCTTCTGGTGGTTGCCGGCAAACTTTGGCATTCCTTGGTTTGTAGAAGTATCACCACACTTTCTGTCTTCATTTTCACATGGCGTTCTCCGTGTGTGTGTGTGTGTGTGTGTGTGTGTGTGTGTGTGTGTGTCCAAAATTTCCCTTTTCTTAGGACACATTCATATTGGATTAGGGCCTACCCTAATGATCTCATCTTACTTTGATCTCTGCAAAGACCCTATTTCCAAATGAGGTCACATTTGCAGGTTCTGGTGGTTAGAGCTATAATGTTTTAAGGAGATATGGTGCAACTCAAAACAGGTGGGATGAGGGAGATGAGCACTGAAGACGCATCTACCTCTTCCCGCCCTCTTCATTATGATCCCCCAGGTTAATTTTTCATGCTACTGGTTATATCTGAAACCGTCTGTTTTCTTTTCAAACCCCAGCTCTCCTGCTTCAGAACAGAATTTTCACCCTGTTGATAAAACACCACAGATTATCTTAGTTTGATTTTCTACTGAAAAAAGAAATCAATGAAGATCTTTCCAGAGAATCTATAATTTGAAATTCTGGGGGATTTTTTCTTTTCCAAAATGTTTGAAAGAAAGGCAGTATTCAGGTGCAGATAAAAGGAGGAGGCAGAAAGTTATCTTGTTTTCCATGCTGCTGCTTTGTTGCTCCTTTTGGCAATCATGCCCATTCTTATAAAGCCTACAATCAAGTATCATACTCACTTTCTACCACTGTTCGTTGTAAATCACTCTTGACCCACATCAACTAACTAAGCAATTCTCCAACCAGAGCATGTTTCTGATTTTCTTTTCACATGCCATTTCCTCTCTCTGGAATAACCAAACCACCCTTGTTCATCTGGAAAACTCCTACTAACCTCCAGGATCTCAAGTAAGTGCCATCTTTCCGAAATTCTTCAGAGATTTGAACTCTCCCCACCTTCACCCTTTTCAATAATTTATACTATACAAGCTTCTATCATCACAGCTTCATCATTTTTTTTTTTTTTTGCTGGTATTTTTTTGACCCTTCTGTGTCCTGGCCAGCACTTAATATATGTTTGAGAGACATTTGCAGAAAGGAGTACACAAGTCACAGAGGAGCACTTTACAGCTCTTTATTGCCCTTGTGTGCAAAAAAAAAAGAAGTACTCGCTCTCTGCATTTGCCGCTGATCATACAGTCTTTCCATGAGGGATTTCAAAGAACAGACAAAGACCTTGTAGTTTCATAAAAATAAAACACTGAAGGCTCACAAGAGCCAAATCTTTGGAATGGGTATATATTCAGAGAGGAGTTTCAGGAAAAACTGTTGAGAACATTGGCTGACATCAAAAGAATCCAGCCTTTTGGCCGGGTGCAGTGTCATCTCATCACTTTGGGAGACCAACGTGGGCAGATCACCTGAGATCAGGAGTTCAAGACCAACCTGGCCAACGTGGTAAAACCCCATCTCTATTAAAATTTCAGAAATTAGCCAGGCGTGGTGGAGCATGCCTGTAATCCTAACTACTCAGGAGGCTGAGGCACGAGATTCACATCAACCTGGGAGACAGAGGCTGCAGTGAGCCAAGATTGTGCCATTGTACTCCAGCCTGGGTAACAGAGTGAGACTCTGTCTCAAAAAATAAATAAATAAATAAAAATCTGGCCTTTCGCTCACGTGCACCAACCTTGAAGCTACAATTTAAGGGTCAACACCCAAGCAAAATTGCCTTGCATAAGAAATGCAATTAGAGGCCAGGCCCAGTGGTTCACATATATAATCCCAGCATTTTGGGAGGCCAATGCAGTTGGATAACATGAGGTCAGGAGTTTGAGACCAGCTTGGCCAACATGGTGAAACCCCATCTCTACTAAAAATACAAAAATTAGGTGGATGTGGTGGCACATGCCTGTAGTCCCAGCTGCATAGGAGGCTGAGTTAGGGGAATTGCTTGAACCTGGGAGACAGAGGTTGTAGTGAGCCAAAATTGCACCACTACACTCCAGCCTGGGCAAGAGCAAGACTCCGTCTCAAAAAAAAAAAAATTGCAATTAGAAAAGCAAAGAACCAGGCTCTTTGGCTCTTTTATCCATTTGGCTTTGGCCCATCAATATTTCTTGGTATCCAAAGCCCATGCTGATCCATAGCTTGATTTCTGAAGAGAAATCTGTCAGTGACACCAGGATCACCTGGAATGACTGGACAAGGGCTTTGTCCGATCATTGTTCCTAGTCTGGGTGGGTACTGCCTCTTGCCTCAAACATTGACATCAAAACAATCAGCAACTTCTACCAATAAGACTTTAATAAACTCCTCAACATTCTAAATGTAGCATCTGAAACTGCATAAACAGGAGTGAACTAGTAGCAGTCTGAAGTTGTCATCATTGACAGCTTATGATTTATCTTAACTCTCCCTCGCCATTTGGCTATGACTTTAAGTAAACACTTTCCATCTTCCTCATGTTCTCGTTACTGCCACCTCCCACTAATAAGAAAGACTGCCAAGAAAAGCATCCAGACAGTTAATTTACCTCCCAAACTTGCCTGAAAGTAGCCGCCCCAGTTTAGACAAGGGGCTAAGCAACTACTGCACATTTTCAACAGATGGAACAATGCTTCCCCAATTATTTACATTAACATTATTTGCTTTCTGGATGTGTGTGTAATGAATTGGTAGTTGAATAAAATATTATGGTGCAGGCGCAGGCACCAGCAGTTCAGGCGGGCCATTTACAGTGATAGATGGTGATAGGCGCTTTTGCTTTCTAAGAAGCTGGGGAGCTTTAGGCAGTCTCTGTTTGCTAAGTTCTTGGCACCATTTTGTTCTATCAGGTTCCCAGAAGCTTGCTCCAAATGTACAGGGAGGTTTCCCACTTTAACCATGGTGTCCAGAGAATGCCAAGCCTGTTCTCTTCTCACCCATCAATGAATGGTCATAAGAGTCGGCTGCTGTTATGTAGATGTTCACAAGAGTGATAGGTGTTTCCTGCATTTTCTGTGAGTGTCATGAAACCATCTCTAACAGAAGATGGGAGACTTTCCCTCATCAATCTGATAAAGCCCACATGAGATTCAACCTTCTTGAAATTTTAATGGCCTGTCCACACCAAGCCCAAGGTAGGGTTACACATCACAGAGTGTGGGTCATTGGAAGGACCATATGTTTAGTTGTATTATTTTCTTATCTTCCGAACTAAACCAAGAGTCAAACGCTCGCTGAAGATGACTGAGTACAGTACAGGAAAGGGTAAGGAGAGCCCTGCTATTTCTGCAGGTGCCCATGCACTCAATACACAGGCCTGGTGCTTACAGCAGTTTGTTAGTGAGAGTTAGAAATATGGCATGTTGAACACCCTCAATGCCAGAGTCAATCTTGGGATAGTAGTTCCGGGTTCTACTTGGAGCCTTACTTTTAATCTATAAAAGTTGTCAGGCTAAAGTGACAGTTCTGTATGTGGGATGCCTTAAGAGATCATGTATTTATTATTTATTGAGTACATTTGGGATCCAAGGTTCTGTGTCTGGTTCCACAAGGGAGACTTTGAGTCCCTCTCCAGAAACCCCCCGTGTAACAGAGGTAAAATTCCATTCAATATCTAAGAGGTAGACCTCAAGGGAATGTCTCAAGTGTTTTGGAAGTAGTGAATAAAGTGCACATAGGCTCTTCCTGTTCTTGGTGTTTATTAGAGAACAGAGGGTGCACCAGGGGTGGGGCTGTTTTTGCTCTCTTAATGAATTTATCATTATTGGAGTGGGTGTTAAGCAGAGGAATGAGACACCACAGGCTGTGCAAGCCAAGTTGATCAGGGAGCCTACAGAGAAAACTTGAGATACAGAAAGAGGTCCCAAGCTCTGTCTGCAGATGTGTCAGCAGAGTACTGTCTGGTGTTATTTGTTCTCTCTCTTTCTCTGTCTCTTTCTCTTCCTCCCTATTTTTTGCCTTCTTTCTTTCTTCTAGGAGTCTTCACAAATATCTCATTCTATTCTCTAAACTTCCTGTTTATCCTTAGTGACTCCCAGTCTCTGAGTCCTGAATTCCTCATTTGCAGCTGAGGTACTTCCTCTTAAGTCATATCCACCTTTTTTGGAGCAGGGGCCTGAGATGGCTTAGCCTAAGTGGGACCCCATCCCACACTGCCTGATCCCACCCACACTCAATCCGAGCAGCATTATCAGACACCAACAAGCATCACCAAATCAGAAGGAGGAGACCCACGAGGGAGCCAGAAGGACCATATGCCAGGATGTCCCATTTGGTGTTACTAGTCTATGTGATTTTGCCAGAGATGGGGAACAATAACAACAAAAACATTTCACCCTACTGTTTTGATTCATTTTTAAAATATCTTGGACTTTGATGTTATGAATGAAAGACACAAAGTTTCTATATTTATCAAAGGCGGTCAATACTTGGAAAAAAGAATAAATCTTTGCCATACAACTCTCTACTACCCATCCCAGTCTGCCCCAGGCTGATGTCTCAGATAACCTTGACCACAGTGACCAGCATTCTTTGACATCTCGTCCTAGGTCCTGCACAAACATTCCTGGGAGCAGGAGCTCAGTTTTCCTAAGAAAGTGTGTGACCCAGGTGACTCTGCATTCCCTAAGTTTAAAGGGTGATTCTTTTTAGTTTCCTAAATCTTCCTGAGCCCTTGGCATGAGACTTTACACAAAAGGGAGATTTTTTTTTAAAGCCTCTTTACAATTGCTTTTTAACCAAGAAAATTTGTGACAAAGGCAACTATATTTTTATTTCCCAGGGAAAGCATGCCCAGACATGTAAGTCAACAACATCAGCAGACATTCACACAAATGCATGTATAAATGCCCAGGATGTCCATATAGATAGTCATAGGGAGGCACACACAAGAATGATGGGTTTACACATGGACACATGGACCCAGAAACAGATACTTCCAGGGGCTGTGCACACATCGTACCCCACCCTTGCTGACGTCACTGCCTTTGCTCAGAGCTCCTGGCTCTGCAGTTTGGGCTCAGTTCCTTTGGGCTGGAACCCAGCAGGGCCCAGCCTAAGCTGGCTGGGCTGAGTTGTGCTGGACAAGACGGGGCAGGGCAGGGCCAGCCGGGGCAAAGCCACAGCTGAGCTCAGGTGTCAGACTCCACCCAAGTGGGAGCTCCCCGAGTCCAGGATGACTCAGGCCCTGCCGGACTCGGGTTACTCTAGTTTAACCGCCCTGAAACGGCCTTGCAGTCCCGCTGACCACACTGGCCCTCCCCAGCTTTCCAGTGTCCAGATGTGTGGTATACATTTCACCCTAAGCCAAACACATGGGCTTGCCCAGCCAAAAGGAACAAGAATCTGTGTTTCACTTCAAGACTCCAGAGAAGGGAGCCCTCAATGTTTCTGCTGTGGCAAAAGGCTCCTAGGAAGCTGCCTTAAGGTTCTTTCAAGACTGGTTCTGGAGCAGGGACCCATCTGCATGACCTCCGTCTGAGTGGGTGTTCAAGGGACAATTACGCATGGTAGTAACTCTAGCATCCTTTGACGCCTGGCAAACAGAATGGCTTCCACTTTTATAAGTCCCAGGAACTCTCGGGCATCCACATTTGGATCCAGGCAGGTCATTCATCCACGGTGTGAGCGATTTTCATTGTTTCATGTCACAAGCGCTTAGAGGTAGACCACTTGCCCCGTGGCTGGCGTGGCACTTGCTCAGACTGGCCTTCCTCCTGGGAAGTTAAGGTCTGCTTGGGGAGTTTGGAAATTAGAATAGTGATGCAGCAAAAATGGCAAAGGCCTGAACTTCAAACAGAGAAGGAATCAACTCCTGTGTTCACCTCCGACTAGACGTGGTACTGGAAAGTTACCCTAAGTCTCACTTAGCCCCCACTCTGTTCTCAGCTGTAAAGTGGGAAAATCTATTTAACACAGTTTCTTTGAGAACTGTATGAGTTCTGTATATGATAACAATAGTGATAATGACAGAAAGAAAGGTTATTTCTTATTGAATAACAACATAAAGAAATTGGACCATACTTGGCAACTTTCATGACTCTCCTCTAAAAAAAAAAAAAAGGTAACTTTTATTTTTATCCTGTTTAACTATAGCTACATTGGAAAGATTTGTCAATAAAATAGGGGACGATAAAGACAGAGCTCCATGAGGTTTTTAAATTTTATCAGAAGCTCTTAAACAGGAAAATGCTTATAGTTCTCAATGATGAAATTTTATACAACATGGTAGGCAGAAAAAAAGAAAATTTTTTTAAATGAGACAGTCTCACTCTGTCACCCAGGCTGGTATGCAATGGCACAAACATAGCTCACTGAAACCTCAAATTCCTGGGCTCAAGTAATCCTCCTGCTTCAGCTTCCCACATAGCTAGGGCCAGAGCTGCATGCTACCATGCCCAGGTTTTTTGAATTTTTTGCGTGGACAAGGTTTCACTATGTTGCCCAGGCTGGTCTCAAACTCCTGTCCTCAAGCAATCCTCCTGCCTCTCCAGAGCATGTGGTTTGGGGAACTTGCCTTAGATACTCCAGGGGCAATTAGAAACTGGTTAAAGCTGAACAGAGTAACCTATCTCACTAGTGCAAGTGATTGGTTAAGAAACTGATCCATAATCCTGCCTGGAAGTCAAATCCTGGTCTTTAGACTGTTGTGAAAAAAAAAAATTTACCCTTGTTCTGGACTTAAAGTGGAAGTAAGTATGTTTAGAAACTACTGATCTTGCAATCATTAAAAGAGAGTCTGACCAAGAAAGAAGCCAGCTTACAGGGACTTGTGTTAGATGGGGGTGAAAGAAACTGAGTCACAGAGACATCAGATGAACCCAAGGTCCAGCCTTGCCTAAAGCTAGAACTACAGTTGGATGTTTCAGTTACATTGACCAATAAACTTCCTTTGTAGATTTGAGCCAGGTTTTATAATTCTTGAAATCCAAAATTTTCAACTAATGCAATTTTTGGAGCTTTTGCATGGACTGAAACTGATCTTGACTTTTCATATAGTATAGCTGGACTGGATGGATTACAGGATAGATGGGGCCAGGGCAGGAGCAGTGGCTCATGCCTGTAGTCCTAGCACATTGGGAGGCTGAGATGGGAGGGTAGCTTGAGCCCAGGAGTTCAAAACTAGCCTGGGCAACACAGTGAGACCCCACCGTGTTTTATATATATATAAAATCTCAATGGATATATACAATATGGATATATATATATATACACAGATATATATATATATATATATATATATACAGATATATATATATATATATATATATATATATATATATATGGATGGATGGAAGAATGAATAATGGAAAGAGGACTTTTTGTTAAACACTTAATATATGATAAATATTGTGTTATATTCTTTATATGACACTGCCAATCATGTAGACCAGAAACATACCTTGTTTATTCCTCATAGCAATTCTGCAAAACAATTATTGGCATCATTATCAAAGATAAAGAAATTGCAGTTTGAGGAGAGTGAGAGATAAAGTCAAACAACTGATACATAGAAAACGAAGATTTAGTGCAGTATCTGTCGTATGCCTAAGCATGTAAGCCTCCTACAGTACCCCCTGCCTTCTCTGAGCACCAGCTTTCTTATCGGTAAAATGGCATTAATAATTGTTATTTCCTAATGCTAATTGAACAAAAGAAGGTAGGTGAGTATCTGTAGTTGTGTGTATATGTACATGTATGTGTGTGGTACATGTCTAATGTTTTGCTTGTTTCCCTGCCATTATTAAGTGATATAAACTTACCATTCAAGATGGATGGGTTTTTTCATCCTTGAAATTTTTTTCTTTCATTTTCCTGGCAGCATATTATTATGTGCACACTGAAATCTCATGCATCCAAATTTGAATTCACTTTTCACTCTGCATGCTACCTTTGCACTACTCTTCAAGGTTTACTTACCTAGAAAAGTAAGGAAAATCTATTTTTCCATAAATCATACTAACTGAAGCTTCATCTCAGAAATCTCCCCGGAAGTTTGGATTTCCTCTGTGTGTGACTTGGAGCCCTCATAGCCACTACTGCACTGCTGACACCTCTGCCACTTTCACTATCACCAATAGCAACTCCTTCACCAATACCCTCTTCCTTCACTGCCACCTCCACCAGCACCTCTTCCGTCTCCAACACCTCCACCATCACAGCCATGATAATCACTGTGATCGTGAATACAGCAGGACCTATAGTAAGCAAGATATTTGATGCTTGTAATCCCTACTCCACACTAGAATCCCACCAAGGAGATGTTTTATTTTGGTTTGCCTACAGGGAACTAAAGTCTCAGAAAAGTTGAATAATCTCTCTAAAGTCTCACAACTTCTAAGAAGTGGAGCAAGGATTTGACACCAAGCCCATCTGAACCCAAACACTGTGATGTTTTCACTTTAGTATTCTTTTCCTTTGCCCACACAATCATCTGTTCTGAAAAGCCAAGCATCATTTTCCTCTCTAGAATTTAGGAGAATTCCTCTTTCAGACTTTGTTGACTGCAGATATTGTGAAGTAATCTTGTCTTAGAGTGACTGTCTTAATTATTGAAATAATGGAAAATTAATGCCACGACAGCTGCTGGGAAGGAAAAGTTTGAAGGGAAGTTGGTAAATGTAGAACAGTCACACGTCAGATTAAAACAGGTCACAATGATGAGCTCTGACTGCTCTGAAAGGCAACAATGTCTGTCCACCCAAGGTGGGGGAGAAATAGGGACCTGGTGATGCCACCATCCTTCTGTCAGGATGGGGTGTAGGGATGCTGTCTCATCGGATGTGAGGGCAGCCTCAAGATTGGGGTTAGTATTCAACAAGAGGATTGAAAGGACACTTTAAAATCTAGATAGCATATCTAAAGGATGCCTGAGTAGAATTCCAGACTTTTATAGAGGGATAGGGAGACTGGTTATGTTTTGCTTTTGAAAGCTTTATATTTGCAACTTTATAGTTCTTTCTGACATAAGTTTGAGGTGAAATGGGTATTAAATTGCAAAAGCAACACAGCCCATGCCTATTTTCTTACACATAAATTCTCCTAGAGTAAACTTTGTCTCAGCGACTAGCACATAGAAGGGGGTTTATATAATGCCTTTATCCAGTTGATCACTAAACTGGTAGTTCTGGCAAAGTAGAATGCCTTTATCCAATGGCACAGAACTAGAATCTCCTCTATCCCATTAAAGAGATAATTGATTTATTAACTGTTGATATTTAAATTTGAGGAATTCATCAGGCTACCTGATCAGTAGAACCAGGAATCCTGCATAGATTTCTGTAGTATAAGGAGAAGGCACCCATAGGAAATAGGTGAGGCGTATAGACCTGAGTGGTTTGTGTGTGTGTGTGTGTGTGTGTGTACATGAAATGTTAATGCTTGTTCATGATGAAGAACATCTTATTTCCTAAATCAAGTATGACCACACTCTGTCACTCTAAAGCCTCTAAGGCATATATTTCCACTTTTGTTGTCCCTATAAGCTTGTTTTGCTAGGGTCCTGCAAGCTTACTGCCAGTCAGAGGCAGGCTGCAGGCTGGACACAGTGGCTCATGCCTGTAACCCCACTACTTTGGGAGGCCAAGGCAGCTGGATCACCTGATGTCAGGAGTTTGAGACCAGCCTAGCCAACATGGTGAAACCCCACTTCTACTAGAAATACAAAAATTAGCTGGGCGAGGTGGCAGGCACCTGTAATCTCAGCTACCCAGGAGGCTGAGGCAGGAGAATGTCTTGATCCCAGGAGGTGAGGTTGCCGTGAGCCGAGATTACGCCATTGCACTCCAGCTTGGGTGACAGAGTGAGACTCTGTCTCAAAAAGAAGAAGACAGAAGAAGAAGAAAGAAGAAAGAAGAAAGAAGAAGAAGAAGAAGAGGAGGAGGAAGAGGAGGAGGAGGAGGAAGAAAAAGTAGAAGAAGAAGAAGGGGAGGAGCAGGAGGAGGAGGAGGAGGAGGAAGGCAGGCTGCAAATGCAGATATTGCATGTTGTTCTTAGATGACTGTCCAGAGAAAGGCTCTCAGAAACTCCATTATCTGAGAATAATTGGCTGAGAAATTCAGATTAGCCACCTGATTATTTCCACTGAGGTGCTGGAAATGATGGGATTTGCTCATTTTTTTAAGTCTTCAAAGCATTTTGTTTTTTCTTTCATTTATTAAAGTATATAAATAGCCTCAACAGATAGTTTATCCATATCTTTGATCTGTCATACAAATGTGTTATACAAGAGCTTACATACAAGTAAATTTCATGTTTAAAGTGTAAATATATCTGTAAATATACAGATATGAAAACTCACAAAGTAGTTTTCATAAAATAGTCCTCAGGGAACTGATAGCTGCTAAGATCGCCGTTTTAGAAGCCTTGCTCTGTTTGTAAATGAGATAAATTGTCTTATGTGAATAGTGAGAATGATACAAAGTCCTGGTTGTGCAAGTGTGTCCATGAAGGGAGCAGCTGGCCCTTCCTACAGAAGTTCCTTCTGTAGCCTGAGTCACACAGTCAGCACTTGTGACTCTACTGGCTGCCTTTATCTTCTGCATAATGGATCTGAAGGTTGCATTCATAGTGTTAATGAGTAATAACTCCAGTGGCCATGGCTGGCACCAAAAAGAGCATGTTGATTATTACCTTTGGTCTTAAAGAATGAGTAGCGCAGAATGCCTGTGTCCCACCCTATATGAGGCCTTTTCTCCCCTGCAGAGCAAATTGGCATCTTTCTTTGGCTTCTTTCAGAAAACGGGTTTCCAAGCCAGCCATGGGTAGTCTCTGGAGCTTTTTCTGAGCCAGCTCCTGATGGGGCATTGGGCTCTGGTCTATTCTGAAGAGAGTAGTTGGCATACACAAAGAATGAGTTTATTTGTAAACCACAATCACATAAACGTGAAGGAAAACACAATGACTGCCAGCAATGTCTTTGGCCTGTGTGTGGAATAGACTAGCAAGCAGTGGAATAAATGAGAACCATTGGTGTCAGAGCTGGAAGGGCCGTCAGCATCATAAGGGCCAAGTCCACAAGGATGACTAAGAATAAGCAACTTCTCCAAGGCCATTCCACCATGAAATGAAAGGTCTGGTCACTTCTAACTCCAGTCCAGGTGGCCTTTGCTTGAACCACAGACCCTCATTTCCCTGATTTATAAAAGAGGAACAATACCTGTCTGGCAGGATGCCCATAATGACTCAGTGGGTTAACATTTATGCAAGTGCCTAACACAACATAGATCCCAAGTAAAGGTTTAATAATTATTTTATTACCAGATTAAAACCCTTGGAGCTCACTTCACTCATCACTGTCCATTTTCGCCATGATCAATGCTGATGCTAGACTCTTTCCACCTATGCAAAACCTGTTGTGATTCTGGATGTATCACAGGTATGAGTTTCTGCCCCAGAGCTCATTGATGGCAAAAAAGTTGAATTTAATTAAACGATATAGAAAATATCTCTTTTAAATTTAATATTTTTATATCAACTTTTCCACTTGCACAATGGACCACACACACAGGAGAAGCCCACAGCCTTTTGACTTAAGGTTGTAAAGCCTTTCTCAGCTCAGACACCCAAGGAGCCTCACTCTTTGTGTGTGTGTGTGTGTGTGTGTGTGTGTGTGTGTGTGTGTATGTGTGTATGTGTGTGTGTATAAATGTTCTTTAGGTTCTGGGGCACTTGTGCAGATCATGCAGGATTGTTGCATAGGTACATACATGGCAACGTGGTTTGCTGCCTCCATTCCCCCATCACCTATATCTGGCATTTCCCCCAACATTATCCCTCCCCACCCTTCGCTGTCCCTCCCCTAGCCCCCCCGCAGCTGACCCCAGTGTGTGATGCTGCCCTTCCGGTGTCCACGTATTCTTATTGTTCAACACCTGCCTATGAGTGAGAACATGAGGTGTTTAATTTTCTGTTCTTGTGTCAGTTTGCTAAGAATGATGGTTTCCAGATTCATCCATGTCCCTACAAAGGACACGAACTCATTGTTTCTTATGGCTGCACAGTATTCCATGGTGTATATGTGCCACATTTTCTCTGTCCACTCTATCATTGATGGCCATTTCGGTTGGTTCCAGGAGAACTAAAACAGATTTACAAGAAAAAAACAAACCCATTCAAAAGTGGGTAAAGGATATGAACAGACACTTCTCAAAAGAAGACAGATATGAGGCCAAAAAAACATATGAAAAAATCCTCATCATCACTTGTCATTAGAGAAATGAAAATCAAAACCACATTGAGATACCATCTCATGACAGTTAGAATGGTAATCATCAAAAAATCTGGAGACAACAGTTGTTGGAGATGATGTGGAGAAATAGGAACACTTTTACACTGTTGGTGGGAGTGTAAATTAGCTCAACCATTGTGGAAGACAGTGTGGCAATTCCTCAAGGATCCAGAAATGGAAATTCCATTTGACCAGCAATGCCATGACTGGGTATATACCCAAAGGGTTATAAATCGTTCTATCATAAAGACCCATGCACAGGTATGTTCATTGAGCCTCAGTCTTCTCAAGGCATTTTTTGAGTCTGTTGCACTCCCAATTAAAAGAAAACAACTTCTGAACTCAGGAATTTCATTTTAGTACTCAGGGAAAGAAATTCTCAATTTCTTTTCCATGAATGGAATCAATAACTAATAGGAAGATAATCAAACCTTTATCATGCAGATTTAGTTCATAGGATAGCTCCCCAGGCTTGTAATTACAACACTGAGAAGGCAGTGTATGCTTATGATCATTCTGTGCTCTGTGTCCTCATAAGGGTATACAAGTAATTTCAATAATAGCATATCAAGGATGGTGCATAGAAAATGCAGGTAATTTTCTTGAGTCTAGTTTCCTTTGAATAGGTTTTAGATTTGTGTGGACTATTGCCTTTAAGTCTTATTTTACTCCAAAAGAGAAACTCTCTGCTAATAACAGGGTATCTCACGACATAAATCAGCTAAAAAATGACTATCACAGAATCCATGTCACATAGAAATTATACCCAAACTACCCCTGATAATAATTTATATCATGAGAGTTTAAATTCCTATCAGAAAGTCACAAAAACATTGAAAAATTAAACTCCAAAACCAAATTTTCAACTGCCTTTTCAAAGAGTTCTATACTCAACTAACTCTGGTAAGTTGATCGTGTTATGGGAAGCAACCCTAAATACATGACATTAAAATAAGAGCTATTGATCAAAGAGGCCCAAGTGCAAAAGAGAGAGGTTATTAATTTGAAGTCCACTATGCAAGATCATTTCATACTGATAAGGAGAAATCCTTTAGAAACAAAATCTGTCAAAGAAACATAATATCCAGAAACTCTTTTACATGTACTTTGAGAGGTGCACAAGGACATTGCTTTTAAAGTGAAATATGTGCCACTCTGATAGGAAGAGCATGCTGTGACAGATGGCAAAAAGAAGAGACTGCCTGAGGTTTTCTAATGTGATGACTAAATTAAAAACAAAACAAAGCAAGCAAGCCCCCACTGCAGTGTGAGCAGAGTTGAATTAACGATACAAAAGACAAAACTGAAAAGGAGCATCACATGGAGAGGAAGGAAAAGAGATGTAAACAGTAAGAATGATGACAGATACATAGAAAGAATACTAAAAATACAATGTATGAATTCCAGTTCATAAAAATAAGGACTAGGAGAACTACCACTTATTGAATGTCTACGATGTGCCAGTTTCTCTGCTTTTTTTTTTTTTTTCTGTTGTTTAAGAACTCAATGTGAAAAAATCTAGGAGGAGAAAGTATTTGAAATACAGAGATAAAGGACACATTTAAGAATGTGCTGCCACGCCTTTTGGTCATGTTATTGAGGAGGCATGTGATTTGTTAATGCCACCCCGGACTGGACTCCTTTGATATTTTATCATGAGTAACTCTCAGGACAATATTGCGAGGTAGGTAGTATTTTTTTTCTATTTTATAGATGAAAAAACAGGCTTACAGAAATTAAGAAGAAAATATAGCTAAACAACCATCAGTTGCATAGCAAAAAGAAACTTTCCTTGTTTAAAAAAGATATTAAGACCAGATACACTGGGAGATAGTAATAAGGAAAACTGATTAAATTAAATCCTTACTTAGACATAATTTTTTAAGAATAATAAAAACATTTTGTAAACATTTAAAAAAAGTAAAGAAACAAAAACAATGGAATTGGCTGCCAAAGAATTAAAATCGGCCTTTTGCAAAACTTACAGGAAATGAGAAGGTCTCTGAAATGGTGGAGGGGAAAGAGTGTAAGCCCCAAAATATATCCATTCAACTTTCATTGCTATGCAGTGTAAAATATACATAATTTATCCTACTTAAAACATCTCAAAGACAGTTTACATATATTAACTTATTGGATCATGGCAACAACTCCTTAAGGAAGAAACTAGTATTATCTCCATTTTACAAATGAGAAAACTGAGGAAGAGATTAATCCAAGCTCACACAGTTAACAGAAATGTGCATTAATTGGCAATGATTTCCAGACTTGAAAATTCTAGTGGGTCACTAAAATTTTTTAAAAGACTCTTTTAAAAATTTAAAAAAAAATTTTAATTGACATGTTAAATTGTATACTACAAAAGAGAGAGGAATTTGACACTGCATTTGAATATGACACTTGAATTTAAAAATGCAATGTAGACATGAGGAAACTTCTCAGATGGGGCAGAGAGCAAAAAGGAAAGAAAGTGTAGATACTGGATAACAGAAAGGCAAATGCCAACATATATCTGACTATTCATAAATAAAGAATTAAAAAATGAGATGAAGCAAAAAAAGTTAGCTGTCATTTTGATACCTATACTTTCATTTAAATGATTTTCTTTATAATTTCTACTCTTATTCAGACATAGATTTTTGAAAGTCACCTATTTATTATTTACTAGGTTTTGTTGCTATTTTATCATGGTTTATTATCTGTTATTCATTATAAAATATTTTGTTATTTTGGTTTTTATTTTCCCACAATTTCAAGAAAGAGAGGGGTCCTCAGAATAAAATTATACTTACTCCCAACATGGTTACAAAATAAATCTAAATTACACAATGCAAAGGTTTTTTGTTTGTTTGTTTTTACTGTTGTTTTAAAGCTTGAGAAAGGAGCTGGGCTTGGTGGCACATGCCTGTAGTCCCATCTACTTGGGAAGCTGAGGTGGGAGGATTACTTGAGCCCAGGGTTTGAGGCTGCAGTGAACTATGGCCACAGAGCAAGGCCTCATCTCTAAAAAGAAAAAGGAAAAAAGAAAAGCTATAAAAGGGTAGAAAAAGACATTGCTTACAAATGATAAAAATCCAACAGCAGACTAGCAGACTTCACATCAACAGCAAGGGATTTCAAAGGACAATGAAAAAATTACCTCAAAGTGCTGAAGAAACCATTATTCAAGAATGAAAGCAAAATAAAGACATTTTCAGGGTACTACCTACAGACCATGACTGAAAGACACACCTACTACAGTTTATATTTCATCACGTAGCAAATTGAGCCACCAAGGAGGCACTGAGACACAAGACATAAAAGTTGGGAAAAAAAATTAGAAAATGACTCTCTCAATACTAAGTAGCCAAAATTATATCAATGGTCATTATATAGTATTTAATGCACTCGTTGTCAAAAATAAATAAATTGGAATATTTTAAAACAATGAAAAACTACTAAGGATAGTAGGACAAAGAAAATAAAGTTAAACATAACTGTATAAATCAGAAATAAAGAGTAGAATTAACAACACAATAGATGACACTTTGTAAATAACCAACAAATTATATATAAACTTTTTGAAAACTAGCCAAATATGACAGAATTACAACTAAAATGGAAACACAAAACACTATGTTACGAAGAATATTTTATTTTTTTCTAGCAAATATGAAATACTGATGAAGTAAACTAAAAGCACTTTTCATTAGCAAACAAACTCGACTTGGAATGCAAAGCCTAACTAAAAAAACAATCAAGGGAAAAAATTTTAACTACCCCAAAACAGAAAAACAAACAATAACAACAAACTCTAGGCTTGAATGATTTTATTGGAGAAGTATTTCACATGTTTAGAGAGAAAGATTATTTCTCATGCTACAGAAGCTCTTCCAACAACACATGCCAAGGCTTTGTTCCAAAATAATATTTTCTCTCCATTACACTTCATACACTGAGAAAAGGCCTTGAGGTCCTCTCAGCTTGTGGGGAAATTTTTATGTCTCTTGCAGAGTGAGACAGAAGCCATGCCCAGGATCTGGGCTGGAGGACACCTCTCCTTTTCCAAGTACGTTTGGGAAAACCACACAGGGTTTGTCTGCCCAAGTTTTCAATTTTGAGCGTCCTTAAAAGGTCTTTGCCTGGTTCAATCACATTTCCCCAAACCTCTCTCAGCTACTGCCAGGCTAGCCCAACTCTGAGAACACCCTCTTTCTTTCTCCATGTGGGGCAATTTTATTCATGGGAGCTCTGTCCCACCAAGTGGGTGATAATAGAAGTTTGACCAGAGTGATTCCAGAAAACAAAATCTAGGCTTTTGATTCAAATTTAAAAAAAAATAATTACATTTATCTCTGCTCCATCTTGAAAATACAACTAAATGCAGTAAGTACAAAACAAAAATAAGTACATAAATTTACTGAGAAAAGATATCAGCCAACCAAAGATACTGTTGTTTTACATTTTCTGTTACTTTCTTTGTATGACAAAATAACACAAGGCCATTATAGCTGGTAGAAGAAAGCAAGATATAGCAAAAAAAGGAGATAACTTCCCTGTCTTTTCATTTCACTTTTCTTACAGATTTAAGGCAACAAATATCAATAGTCTGTTAGGGTCAATGCTCACCCTTCCCTATGGCTGAGAAAGAACACAGCTAGACCACACATTCAGAGGTAAAGCACTGGTGTAGTTATTATACTGTGTTTTAGTTTTATGTTTACAAAAATAATTAAAATAGTAGATAATTTGCTTCTTTCACTAAGCAATGCATTATGGGCGTCTGTCCAGGATGACAGGGTCTAAATCATTGTTTTGGATAGCTGCATAATGTTCTACATAATGGATATTACATGATTCTTGAAAGCATAACTCTGATGGATGTTCATATTTCCAATATGTTGCTACTAAAAATAATGCTTCCATTAATGTCCTTAAAGATGATGCCTCTATTTTCATAGAAGATGGTCTCAAAGTGGGGTTGCTAAATCAAAAGCATGTGATATTTTTTCTAATAATTGTTTGCTGATCACCCTACAAAATATTATGGCAATTCACTTGCTGAGCAGGTGAAGTGGAAGAGCCACTTTCTTTTTAAATGTTCCAACCTAAAATATGGCTATATTTGCAGGCGGTGATGGAGTATGCCATACAATAGGGAACCTGAGATCTGCATAGATGTGCCCTTTCCAAATATTCAAAACAGGAAGGTGACCTGCTGATTCAGTGGAAGGCAATAAACCATGCATTCAATTAGAATGACATACATTTAATCACAATTGTCTAATGGTATTTGAAATTTCTTGTTTAATCAATAATGAGGCTATTCAGCAATTAATGTTCCTGGAATTGTGGCTGCCCTTACCAGCCCTGTGTTTATTTTAAACTAGTCTTTCTATTTTATATCATCTATTTCTGGAGTTAATAAAGGTGCTCTAATAAGTTGTATTAAAAAAAAGTTATAACCACTGAGTATGACCACTTTAATTTTTAGAGTCTAATGGTGAAAAATATTATCTTGTTGCTGCTTTAGTTTGCCTTTCTCTCAATCCTGGTGAGGGTTGGCTTCATTCACTATGTGTATAGCCTGCTTGGATTAATCTTCTTTGACTTTCCTATTCACATCTGTCCATTTTTCTTTGTGTTTTCCTCTGAGGAGCTTGTATAAAGTCTTAAGATTTTAGCAATATTAATTCTTCTTGTCTGAGAAGTCAGAAAAATTTCTAATTATGCATTATCTACCTATTTTTAAACATACACAACTATAAATAATATTTAGTTTACATATATGGATATATTTGTGAGTATGTTAAATACATATTGTTAATAGCAGAGTTAGTTTGTATATCCATCATTATACTTAGTTAACTACTGTGATTAGAACTACTATTGTTTTTACCCCTGAGTTTCTTTCTTTCCTTCAGTAATAAGATATTTCCCCTAGATTTTCCTAATATATGTTTTCCTTCATATTTAATCCACCTGGAGTATGGAGATACATGTATATATATATATCATATATATATATCATATATATATTATATATCATATATATTGTATATATATATCATATGTATATATGATATATATCATATATATTATATGTATATATGATATATATCATATATATCATATATATATTATAAGTATATATATATATTATATGTATATATGATATATATATATATGGTAAAGGGCCTAGATTTGCTTTAATACTGCCTGTATATCAGAATCATTTACGTAGATAAATACTCTTTATCCATGGAAACAAAATACCGTATTAACTTCTCATTTTTAGTTGGATCTATTTCAATACCTTTAATTCTGTTCCACTGAACACCTGTGTCAAAAACACATGATTTTCTTTACAGGAATTTTGTACATTAAGTTTAACTATTCAGGAAGTTTTTTAAACATAATTTTCTTTTCTATTTTTAGACATTGATGCTTTCATAATGACTTTAAAAATATGTATCTAGTTACAAAAGTTCATTAGGATTTTCATTATTTTGTATTATGCATTAATTTTGTAAATTCTGATATTTGATACTATTATTTCTCATTTTCTTCATAGATCTTCCTATTCTTGTTAAAATGAATCAGAAAATTAAACATTACTATTATGAACATAATTTTCCTTTATTTCTAATGGGTTGTTTCTATTATATTGAAAAGTTAATTTTGTATATGTATACATTAATTAAGCATGCGTAGGGTATAGAATTGTTTTAAAAAATTCAAATATAATGTACGCATCATGACATTTGTTTACATACATTTTAAGATGTACAAATAGGCCAGGCATGGTGGCTCACGCCTGTAATCCCATCACTTTGAAGGCCTAGGCAGGTGGATCACCTGAAGTATGGAGTTTGAGACCAGCCTGGCCAACATGGTGAAACCCCATCTCTACTAAAAATACAAAATTAGCCAGGTTTGGTGGAGTGCACCTGTAATCCCAGCTACTCCGAAGGCTGAGGCAGGAGCATCGCTTGAACCCAGGAGGCAGAAGTTGCAGTGAGCCAAGATCACACCACTGCACTCCAGCCTGGGTAACAGAGTGAGACTCTATCTCAAAAAATATATATACAAATAATTCACAGCTTTTTGTATATTTACTATGTTGTGCAACCATCAAAACTATTGAATTCTAGCATGTTTCCTTCATTTCAAAAAGAAACCTGTGTTTATTGTCAGTCAGAACAATTCCTCTCAACGCCAACCTTTCTTAATCACTGATCTACATTCTTTCTGTATGGATTTGCATATTCTAGACATTTCATATAAATGGAATTGTACTAGGACATGGCCTGTTGTGACTGAATTTTTTCACCTAGTATGATGTTTTCAAGGTTCATTTATCTTGCAGAATGTAATACTGCTTCATTCTTTAAGACTGAATAATTCTATGTACATAACACATTTTGTCTATTTATCAGTTGACGGACCTTTGGATTGTATAACATTTAATATTAAGTGTCGACTTGATTGGATTGAAGGATGCAAAGTATTTTTCCTGAGAGTGTCTGTGAGGGTGTTGCCAAAGGAGATTAATAATTGTGTCAGTGGGCTGGGTGAGGCAGACTCACCCTCAAGGCGGGTGGGCACCATCCAATCGACTGCCAGCATGGCTAGGATAAAGCAGGAAGAAGAAGGTAGGAGAAGTTGACTTGCTGAGTCTTCCAACCTTCATCTTGCTCCCATGCTGGATGCTTCCTGCCCTCAAACATCAGACTCCAAGTTCCTCAGCTTTTGGACTCTTGGACCTACACCAGTGGTTTGCCAGGGACTCTCAGGCCTTTGGCCACAGATGAACACTGCACGACTGCACTGTCGGCTCCCCTACTTCTGAGGTTTTGGGACTTGGATTGGCTTCCTTGCTTCCCAGCTTGAGACGGCCTATTGTGGGACTTCACCTTGTGATCATGTGAGTCAATACTCCTTAATAAACTCTCCTCATATATGCATCTATCCTATTAGTTCTGTCCCTCTAGAGAGCCCTGACTAATACAGATTGTCTTTACTTTGGGCTACTATGAATAGTGTTGCTGTGAATATGCATGAAGAAGTGGAATCGTTGAGTCATACAACAATCCTTTGTTTAACTTTTTCAGTAACTGCTAAACTGTTTTCCTAGGGTATAGAAATTTAAGGTGACCTTCAAGGTCCTTATCTCCTGGGATTCAAGTAACCCCCTCTCCTTGATTACAGGCAGAAACTGTGACCTGCTTCTGATCAATTGCAAAGGCAATGAAGCATCACTCTCTTCAGTATGTGACATAATGTAAAACTGTGTCTAACCAGTCAATTCACTCTAGACTTTCTCTCTCTCTCTCTCTCTCTCTATCTCTCTCTACAGTGCTTATTTTGAAGCAGCAAGCCGCCATAAGTCAATAACTACAAGGAAATACATTCTGGCAACTACCTGAGTGATCTTGGAAGAAGTTTCTTCCACTGTTGAGCCTATAGATGAGGACACAGCTTGACTAACACTTTGAATGTAGTCTCACGGGACTCTAAGCAGAGGATCGAATAAGCTATATCAGTACTCTGATCCACAGACACTGTGAGATAATAACCACATGTCATTTCAAGTCTCTAAATTTGTATAATCTGTTACCCAGCATAGAAAATAAATATAGTTATATCCAAAGGGTTATAAATTATTCTATTATAAAGACACATGCACACATATGTTCATTGTGGCACTGTTTACAATAGCAAAGACCTGGAACCAACCCAAATACCCATTGATGATAGACTGGACAAGGAAAATGTGGTACATATACACCATGGAATACTATGCAACCATAAAAAATGATGAGTTGGTGGCCTTTATAGGGACATGGATGAATCTGGAAACCATCATTCTCAGCAAACTGACACAAGAATAGAAAATCAAACACCACATGTTCTCACTCATAGGCGGGTATTGAACAATGAGAACACATGGACACAGGGAGGGTAGCATCACATACTGGGGTCTGTTGTGGTGGGGTTAGGGGAGGGACAATGTGGGGTGGGGAGGTCTGGGAGGGATAAAATGGGGAGAAATGCCAGATATAGGTGACAGGGGGATGGAGGCAGCAAACCACATTGCCATGTATGTACCTATGTAACAATCCTGCATGATCTGCACATATACCCCAGAACCTAACGTACAATTTAAAAAAATAAAATACAAACAGAAAACTAATATAGCATGTTAGCAACGCTTTTCTATTCAAATAGTATTTTCTGACACATGTGATTTCATGTTCTTTGACTTTTTTCTCCAGTATTTATATGAATGATTTTATGTTATAGTCTTACTAAGGTTGAAATTGTCTCCAAAGTTGTATTTCTTATGAGAAACATAGCTACCATCTATGTTTTGTTCTTAATTTTATGAAAAATGACTTTAACATTTCAATATTTGATATGCTATAACTAGCTATAACTAATTTCATCTATAACTAATCTTTTTCTTTTATTTCCACTCGTTAGCATTCTTGTTAGGAATTGCTGGTCCTCCTAAATCTTAACAATGACATTTCTGTACCTATGTACATGTTCACATGCATTTTCTTTCTTCTAATTTGTTGGCACCAGGAATTATGCAGATAGATGCCTTGATGTCGAATATTCACACTTTTTATAGATAAACTACATTTTGATGTGGTGCAAAATGTTTTTGCTTCACAGCTTCCTTTTTTCCCCCCTGGAACTCATCAAAATCTGGACAGAGATTTACATGATGACAACTTGGATATGTCTTCCTGATTTCCTTTCTTTCCCACCAACCTCTCTGGAAGGCATAAAGATGATGAAGCTTGAGTTTGTCAATTCCCCTAGAATATGACTAGGCCCAGTGGATGGTATTGCCTCTGCACTGACCCTACTGGGCTGAGACTAGCTGCAAAGAGACCTTCATTTAGTGCTGCAGCAGCAGAGTCAGGTCATCTGGTGTGCTCACAGCTGGCCCAGGGGATAAGACATGGCTGCACCTTCCACCCTTCTCTTGCTCCCCACTCTTCCACAGACCTTCCAACCTGATGGTGCCTTTGCTGAAACTATAGAGAAAAATGAGCAGGCACTAAAAGGATTCTCATGGAGAAGGATGCGCCTTTAGAAAAGATGACTTCTATTGATATTGAATACAAGCCAAGAATTCTTGAAAACTTTAAACATAAGATATATTATGAAAGCAAGTCACTTAGGTGCCAAGTAAAAAAGATTTTCTGGAAATAAAAATATACAACTTATAAATTTTAATGAACTGAAAAGAGTATAGACATAGCTGAATACTAGTCTAGATCTTAAAAATCCAATGGACAAATGAGTTTGCAACACAGAACAAACATATTGAATCCTTAATTCAATGTGCTAAGCCTCTTCATTTTATTGTTGTCTGCAAACCTGAATCAACAGTGACTAAACTTCACAGCCTCATGTTATGATTCAAAAAATGTCAAGCCCCAAGTAAAATTCTTGAGGTAAATTCCAGCTTCTCATGCCTAATGAGGTATTCATAAATTAAAGATTTTGATTAAATAGCTTATAATCCCATCAATGTGATACAAAGGAACCCCAAAAGAACATTGAAGTATGAATTCATGGTTTTTTCTTGGTAGTATTAAGGGGGGTGGTGGTGATGTGTGTGCTTCCCCATGTCTTAGATGTCTCCTGTCTCAGAGAAATGACAAGTGTCTTCGCCAAAGACTATTTAGAAGTTGCTTTTATATTTTGTGCAACAGCATTATGAAGGCTGAATTTCTTTTCAAATAAAAATCTGACTCAAGGGATTGAACAGCTCCATACTTTAACAAGGGTTAACCATTGTTTTCAAAAGTTCTGGCAAGCAGGCAGATGGAAGCTTGCAGATAAATTGAAAAGATATAATTTACAAAATACTTAGGGCAAACCTCACTGAGAAGAACATAAATGGATGTTGGCTCCAGGAGTTTAAGCAGAAGAGGCAGCAGTGACATTGGGGTTGGTCTTTTCACTACACCAAAGTGCACCCCACCTCTCTCCAGTAAGTCTGGGATACAGCTGGCCAGAGGCACATTAAGACCACATACAAAAAGCAGAAAAACAGGAACTGAAAACCAAGTTCAACAAAAGAGAGAGAAATAAGCGAAGGAACCAAGACTGAGCACCACATTTGGCTCTCAGATTTACCAGAGGGTAACCTCAGAAAGAAATGAAACATGGTCAATTACTTAGTCCTTATTATCCAAAAGGATGAAGTCCACCTATGTCTTTCTTGGTATTAACTATAATATAAATTTTTCAAGTAAGACTTTACACAGTGGGCAATGAACAAGAAGCCTATAAATGCACTAAAGTAGGTTATGAAAGTGATGCTTCTGAAGTGCTATAATCATTGTCTTCACTAGGGCTTTGTAAATTATTTCTTTCTATAGGATTAAAAAATTGAATGAACAATATCTCCCTTCTATTCTGGCTTTAGAAATCAGGTTGTTATTGGTGGAACTATGCCCCTCCCACACCCCCAATTCGCATGGTGACATGTAACCCGCAGTACCTCACAATGTGACCTTATTTGGAGATAGGCATTTTATAGAGGTAATCAAATAAAAATAAGATCATTAGGAAGGCCCTAATGCAAGATGACTGTGTCCCTTATAAGAAGGAGGGACTTGGACATAGACACACACAAGGCAAACATCATGTGAAGATGAAGCCAGAGATCAGGATACTGCTTCAACATGCGAAGAGCACCAGAGACTTCCACAAAACTACCAGAAATTTGGTGATAGGGATGGAACAGCTGCTCCTTCACAGCTCCTCAAAGGAACCACCCCTGCCAGCACCTAGATCTCAGACTTCTAGCTTCCAGCACTTTTGGATGATAAATGTACATTACTTAAGCCACTCAGTTTGTGGTACTTCGTTATGGCAGCCTAAGAAACTAATACTCAGGTTGTTATCATGTCAGGCTGAGCCATCCTCCACATTCACTTCTCTGGCAGTGATCATTTTTGATCACAGACTGAATAGAAGATTCTAGTTATTTAATTAAAAACAAAATAATTGAGAGAAAAATGCAGTCAAGATAATCCCAAGAACAGACTATGACTTGGAGCATTTTCCCAGTGCCCGACTTCCATAGCAGTGGTGTGTTCACATCAGGCCGGATTCTTCTATAAAAATTTCACATTTACATAATAAAAAGTTCACATATTTTCTTTGGTCTTGTCCTACTTTATATTGGTTCCCCTTTATGACAAGGGTCTAGAGACCAGAAAGAACTGGTACAGGACCAAATTAAATAAAGCTTGAAATCTCTGTCACTTACCTGATCCCTAATTATGGGTAGAGAAACCCTGCACACAAGCTTTTTCCAGCTCAGATAATGCTGCTATATGGCCCCAGCAACTTTTTTTATGACTTGGCTAAGTTTTGCCAAGTATTTGCTTGGTGTCACATTTATGAGCTTACTTAAGAATCTTTTGTGCAAACTTTTTGAGGGCTTACTTGCTGGACTAGTTCCAGAACTAGATTCCTGGGGCCCACTGCACAGTGTTTGAATGAGGCCAAAAGGTAAAATGTGTCTCCTGGTGGTTTTCTTGTGTCTTCCCTCTTTCTCCTCCCCCTGCAGAGATGTCTTCTTTCCTCCTTTCCTACTGGTCTTCTGACAAACAAGTTAGCTACTTATCAATCAGCAAAATTCCCTTGAGTATCTGCCACTGTTCAGTGTTTTCTTGGGCTGGGGTCTGATGGAGAGGCTTTAAGTTTTAGAACATGTACAGAGCTTCTGTGTTTTGTGGTGGTCGTGGTGGTGGTGGTGGGGGCAGCATGTGTGTGTGTGTTTCTGAGACAGAACTACTCAGGCAGAGAACTACTCACCTGGCCATCTATTTAATAAGTCCAAATGTCTCAGCCTTGCAAGCAACCACTTAGAATGTTTGATTCAACCTCTATTCCAACAGTCTGTATCCCAATGAAAATTTTAGCTATAACATCTTTGCTAGCTGATTGTATAGCTCTGATCAAACCATTCCTGTGATAAAGTGAGCTCTGCCTTTCATGTATCCCAGAAAATTTCACCTCATTCTCATTGTTGGAAGTTCTTTCATGAATACAGCTAAAACTACTTGCTTGCCTCCTGGAATCTCACTTATATAGGCATACATTTACAACAAAGTGAATCAGAAGGCCATATTAACTCGTAGTCATCTAGATATAAAATCCTCCTGATCCTTTACTCAAATGCATGGGCTATCTTGGTCAAAATACCCTCAATTATCCGTATAATTTGTGTCCTGAATCCCTCTTGTCCTTTACTGTCTACACCATGAAATCTCATCTCACTGACTTCCCATGAGTGTGGCCCAGGCCCAGACAGGACTAGGTGACTTCCACCAAGTTATATGGTTGTGAATGGGAGAGTCAGAGGAAATTTTAAAAACCTACCACCTCCATAATCCAAAATATAAACATGGTCTGTGGATCCCAGAAGTTCTAGAGATGATGCCTACGTGAAAGGTTTTGGAAGAAAAATATCAGGATTAGCAGGAATAAAGACATGCCATATAAGAGAAGAAGAAAATCTAGCCAGGAAGACAGACTCCCAGGCCATCCTCTCCATGGGGAAAGGAGCCTACAGAAACTGACATTTTGGTGTATCAGGAGGCATTTCTGCTTCCACGTGAGATTTACTGACTATAAAAACTGATTGGATTCCATGTTCTGTAATTTAAACTTACGATTCTGTAACATTATAAGAAAGTGTCTGGTAAGAGGTGTCTGCTTTTCAAACATGTCAGATATGCTGCAGATGCCTGAGACAGGAGTTGGAGGTGCGGTTGTGACAGAAAGGTGGTGTTGCATGAGCCTACTCCAGAAGAAGTGTTGGAAGAGGTTACACAAACATCTGGCCTTAGGTCAGAGAGGGCTCTGTGAGCTCATTATCCACTTCATAGTCACCGTTTTACATAATCCAGTCATTTTATAAATCATTTCATTGATACTAGCACTTTCCCAGAATTGCTTTATTTGAACAACTCAGAGGAAGGTCACAGCAGAGGGTCCCAAGTTTTTGATAGATGAGAAAATTGAGAAGTTTAGTGATTCCTTCAAAGCCAGCTAGGAAGTTTGCAGCAGAGAGAAGTCTTTTACTCCTGATCCTTTACCTTTCTGTTCTTGCTTACACAGGTGAAGGAGGTAGGTTAACCTCTGGATCATCCTGGTATTGTCCCACTTACCCCTTTTGCTCAGTGTCATGTGGCTGTGACCAAGGAGACCACATCCAGGAGAAGTGATCTGCCATCCCTCCTCACAAGCAACTTCAACTCCCCTGCACCATCCTAGACTTTTTGAAAGGCTGAACTGGAGTTCCATACATTCATTAATTTAGTTAGAATATTTTTGTGTTCTCAAGAGAGTAAAAATGGCCATTATGAGAGAATAATATCAAATATTATTGAATAATGTCAAATATTCCTGCAAGGGCAAATGCAGAGTCCAGAATCAGAGCTGAATCCTCCTTGTTCCATTTCTATATGCGAACTCTTAAACCACATAGGTTACATTACCAGTTGGGAATGCCTCCACCTGACTAAATATATATGCATACACGTTGGCATCCATCTCCATTAACATAATATTAGCCATTACGGGAGCATTACAACATCATCCTGCTCACAAATGTGACACAGAACAGACTGTCACAGACACCTCAATGCAGTGGACACTTAAGTCAAATGGAAAGTTAAAAACACCTTCTGCAGGCAGCCACTGGCATTACTTCATATTTATGTTAGTTTTGCTAATCTAATCGAGTGAACTTTTTCCCTAAGAGAATGTAATAGGAATATTTTATTTGAAAATTTTATGTAGTAAGCAGCTGTCTAAAGTCTTAATTTCTGTTTTCAGTAGGGTAAGTGGCAAATGCAACCAGGAAGAAAAAATAGCAGTTTCCCAAGTGCTAGTGAGGGCAGCAGGCAGTGGAAAATCCATGCAAAGTCTTTCCAGGAAACCATTCCTGCGGATCATGGGGAAGTACTTAAATGCTGGTGTAGAAAAATATATCCATACATTTCTTAATGAGGTTGAGCAAAAGAGTTGGAAAAGCCCCCAGCAATCAGGAAATAAAGGTAGAGAGAGGGAGAGTAGCTTGAAAAAGTTACTAACAGGAGAAGGATAGCCACAATCAAGGATGTTGACCCTGACTCCAAGGGACTCTTTGCAGGAACTGCTTACCTTGTATTGATATCTGGGGTGCATTTCAGGAGAACTCATTGCACCCCCTGCTATTGCTCCAGCCTCAGAGATGGCTATGTGCTGCATGGTGACCTACCACATCCTGTAGCTCCCTTCACTGATACTTGCCTGATCAATTACATAGCACATATGGGGTCATGTCACAGCTTCTGTCTCTTTCTGTCATAGAAATTTAAATAGGACCCTAGCATAGTATTTATCTATATCTTGCATGACTTAAATAAGTTGAACTGGTACAATGAAAAGAGAAGGAATGTTGGGGAAAGTCAGTCCTGGATTCCTGTCCTTGTTTAAGTACAAATTTGGAAAAATTACCCAATCCCTGAGGCTCTTAAACCAGGAAAATGTGTTTATCATGATTTTTCATGAAAATTACATAAATAATGTATAAAACATGCCTATCCTGAGGGAGTTAGGAAGTAGGTGTCAGTAGTAATTACACATTAGGAGTCAAGATATAATCTTAATATATTTGAGTGACGATAGCAACAAGCAATAATCTCATTAGTTTCCATGTTGTGAGGCAGCCTGTGTCTTGAAATGGAAGAAGGTGATGGCCCCAGGAACAGAGTATACACCTTAAAAAGAAGTACATGCACAGAACATCATTTCTGAAGATAATCCCAGGGACGCAGAGCTATAAATTCGAATATTTCTTCCTCAGTGGTGCCTAATCTACCTGGCCTCACCCATCACACCATGCACCTATTCTTCACTACAACTACCTCTATCTTGGGCTCCAAGTTCCCCATCTTAATTAGCTCTTGGTGTAGATGCTTTTGTTTAAACACCAGCACATTACATAGAACTTGTCCTACTGGTATTCAGTAAACTGGTGTTAAAATGAATGAACCAAGTGACCAGTTTAGAATCTGCTTTTCATGACAACACTCCAGTATATTCTTTGATTTGAAATTGAAACTATTGAAGATGGGAGAGAAGAAAGAAAATAAGTTTAGGGCTTTTATCTCCCTGACTTCCTTCTTTCAGGGCTGCCTTATGCTGGCTGAGTTCCTCACCAAAGACCAATGCTCCTCACAGTGGGCCCCTCCACACAACTCACTCCTCCCAAGTTCCATGAACTGCTCCCTCTCTTTGCCAATGGAGGAGGAGGGGTGGCCACAACCCTGCTGTTACTAGCCTCTTACGTTTTCTTACCTAGAATGGCCACTCATCCAACTTTTCATAGAAGGAGTGCTGTGAAACCCTCTCATTGGGATGAGAGGACTCTCAATACTAAAACAGCCTTAGGCAAACTGAATGGTGAGTCACCTACCTACGTCCTGCACACACCTTTGGAAACAGCTCCTTTACTAAACCTTCCTTCAATCACCTTGGTAGAAATGAGTCATCCATTTTGCTTTTGGGACCTTGAATTCATTATTTAAGAAAACACCCTATTTTATCTTCTTCAATAATTGTTGACACGGGGCTACCTATGAACACATTCCCTCCTCTGGAGAGAAAGCCCACCTACAATTGGAGACAGTAAGGCCAGTACACCAGGGGCAGCAGAGATGAGAGAGGGCAGTGGAGTAAATCCTTGTCTCCTCAGGACCCAGAGTCCAGGCCCAGGGATGCTGGCTCCTGAAGTATTTCTTTTTTCTGCAAGGCACTCATGTCTTTCCCAGCCATACCAGCCCACACATTCCTGACTAGTGAGAAAAGGACTACTGTCCCTTCAACCTGTTTTGCCTGAGGCTGGTATGTGTACTTCTGTGTGTAGGGCAGGAATGGGAGACCAAAGAGAAGTCTCCCAAAGCATCTCCCTAACCTGAGTCAGAATGAGAGAAGAGTACATCAGGGGTAAAAGATAACAGCCTTTTAAAAATGTTTTTCAAAAAGCAGCACATGCTGGTAAGGCTGCAAGAGAAAAGGGAATGCTTATACAATGTTCAGAAATGTGAATTAGCTCAGCCACTTTGGAAGACAGCTTGGAGATTTCACAAATGGCTCAAAACAGAACTACCATTTGAACCGGAATTCCCATCACTGGGTATATATTCAAGAGAAAATAACTCATTTCTACCAAAAGTACACAGGCATTCACATGTTTATCACAGCACTCTTCACAGTAACAAAGACATGGAATCAACTTGGGTGTTTAACAATGGTGGGCTGGATAAGGAAAATGTGGTACATTTACATCATGAAATGCTATGTTGCCATAAAAAAGAATAAATACTTGTTCTTTGCAGCAATATGGATTCCCCTGGGGGCCATTATTCTTAGTTAATTAATCCAAGAATAGAAATCCAAATGCCACACCTTCTTTCTTTTAAGTGGGAGCTAAACAATGGATATTCATGACATAAAGATAGCAACAATAGACACTGAGGACTACTAGAGGGTGGAGAAAAAGATGAGGCAAGGGTTGAAAACTATTGGGTACTAATCTCAGTACCTGGTTAATGTGATCAATTATACCCCAAACCTCAGCATCCCACGATATACTGAGTTAACAAACCTGCACATGTACCCCCTGAATCTAAAATAGAATTTAAAATTATGTTTTTCAATAACTATTAGTTGAACACATAATGTCAATTGCTCTGCTTAATTGTTAACAGAGATTACCTGATTTAGTCTTCATTACACTCCCAGAGGGGGTTATTATTTTATAGAGGAGAAAATTGAAGCCCAGATGAGTTGATTCACCTGCACAGTCATATCCCTCAAAAGAGGCAGAGCCAGGATTTGAACCCATGCTATTAAGCACTGTGTTACCTTGTCTGTCTATGGTTTTCCCCAGGACAGCCTCGGTTGGAGGTAGCTATTGCATCTGACACCACAGGAATGGAAAGCCCTTCAGAACTCGCAGGGTACAGCTTGGGACATTAGGCAGCCTTGCTTCATCCTAATTTCCTTTCCTAGTTTTTGGCAAGCAGGCCTAGAAAGTAATTCATGCTTCAATCTTGTAACTTAAAACTCTGCCAACAAACTCCACATGATCTAGTGCTGTACAGACTCCAACTTAGAGTATGCTTTTACTTCTCACTTCTAGATGTTTACACACTCGTCACAGCCATTACCCATCTGTGTCTGTTAGTAACACATGTCCTCAAACTTGCAAAAATTTCTCAATGCAAAGCTACCCTTGGGATGCTGAACTATCTCAACACAGCCCCTATCTCATGCTCTTTTGTTCCTTGGTGGACACCTTTGCCCTCCCTCTCCACCTTTGCTGTAACTTAGTGGAGGATCTTGCAGAAGATGATTCAAAACACAGTCCAGCGCCTGCTTTAGCTGATGGCTTTATTTTCCTCTTCCCTAGTTTTCTTTTTCTTCAGAATATGTGTGCTGCCAATGCCTAACTCATAAGACTGTTTGGTAGCTAAAATAGCATAACGTAGGCTAATGTTCTCCTAATAGAAGGCAATTCTAGTCTTAATACATAGATGGCATATGACTAGTTAGTGGATTCTGGTACCTAAAGATGTTGGGTGAGCAGTAAAAACAGAAAAACATTAAGGGTAATTATTTTAGGCAGAATGTATTAGTTAATTGAATAGAGAAGAGGTCAAACACAAATAGTTAGAAAAGCATTACCACAGAAGTCAGAAAGCCAATTTGCCAGTGGTTTGTCCTCAGAATTAGTCTAGCTCCCTAGCTGGAGCTAGATGGAAGGGGACACAGAGAAATGATCTGGAATGAACTCCTCTGCTTCACTTGGGCAGAGCAACTAGACGACACTGAAAATGGCCAGAATGTACCTGGAAATTAGCATAAATTGGTATTTGGAAGATACATTGAGAACTAGCATAAAGTATGGAAACTCCCTGGTTATCCAGACCAAGCACCTGCTAGCACCATGTAGCTAAAGACAAAGCTGTCAGGGAGTCATTCACCAGGCAGTTTTTGAGTTGGTTTTGTGTTTCTCAGTGCAAATTTTATTTGTTGGCTTCAAGATATAAGCATTAACTACAGTATATTCTTGGGAGGATAAGAAAGAGAAGTCTAATAGTTGGAGATTAGTTATTTAAAGTATTGTTTGAGCAGCAAAACCAATGTCAGTCTATCATCTCTTGATATATTCAAGTTAGAAAACAGAAGAGGTGGGTCTGAAAGTAAAAATAATTCCTAAGTTAAATTCATTATAGGACAGATTATGGGAAAGTTGTAGATAAATCGGAACCAAAGATATCCTTAGAAGGTGTTTTTCTCCTATACTTTGGCTCTAAGAGGCATCAAAACAGAATTTTTGTATATTAATTATAGCGGTAATATAGGTAACAGTGCAAGCATATGCATTCACACAGACACATGCACACACATGCAGGGACATACCCTGCCCCATGACACGCATGCACACACACACACACACACACGCACACGCACACACACACACACACTCATTACCTACCAAGAACTGGATCATTTGTTTTCTGATGAATCCTCAAGAGAACTGCTACAGCACCTGGCACAGAATATGTACTCAATAACTATTCATATGCATTTAATACATGTGGAATAAGTTACTAGATGAATGAAATAAATAAATGAGTGGGAAGAAAGGGAGAAAGGGAGGGAGATGGGAAAGAGGAAGTGGGGAGAGAGACAAGGAGAGAAATGTTAATTGCTGTCTCTAGAGCTAGGATTCAGACATGCAGAATATGGGCCAAACTTCCCATTCAATTGGCCTTTGGCTTAAAAGGAAACTCTTCAATTCTTAGAATAAAGGATGATGTGTGTATGTGAAAAAAGCAATCTGGAGTCAACATGGCCTGAAATTAGCAAGTCCAAGTAAAATCACAGGGACTGAAGAGCCAAAATATCTACAGCATATTTGTGATGCATTTGATTTTCCTAAACAAGAAACAATCTCCTTTTTGCAGAGCCTACTTATAAAAACTGTACCAAAAATAAACCTCGGCTGGGCATAGTGGCTGGCCAGGCATGATGGCTCATCCCTATAACCTCAGCACTTTAGGATGCTGCGGCAGGCAGATCTCTTCAGGTCAGAGACTAGCCTGGTCAAAAAGGTAAAATCCATCTCTACTAAAAATATAAAATTTAGCCAGGTGTGGTGGCATGTGCCTGTAATCCCAGCTACTCGAGAGGCTGAGGTGGGAAAATTGTTTGAACCTGGGGTGGTGGAAGCTGCAGTGAGCCAACATTGCACCACTGCACTCCAGCCTGAGCAACAAAGCGAGACCCTGTCTCAAATAAATAAAAATAAATAAATAAATAAAGCTGCCTGTAGAGCTATAGAATATTGAATGGTTTTAAGCAAATCATTTTCTGTCCCCATGACACACTTTGGCCATCTATAAAATATAATAAAATCATCCACTCCCTCTATTTACCCATATCCTTGAAATGTTGAGAACCACAGGCAGTAGCTCTCAAAAAAAAGAAAAAAAAAATTCACTGGAAAAAGCCTAAAGAACTTTCACTAGGCTACAATTGTCCCATGTGGAATTAAGGGGCTGTAAGATCACTATCTTATTAAATCAGAGGCTCCACTCATCAGCCCTACATAAGCCAAATGCCAGGTATTGAGGGAAGCAGAAAGTGTAACATATAGCTTGTTGAAAACGCCTGTGCCTGAGGGTTAGAAGACAGGTTTCCGTGCAGGTTGCTCTACTTAGTAGTTGTATGATGATCCTAGCCACGTTATTTTATCTCACTTCCCAGTTAATCTCATAAACCCAGTGCCTGACACATAGTAGGGCATTGGTGAATGAAGAAATGAGGTTGTTGTGAAGATAGAACAAGAAAATGCATGTGCATATTCTCTGTAACAGTTAAAGCACTATGCACGTGTATAATTACTATTATTCCAAAAAATGGATTTCTATGACTCTATAATTCACTCTGAATCCTTGAAGATAGATTGTCTTAATAGGGCCATGTGGACAAAGGTTAAGCCATTGACCTGGGGTATAAATTGCTTTTCCTCTTAAGCAGATTTGCCCAACGGGGAGCTCCAGGAACTGATACCAAAGAGACAGTTTCTTCAAGTCCTTTCCTTGCATATATGTGCATGGGCTGTATGTGTGTGGAGAGCGCAATGTGTGATTATCAATAGGATAGTAATGTTGGCACTTCTCATACTACTCAAATACATTAAAAATAAAATCTCTCTTCTTATTGCCCATTTCATTTTAATTTCTTTCACAGCCAGCTCATCTGAGCCAAAAGGAAAGCAAGAATTTTCCACCTTGCTGCTTAATTGGCAGTCTGACATTTGGCCCCTTGCACCTCTCAGAAGTTTGGCCACAATGACTAGCCTTCTTCACGCCAAGCAGCATTAGCGCTTTGTTAACACTAGGCAGCGGCACAAGCACAAAGTCTCTTTGTGGTTACAATGTGACTTCATGTAGCTGACATCTGAGCAGAAAAAAAAAAAAAAAAACCACCAAAGAAGATCTGGACAGTTTCTTTATGAACAAAGAGGAAGTATAAAGAGACCTATGGCATAATCTGGTTTAACAAGAAGTTAGTGCATCACCATGGCTGCTGCTGATAGAGTTTTGCAGGGACAACAGGAATTAGGACAAGTTTAAATTATCAACAGAGTAAGCCTGGAAGCGGGCATGTGTTTTTGGTAGGTGGGGAGAAGCAAGCCTGCAAAAAACTCCTTCTCCACATGTCTTCAAGCCTTGCTTTTCACTATTTCTGCTAATATCTTATCATAATCCAGCAAACAACTGCCATATCAACCTCTGTTGAAAATTATTGAATATGCACCACCTTTGGAGAATTTGCCTGGGGAAAATGGCTATTCTCCATGCTTCACCCACGTTACTCCTTAGAGAGTCTATGAATATCTGAGGGTTCTGAATCTATCATCCACATACTAGGAAGAAGAAGAACCCAATACTTCCTACTAGTTTGGAATGCCATGTACAACTGACTAGATTAATATTGATGATTTGTGTTTGCTACAAAGAGAGAACACTCAACTAGTTAGGGAAGAGATTTTGTGTGTCCAACTTTCTGCATGGAATCTGACAGCCCCTACTCCATTGGGGTTGCGATAGGTCCTTCACCTGGGTCTTGGATTCTGTATTCTCTGTAGTGAAACCTCTTTTTGCTGGACTCTACCAGCTCAGAATAGAACCTGAGGCCATGCTTTTTATTTCATTCTTTTTGCGCTCTAAAAAAAGATCCTGAAAACTATAACTTTCCAGCAAAGGTCTAGGGCTGACCATCAGTAGAATGAAAATCCCCTTATGTTCTGTCTCTGTGCTTAGGGCTTCCTAACTTTCCACACAAAGGGCCATATTCCTCATGCTGTTTCCCTCTTCCCTCTTCAGTAAGCCTCTTGCATCCCTCATTTACACTAAGATAGGGATTCTCCATCTCACCACTATTTATATTTTGAGCTGGATAATTCTTTGTTGTGGGTGACAGGGGTGCATTGTAGGATTCTTAGCAGCACTCCTGGCCTATCCCGACCAGACATCAGTAGCATCCTATTTCTCCAGTGGTGACAACAAAAATGTCCCAGACTTTGCCAAATGTCCCTCTGGGGACACTATCACTTCCAGTTAATAACTAGTACTAAAAGGGACTTCAACAGTGGTCCTTTCTCAGGGAATTGGCAATAAGCTATGGAGACTATCTTATGATAGATGTTCAGGCATTTTACTAGCTTAGTGACCTTCTTTGGGATCCTGAAATCACTTAATCAAGGTAGCCCCTTCCTGAGGGTAAGGTAGCAGATGTGGTCATTAGCTATTTTACCAGAATTTTATAATGGGGACCTATAATAAACCAATCACAAGCATTTGGCCGAAATCAGTAGCTTTGTTATGTGTAAAACCTCCTATTCATTGCACTTCTGGGCCAACGCACTCCCTTAAGTTCCCAGAATGGCTCTCTCCTGGGCAGAAAGGATGATCTCCATTCCTTAAATGATGAATTTCCAAGCTCAAAATATACAGCTATAAAACCCTAGCACCTTAGAAGCCAGTATCTGTGTGCATAGGCTCACATAATTTACAGCCCTAACCAGAAGGTGATGTCATCAACCAAGACACATATTCCACACCTCGTTTTCCCGTGGTAGGATTTACACTTTCTTGGAGAATGTTAAGTTGGCAAAGAGTGCCGAAAGTGAGCAACAAAGACCCAGGGCAGGCAAAAACTATTCTTTAAGAATAAAGTCCTATTCCTGTGTGGTTTGTGATCAGCCAAAATGTGAATGCTTCAGCACATTTTGTGCAATGTAAAATCATTTACCATGGCATGAATGAGGGTTACTTTAAATAGAATGAAAGAAAATTACTATTGCAGTAAGGAAGCTAGCTAATGAGCTTGAGCTTGTGGCAGAGTCCTTTTAGGGATCTGGCAAATTCAGGCAACTGACTGAAACTCGATATTAGGTCTACCGATTGGCTTGGATGATCCAATTTTAGCAAACAGGACATATGAGCACAGACCTCTAAGTCTAGGTTGACTTATGACAGTAAGACAAAGACTCCAATTTCTTTTATTCTGCTTGAAAAATTGTATTATAAGACAAATGAAAAGGACTTTACCCCAAAATTTTAAGAGAATTAAAGTTGTATATTCAGCCAATTATCTGTGCTATACACATCAACAATTCTCCATTCATTTTTTTGGACTTCTTAAATTTATTTATGTAGCAAGTCTCCTGGCACTTATATTGATTCCAATGCTACTGATTAAATTGAAAACGTTGAATGATCTGTTCTAAATCTTCAGAGGTTATTAAGTTCCAACATGGATTTAATTTTTTAAACTCAACCTCAAGAGTACACACCACTTATTAATAGCTGTAAAGGCTCTGATTTTCCTCTCACTTTGAAGGTACCTCATAGAATCACAAATCCAAAGGCACTTAATTCTTCTGGCAATGAGGTTTTCTTGCTTTAAAAAAAAATTAAAGCATGGTGTGACTTTTGCAAATCTACGCCTTTGGGATGAATGGCTATGCGACAACTGAATTGGAGGCAACACAATCTTTCTTGGCCATGTGAACTGTATGTTAATCATGCAGAGTGCAGTTGATGCAAGCCCAAAACACGAAGCTAAAGCCCAACCCTCCTTACCAAGGGAGAAGCACATCATGGAAGACATAACATCATATGCCATAGCTTGAATTTTTTTCTTAAAGCGTTATGTCTAAGGGGAAATAGGCAGTCACTAGCTTAGGCCTGTGATTCATGGCCATCAGACAGTCCTGCATGGATCCAGTACACACCCTGTGCTTCTGATCCTTTTTCTCTTTCTCAGATCCTTAATGAATACAAATAAACACAAATAAGAAAACCCCTTCTTAAAATTTAAATAAGCTATATGTTTAGTCAATTTTTTCTTTTAAAATGTGTAGTGAGAGATATGGATTCTTAATAGGTTTATGGGCAAGGTGGTCGGATTTTAAATCTTATCACTAAAGCCCTATTGAATAAAAGCCTTCCCAAACCTCTGAGCAGCTCCACCCTGTATCCTTCAAATGCTTACTATTGCCCAAATACATTTTCTACTCTTGGTCACTACTGTGCAATTAATATGTTTTTCACACCATAAATAATCCTCTTCCAACCCTCAACTTCTTGGGGAATTGATGTCCAGACTGGAATCAACCATCAAGTCCTATAGGAAGCTATCCCTAGCTTCCCAAGTGGTGATAATGGTTCTTTCCCCCAATTTCCTCACCACACTATGTATCTCTGCTACAATGCTTACCGCATTACCCTGTGATTCTCTTTGTTAATATCTGTCTCCTTTGATTCATAATCTCTTCCTGGTAGCACTTAACTGTCTGTACGTCCTCAGGGCCAAGCACATAATAATAGTCTATACATTTCCAATAAAAAGATGAATGAGTGAAAAAATGAATGGGTATAAGAATTATACTGAAAACTTTCTGTCTGAAGTTGCCAAGGATTCTGCAAATGTCCATAGGATTTTCCACCTGTTAAATCAGAGGGTAATGAAAAACATTTGACTTCCCATGCCTTGTGGCATAATAAGGGGAAGGAGCTCAGTCACACAAGAAATGTATTTTTAGCAGGACTATGTTCCCACATCCTTAATCGTAGTTTGACTGTTTCATTCTTCTGGTTTTTAAAAGTTATTGTTTGGTAATTTTTCAGGAAAAAATTGAATCAAGCATTACATGTTAGAAAAATTACTATCTAACAAGGGAGACAAAGCAAGTAGCCTCAGAAGGTCACAAAACAACTCAAGGCAAAAATAGAGACTGATATTGGACATTGTACCTCTTGGTTCAAGCAGCCTATGAAATGACCCATTCAAGCTCATTATTGTCGTATTTTATAGATATTGTGGAAATGGTACTTATTAAATTACAGTTTTCTCTTTTTGAGGGGGCTCAGGAAGATGATTTTGTTTCAAACGTACTTTTGTTTTTTCTTAAAGACACAGTACATAACACACTAAATCAGCTTTTCTTCTGCCTTTGGTTCCTGGGAGGTTTAGAATCCAGTAAGTGGCTCATCTCTAAAAAGTATTTCAGACTAAGATTTACACTTTTGTGTTGGTCTCATTTCTGCCAAAATTTATCTTTTTGTCTTTGTATTTCTTTTTGCTTCTTTATCAACATCTAATAATATTATCTTACCATTTTATGATACTTTTATAGACTCATAAATCTTTTTTGAAGCAGAATAATACAAAATATTAAATATTTACATAAAAAGAAAATGAATAGTCAAAATATTTAAACACTACTGTAGCATTGTCATTGACCAGTTGGTAAGGGGCAATTTACTAACAACAAAAATGTCAAAATAGTGCATACAGACAGGACATTATTCTTGCTTATAAATAAGTTAAATAGCATAGTTCACAGTAGAATACAGAGCATTCAGCTTGGCCTCAGAAGATCAGAAAAAGCAGCATCAATCAGGATGAAAAGTACTAAACCAAAGCTCAGAAAGATCCCAGTTGGAAAGCTTGGTTTTGCCTGTTCTTTACTTTTTGGGTTGCAGTTTTCTCATATGCAATAAAGAACAAAGAATACTTGCTTATTTTACAAGGCTGCTGGAGAAGATATATGAGTTTTTGACCAAAAAAAAAGAAAGAAAGAAAAAGAAAAACAAAATACTGTACTGATGTAGAAATGCCATACCCCCTACAATTATTTGGAATTTTCAGAGAAAATTTTCAATGAGTCACACCATTTTCTTCCAATTTTTTCATACAGGGAAACATAGCTATATATTATAACTGCCTCTTCCTTAGTCTTTTTGGATAATTTTGCAGATTGCTACTGAAATTGGGGAGTTCCTCCTCCATGGAGCAGAGTAGGCACAGAGTGCTGCCAGGAGCTACCACCCTGTGCACAGAAGGCTACTCTATGCAGCAGCCTTGGGACTGGGCCACATGGCCACAGGAGCAGCCAAAAAGGAAGAAAGGATGGGGTGAAGCCAAAATTTAAGCCAGGCATCTCAACTTTAGCCCTTAGCTAGTGAGGTCATTTTCCATGTATTCTCTGTTTCCACTAGATTCAATGTCTCTTAAATGTTGAATACACAAAATCTGAACTCATCTGACGAGCCATCCAGGCTAACACGATGATGCTTGCCTTCCTGGCATTGCCATGTGGATCAGGAACTAGAGTGAGTCCAAGAATCAAGCCTGGGATTAAGGTTACACTTTGGCCACCACTTCCATGAATGTCTTGTACTTAGAGAGGATAGCTCCAGTTTCCAGAAAGTACACTCCATTATATCTCTAAAAGGCAGAGTGTTTGGGGGTTCAGAGACTGTCTTGGCTAGAATTCCTGCTCTACAATGGACTACGTGTGGGGCTTTTACCTCCATTTTCCTCCTATAGTGTGTGGGAATAATAAGATAACCTATCTCAGAATGGTAGCAAAGATCTAGGAGCTCATTCATGTAAAGCATTTGGAGTAAGTACTGCATGTAGAAATGTTCTGTATAAGTAAAATATAATTATCCATGCCCACACTAGTATGCCCTCCTATTAAAATAATACAGTTTCAAACTCTAACATTGCAAGGCTGCTACTAATTCTACACGCCCATTTCCTACACCTTCACAAAAATTATTTGTCATGACCACTAAATCCTTCTTTTCAAGGGACATTTCATCCAGGTAATCTTTTGACATCTGCTTCTCAAATGAGACCAGTGTCTATTACTTTATGTTTTATTTCTTGCATGAAAACAAAGTCTGCCTTCTACTTGAATTGTGAGCTTTCTGAGGCTAGGGCCTATATTTGTCCATACCCATATTACCCTCAGCATAACCTAAGAGTTGGTGCTGAGAAAATGCTAAATGAAATTATAAAAATCAAATAAATTTAATGTTTTGAGATACTGTGCACAGGCTTGTGAGGTGTCTGCCAAAATACCATGACTTCATAGATGCAAGAAAAAATATCTGATATTCCCAAATGCTCATTCATGAGTGGGCTAATTTCTTGAAATTCTACCCAATCATTTATTTATGTATATTAGTCCATTTTCATGCTGCTGATAAAGCCATACCTGAGACTAGGTAATTTACAAAAGGAAGAGATTTAATGGACTTACAGTTCCACATGGCTAGGGAGGCCCCACATTCATGGTTGAAGGCAAGGAGGAGTCAAGTCATGTCTTACATGGATGGCAGCAGGCAAAGAGAGAGTTTGTACAGGAAAACTCCTCTTTATAAAACCATTAGATCTTTTGAAACTTACTCATTATCATGAGGACAGCACAGGAAATACCCACTACCATGATTCAATTACCTCCCACTGAGTCCCTTCCACAACATGTGAGAATTCAAGATGAGATTTGGGTGGGGACACAGCCAAACTACGTCATTCTGCCCCACCCCTGACCCTTTTAAATCTCATGTCCTCACACTTCAAAACCAATCAGCGTTCCCAACAGTACCCCAAAGTCTTAACTCATTTCAATATTAACTCAAAAGCCTACAGTCCAAAGTCTTATCTGAGACAAGGCAAGTCCTTTCTGCCTATGAGACAGTAAAATCAAAAGCAAGTTAGTTACTTCCTAGATACAGTGGGGATATAGGCATTGGGTAAATATATCTGTTCCAAATAGGAGAAATTGGCCAAAACAAAGGGGCTATAGGCCCCAGGTAAGTCTGAAGTCCAGCAAGGCAGTAAAATATTAAAGCTCCAAAAGGATCTTCTTTGACTCCAGGTCTCAAATCCAGGCCATACCAATGCAAGAGGTGGGTTCTCATGGTCTTGGGCAGCTCCACTCTGGTAGATTTTCATGGTATAGCCTCCCACCCAGCTGCCTTCACAGGCTGGCATTGAGTGTCTGCAGCTTCCAGGCACACTGGGCAAGCTGTTGGTGGATATACCATTCTGGGATCTGGAGGAGAGTGGCCCTCTTCTCACAACTCTGCTAGGTGGTACTCCAGTAGGGACTCTATGTGCAGGCTTCAATCCCACATTTCCCTCTGCACTGCCCTAGCATTAGTTCTTCATGAGAGTTCTGCCTCTGTAGCAAACTCCTGCCTGGACATCCAGGTGTTTTCATACATCTGCTGAAATCTAGGAAGAGGTTCCCAAACCTCAGTTCTTGACTTCTATGCACCTGCAGGCTCCACACACATGGAAGCTGCCAAGGCTTGGGGCTTGCACACTCTGAAGCCATGGTCTGAGCTGTACCTTGGCCCCTTTTAGCCATGGCTGGAGCAGCTGGGACACAGGGCATGAAGTCCCTAGGCTGCACACAGCAGGCGGCCCCTGGGCCTGGCCCACAAAACCATTTTTTTTTCTCCTAGGCCTCTGGGTCTGTGATGGAAGGGGCTGCCATGAAGACCTTTGATGGGCCTTGGAGACATTTTCCCCATTGTCTTGGGATTAACATTCGGCTCCCCATTACTTATGCAAATTTCCACAGCAGGCTTTAATTTCACGTCAGAAAATGGGATTTTCTTCTCTATCACATTATTAGGCTGCAAATTTTCCAAACTTCTATGCTCTGCTTCCCTTATAAAACTAAATTCCATTAACAGCACCCAAGTCACCTCTTGAATACTTTGCTCTTAGAAATTTTTTCCACCACATACCCTAAATCATCTCTCTCAAGTTCAAAATTCCATAAATCTCTAGGGCAGGGGCAAAATGCTGACAGTCTCTTTGCTAAAACATAACAAGAGTCACCTTTGCTCCAGTTTCCAACAAGCTTCTCTTCTCCATCTGAGGCCACCTCAGCCTGGATTTCATTGTCTATATCGTTATCAGCATTTTGCTTAAAGCCATTCAACAAGTCTCTAGGGAGTTCCAAACCTTCCCACATTTTCCTGTCTTCTGATCATTCCAAACTGTTCCAACTTCTGCCTGTTACCCATATCCAATGTCACTTCCACATTTTGGGGTATCTTTTCAGCAGTGCCCCACTCTACTGGTACCAATTTACTATATTAGTCTGTTTTCACATTGCTGATAAAGACATACCCAAGAATGGCCAATTTACAAAAGAAAGAGGTTTAATGGACTTACAGTTCCATGTGGCTGGGGAAGCCTCACATTCATGGTGGAAAGCAAGGAGGAACAAGTCACATCTTACATGGGTAGAAGCAGGCAAAGAAAGAGAGCTCGTGCAGGGGAACTCCTCTTTATAAAACCATCAGATCTCAAGAGACTTATTCACTATCACAAAACAGTATTGAAAAGACCCACCACCATGATTCAGTTACTTCTCACTGGCTCCCTCCACAACACATGGGAATTCAAGATGAGTTTGGGTGGGGACACAGTCAAACCGTATCACACTGCAAAGGCCCAGAACTGTGTTGGATTCTAGGACTTTAAAACTTAATCAGACAAGACCCCTAATCTACAACAGCCTTCTTCTGGGCTGATGGTTTTAAAGCCCTATTGAGTTAAGACAATATATACACAAAAGGTATGCAATGGTCAATTGCTTGTGTATCCCCCAAATTCATATGTTGAAATCCTCATCTACAAGGTGATGGTACTAAGAGCCAGGGCCTTCAGGAGGTGATTATGCCATGAGGGCAAGCCCTTATAAATGGAACTGGTGCCCTTATAAGAGAAGCCCAAGGGAGTACATTCATCCCTTCTACTATGTGAGAAAACAGCAAGAAGGTGTCATTTATGAACCAGAAAGCTGGCCCTCACCAGATACTGAATCTGCTGGCCCCTTGAACCTAGACTTCCAACCTTCAGGAATGTGAGAAATACATTTCTTTCTTTTTTTTTTTAAGCCATCAAGTTTATAGTATTTTACTATAGCAGCCTGCATGAACTGAGATAAGCTACTTCTCTAACTATCCTTCACGCCTACGTAACATGGATAGAGCATGTCAAATACGTGTTGGCTGCAGGCCTGAGGAAGAAGCAGGAAGATCCTGAGGACCCTGGAATCTGAGGAGGCTGGGGAAATGATGAGCATCAGGAAGAAAAGGACACAGCAGGAGGATGTCAAGTCAGGAAAAGTCTGCCCAAGACACATCTCTCAAGGAACTTGCCAAAAGAGAAGACTTATTAACAACCAGAGTCAGTAAGAAAAGGATCTGAAAATCAGCATGCTCTAAAAGAAAGAGCCAACTTTGAGTTAAGTAGACCTGGCTTTGAATCTCATTTCTTTACTTAATAGCTATGAAAATATGGGTAAATCCTCAAAGTCTTTAATCTTCACTTTCCTTATCTGTACAATGCAGGTAGCCTCCCAGTTTTTTTTTTTTTTTTTTTTTTGATGCTTAAATAAAATATAAAATCAACCACTGATATTGTATGTGCTTAATAAATGTTTTTGTCCTTTCCTCCTCTCCTGATTAGGTACAGAGCTATCACTGTGTTTGGATGCACTTCTAGTCAAATGGCTCTGTAATTGTCAGGAAAATATCTATGGATATTTTTTTCAGAAACCTGGTCACATACAAATGAGGAGGGCAGGGGCTGCATGTGAAGCAGACACTGTACACTTGGGGCAGGACGTGGGATGGGCTTGGGTCTGCAGTATATAAGGTTAGCCTCTCCCAGAAATGCCCTCTCTAGAACTGGGACCCAGCAGAGACATACAGGGATTCCCTTCAGGATAAGCCCAGCCCTTCCTTATAGAGGGAACTTCTGGATGCACTGTCCTTGGCAGTTTCAGGCACAGGGAGTGCTGGGCTATGGGACAGCACAGGTCCCCTGCCTCCAGCTCCTGCAACTTGATAACCAGAAGCTGGTCCTCCTGCTCTTCCAGAGCCTGAACTGACACTGTAGACAGGTACATGGGTTGGGAGGTGTGGGTGGGCTGTGCTTCCTTCAAACATGCAACTTCAAAGTATTGGAGGATGTTGCTTGGCATGGAAGAGAGTCAGGGGCAACTGGAACGGTGATGGAATTTCCAATTATAAAAGGTTCCATTCAGAGCTGCATGCCCTGTTGCACAACAAGGGAACAAGGAGACATTTGATGGCATTAAAAGGCCTTGAGCTCAAAACAAAGAGGCACAACTTTCTCTACTTTGTCTTCTGAGCCTTGAGCCCTGTCCGATGTGATGTTAGGTTATAAAAACAAGCAACAGTTCATCCCACTCCACCTTGACAGAAGGCTTGCTTCTGGACACAGACCTGAAGGCGGTACACTCTTGGCTGGGTTTCCCCAAAGGCTGAAGCATACATTTAACCTGGACATGGGAGGAGCTGGATTAGATACCCAGCTGTCCACTGTATAAATACAAACTCTCTGAGACACATCTCCCTCCCCTATCTGATATCCAACCCATTACCAAATTCCTAATGACACTTGCACCAGCCCCACCTCCATCCCTATTGCCACTGCCATTCTGAAGTGTCCTGAGGGGCACAGTTACTGAGATTATGTTTGAAAATATTTCATAGCAGTCCAAAATCACAATGCCATCCTAAACTGGACGTTTATTAACCAGCTATTCCAACAGGTTGGATGAACAAGAGCGTGTTATATATGCATCTCATGATTTATTCTTCAGAGCAAACTTACCTGGATGAGGCAACAGAAACTCAAAGAAGCTGACAAAGGTCCAGTATATTTGTATTGTCAGAGCAGTGAATTGTCATCCACTAGATATCATTATATTCTTCTGTTTCAGCTCCCCTCATACAGTGTTTGCCTATGAGTGCAGTGTTTATCTCACTTTATGAGTCCTCTTCCCCAGTGGTGATCATGTGGAGGACAGAATCATGGCAGACCATGCTTGAAAACCCAGGAGTTTTTCAAGATCTAGGCACAGAGATTTTGAAAACTTGATTTTAAAAAGAGTTTCATATTTATACTAAATATATACATAATAATTAGTATATGAATATGTCAATTTCTACATGTACCATTTGCTCAATATTTCATTTCTGATTTAGAAATGTTATAAAGCAAAATGTGTGTGCACCTTTAGAAGTATAATCGTTGTCAGCACAATGTATGTTTTTGAAGAGTGAAAACATTTACATTTCAGGAACACAGTATCCCTGGGCAGAGACGAAAGGTACTTACATACATGCCAACTCACAAATGGAAAAATAAGGTCGCCAAAGAAACTGTTATAATGGGAATCTTTTATTTCTGATGCACACATACAGTCGGATACATGAAATTTTAAAGAATCTCTGTTTACAGGAATGATGCCAGCTCCTCTCTCCTGCACATCCTCTCTGTGGATTAATCATCAGGCCTCTGGTAACCACAATGTGACCACTATGTGAGGCGCGTTCTTCCCTAAAACAATGAAGTTCTGTCTGATTGTCTTTGGGAGGCATTTACAGCTCGAGGACATTGCTCTGTTTTATTGAAAGTACTCAGCGCTAGCGTCTTAGGACATGGCTGGGAGGGGTGCTGAGCCCAATTGGGCAATAACAGATATTCCAGTGGGACACTGAGACATTCTTACTGCAGGGCACCCAGCAGGGACACATTTTGAAAGGTGAGGAAAACAAGAAGGAACTTCATAGAGCATAGTGTGAGCGTGCAGACCCATTACTCTGATAGAGCTTCTCAATCTCAAGTCTTCCCCATATAAAAGCTACATGGAAAGAAGCCCAACTGCTGGACCCTCAGCTCTGTCTCAGTAACTGAGGAGATAAAATAGTTTCTGTTCATCTGGCTGGGTAGTGTTCTGGAATGCAGTAGCTCTGCCTGAGGGGCCACTGCAGAGCACACAGAGGAACATTGTCATTCCCTGAAGAATGTGGCAGCCGCCCTGCACAGTAGGCTTCCCCCCTCCACCCCCATATCTAAGGGCAGCAACGAAGAGCTCTTAAAATAATAAACAGCTGGCTGTGGGCTCGCTACAAAAACCCCAGAATTCCAGTAAAATTCGACTTGACTGAACAGGTCTTAGACCACAGCACAGGAAACTCCAAAGTCCAAAGGCCTCCCACCCCCGCCCACCCTTTAGAATGATTGTCCCAAAGCTTTATGTCTGGGAGAGTCTCTTCCAGGAAGCAGCCAAGTGCAGGGGAATTCAAAGGCCTCTGTCTTGCTCTCCATCTTCAGAGTATGCAGCTACAAAGGTGGCCTGGGCTCTAAGTCTCTGCAGACCCTCAGAGCTGAAAGCAGAGCCAGCATCAGGGGAAGATGAGGCACAGCAGGAATCTAGATTAGGCTTATAGCAAAGAACCCTCTCCTGAACTTTTAGAGAGATACTGGAGCAAGCTGACAGTAACAGACTTATCTGCACTCTAGAAAAGTGAAAACAACAAAAGATGAGGAATCAAAGAAGAAGCTGGAGATTGTTTCTGGCTCTGCCATATGCAGATCAAGTCACTCTGGATAGATTAATTTTTCTGTGCCTCAGTTTTTCTATTTATAAAATGGGGATAATAAACTTGTCCTGGGTGCCATACCCATAGTAGATAATAAATAAATATGAATTATTTAATTAATTGGTGAGTGAATGACTAGTACATATTTCAAAGTTGCTTTGAGGATTAACTGAGGTGAATCTGTGACACTTGTTTCACAAATGGTAAGTGCAGCATTCAGAAAGCGCCACAAAGAAACTGACCTCACTAAGGACCCCTGAGAAAGGTTTCACAAAATGTGAGCTGCAGAATACTAACTAAATGATATATTAACAGGTATTCAGCAGGGGAAAGTTTTCATGGAACAATATTCAAAACATTGTGAGATAAATTTAGATGGGTTTCGGTCCTATATGACTTCTCAGGGTGTGTTGTAAATTTCCAAAAGACATAAGATGCAGCTTTTTCTTTTCTTTCTTTTTGTTTTTTCTTTTTTCTTTCTTTCTTTTTTTTTTTTTTTTTTTTTTTGAGACAGAATCTCTCTTTGTCACCTAGGCTGGAGTGCAGTGGTGTGATCTTGGCTTACTGCAACCTCCACTTCCCAGGTTCAAGCAATTCTTCTTCCTCAGCCTCCTGAGTAGCTGGGACTACAGGTCGATGCCACCATGCCTGGCTAATTTTTGTGTTTTTAGCACAAATGGGGTTTCACCATATTGGCCAGGCTGGTCTCCAACTCCCTACCTCATGATTCACCCATCTCGGCCTCCCAAAGTGCTGGGATGACAGGTTTGAACCATGCTGCCCACCCAAGATGCAGCTTTTTCTAAGCCCACTTGACTGCTGAACTTGTTTCACAAGGTTCTCAATAATACATTAGAAGACCCTGCTGGGGAAATGTACTTGTCTATTCCCATACTGCTATAAAGAAATACCTAAGACTGAGTAATTTATAAAGAAAAGAGGTTTAATTGGTTCATGGTTCTGAAGGTTGTACAGAAAACATGGCTGGGGAGGCCTTAGAAAACTTAACAGTCATGGTGGAAGGTGAAGGGGAAGCAGGCAAATTTTACATGTCCAGGGCAAGAGAAAGAGAGAGAAAGGAATAAGTTTCACACACTTTTAAACAACCAGATATCTTGAGAACTCTATCATGAGAACAGCGCCAAAGGTGGACATCTGCCCCCATGATCCAGTCACCTTCCACCAGGTCCCACCTCCAATATTGGGGATTACAATTTGTCAAGAGATTTGTGCAGGAACACAGACCCAAACCATATCAAGATATGACTGCTTTAGCCTACCCATGGGAAGAAGGACGTCCCATAGAAGTCCCATTATGAAATAACCACCCCGTTTTGGAGCTGCATATATATTTGCTTCCTTTCCTTTGCCAGAAATTCTCACAAGGCTGTAGCCCCTGCAATGTATTATAGGCAATAAGCATGATATATTTTAGCCTAAATTGTCTTCCATATGTAAAATGGAAACAAATATTGAGAAAGAAGACACATCTGCCAGATCTTTGAGCTCCCAACCCACCAATATCTAGGGCACCTACCACTGGTGGCAGACTGGCTGCACACAGCTTTAGCAACATCCACAGAGGTTAAAGTGAAGGACCTGGGTAACAAAAACAGCCCCACTTCTATCAGATAGAAGAGCTGAGGTGAATGAGCCCTATTATTTTCTTGGGGTCTGTGACACTGGGAGAGCCAGCAAAAATCCATGTAGTAGTCATGGGCAACCCCGCAGAGGAGTGTAGAAGAAGCCAGGGGAAAAAAAAGCATCAGGACTTTCTTCTCCAAAATAACCCACTCTGCTAGGTCAAGCAACTAGTTCCAAGAACTAACAGCTGGTGATAGATGTTTGTTCATGCTTATCTTCATATATAGGAACAGACATTTGCATTTAGCCCATCACAGATTTTTGAAGCCATTCATTAAGTGCCAAGTGATATCTGGCACTGGCATTTCCTCAGCATTCTGGAAAGAAAGCTTCCCTTTTGGGGTGGTGACCTGGTTTGTCTGGGGATCAGAAGATGATAGCAAACTGGTTTACCACCTCAGACAGGGAGATTTTGTCCATGGAGCTGCAACAACTCAGTGACAGGCTCAAGGAAGCCCCTTCCTGAGGAGCTCAAAGCATATGCGTTGCCTTGGATCAGCCATCTAGAGCCTGTCCCCAAGGTCCTGTCACCCCACAGGCAATCCACCTGAATCCACAGGTTTCAAGGTCATCTCAGGGATTTGCCCTTCTGCAATGCAAAAAGTAAAAGGCAAGGATAATACCCCAGAAGAAAATGTATGCATTTCTTCTTTAATGCCAACTAGAAAGCTCTAATACTCTTGAGTCTGAAAACAGCTTTCCATTACTTTCTGACGTATTCATTCAAAACTAATGACTCAAAGCTCTCCTGAACTAGATGTTTGTGATCAGAAGATGAATAAGACCTGGTTCGTTCCTGCAAGTACTCTGCAGAGTGCTGGGAGAGATGAACGTGCAAGTCAGTACAGTCCACAGTGGTGAGTAATTTCATAGAAAAAGCACAGAGTCAGGAGAAACCCCGAGAAATAGTCTGAATCTAGTCTAAGGGAGGAGTTGCTACAATGGATCCTCAGCTAAGGCTCGAGGAGGAAAGAAGTTGGTCAAGTGAAGAAAGAGCATGAGAGAGATGGTTTCCAGATAAAACGAAAAAGAAAGAAGGCAGGTCCTTGGCCCTTTTGCTTGTTCCCATCTGCATTAGTTTTCTACTGCTGCCATAAGAAACTACCACAGGTTTGGGTGGCTTAAAGCAACACAAATCCATATTTGAGTTCCAGAGATGAGAATTCTGAAAGAGTTCTCATGAGGTTACCATCAAGGTGCCAGCTGGGCTGCATTCCTTCTGGAGGCTCTAGTGGACAATTCATTTCCTTGGCTGGTGACCTTCACTCAGCAATTGAAACCCTCTGAACTCTCTTTCTGCTGTTACTTCTTCTTTTCCAGCTCTCATTCACCTGCCTCCCTCTTCCACTTATGGGGACTCTTGTGATTACATTGGATCCCCCAGATAATCCAGGATTATCTCCCCATCTCAAAATCCTTGGTTGCACCTCCAAATCCTCTTTTGCTGTATTCACTGATACTGAAGTTTAGGACATGGACAACTTTATAGAGGAGGTGGCGGGGGAGGGGGGTTATTCTGAATATCACACCTTCTATGGCCCTAAACTTTTCCAGCTATAAAATGGGTTGGATCTGATGGTCTCCAAAACCCTGTTCAGCTCTGCCAGTTGTAGAAAAGTGTTAACCAGAGACTAGAGTCTGGCAGGTGAAGTCTGGAGACAGAAATGTGACTCCATGCCAGATATGTCTTAACAATTCAAGTGGTCTTTGATTTCTGGTCTTTGGTACAAGAAAGGAAACCCTAGGATATGCCCAGCCATACATGTCAATGCTTCTATAGCCTTCTTACTGGTAGAGACTCCAGGAAGCTGGCTTATTTACATCTGGAGCAAAATGAATTCCAAAGAAGATTCTCTTATTTCATCACCTTGAAAACCCAGTTCTAAAATTCCCCAGGTCTCTAGAATAAAACAACAACAACAACAACAACAAAAACTTTTAAATATCACAATCTAATTCATTTTAACTGCTCCCCCACCAAATTCACTTAAGAGTTCACCAAATCCCTACTCAAATCATTGCAGTAAATGTGATAGTAAATTAAAAGCTTGCAGCACAAAATGAAGCCAAGTCAACAATCATTTTCACTGAAAAGATGGCTAATTCCCATTGGTCAAGGGAGAGAATTAAATGAGTAGGGGAAAATAACATTGCCTGGCAGGAAAAAGTAAAAATAAAACCTACAACAAGAGTCTAGGACTTTGAGCTCAAGTTTTAATTTGGCCCCTATATTATAAGGTCACTGTGAATAACCCCTTTCTTTTTTGTGTTCTTGAGTTTTCTTCTCCTGTAAAAAGAGAGAGAGAGAGAAAGAGAGAGGGAGAGAGGGAGAGAGAAAGGAATCAGGTCGAGGCCCTTTAGGCTTAGCATTCCAAAACTAGGAGGAGGGAGGGGAGAATATTTCCCTTAAGAGTGATTTAGGAATAGGTTTTCCTTTCTGAGTCTGCAGGTCAGAAGAAAACAAGTGATGTGAACTCCCCAGCAAACTTCTGAGAAGTACTGGCTCCATCCACACAGGTCTAAGATGCTATCAGTACAGAACTTTCCACCTTTGCTAACATTCCTTATCTTCTGTCATCTGCACAGTGACTGTGAAAAATGTTCTCAGTGGGTGTTTCTGATTCATTTTCATGATGGTACCATGATGTCTGAAGAAGTTAAAGTTTAAGCTCTCTCCCTTCCAATTGGCCTTTACAACTCTGTGGGTCTGGCCAGCAACTGGGCCAATTCCTGAGTTTTCCAGAAAGGCAGATCTGAGCAGGGCAAGTGGCTGTATTGCTAAGGAGAAAACTCATCTGCTTTTAAATGGTGCTCTTAAAATGGTGCTCTTATAAGGTGGCAACAAATGCACCCAGCCTGTCCATCCTCCATTTCCAGCTGGTGTTATGAAGATCTCTATCTAGGAATAAACTTCCTTAAAGATAAAACAACAGGCTTAAGCTTTGGAGACAATAGTAACATTGTCTTGGGTGTTTGAGACACTACATTACTGCGAAAGGCACTTAGAGAACACAGTGTATTCTTCTCATTGATTCCAACACAATTTATGTATTGTTCAGGAGCTAGCCCTGAGCAAAGTTAGAGACGAGTCGGGATTTGGGGTGCTTGAAAACATTAAAGTCAGCCTGCAGTCCTCAGGGGTTAAAGAGAATTGTGTTTTACTGTGACATATTTTGTAACAGTGTGACTGCCACACAAGCAGGGATTCAGGGTGCTTTCCAACTTTCAGTCTCAGCTTCAAACACACCTGAAGTATATGCAGGTGTGCATGTGTGTAACGTCTGTGCATGCGTGCTGGCCTGTTTAGAAGTTTGCATGTGTTTGTATTGGCATGTGTCTGTGTACAAAGTGTGCCCAGCTGTGAGTCTGGCTTTCTGGTGGGCATGGTAGACTTGTTTTGAGTGCAGAGAAGTGAACATCAGAAGTGGAGCATACTGGCATACTAGGACACGCATGCCTACACAGGTGTGTGTGTGTAGACAGATGCATGCACATCACCTGTGTCAAGTGTGTTTTCATGTGTCGAGAAATGGGGTTTTATAAATATGTGTGACTGTTGACAGGCCCATAGAATCACCAGCCTTTATGATCAAGTACAGAAGACAATGTTGGTCCAAACCAAACCCCAGCTGCTCCCAGACTCCCTCATTTGTTGCAGAGTTTTTTTTCCAAACACTTATTATGTGCAAAGTCTTGTCTTAGATACTGGAAAAGAGTACAGAAAGAGGAGATAAGATTTATACTCTTAAAGAGGTCACCACACAGTTTGAAAGACCAGATATATACACCTGGATGGTAGAGATCATCCCTCAGCAGAAAATGGCCTAGTCAAGGCAGCACTGTCTGAATAAGGCTGTCCAGATACCTGTTACCTTATTTTAGGATATCTCAACAAAGCTGACAGCAGCAACAAAACGAATATTTTCAACATTCTGAGTGAATTCTCTGATATCTAATTGTTCTTCATGAACAGTTAACATAGGCTTTGTCATGTAAGACAAACTGTAAATAACATATTTACCAGGTATGAGATTAACATTGGACTTTTCCTCATTAAGGAACTGAAAAGAATGTTGTAAAGGTTACATAAATTCTAACGATGATGATAATGATGTTGACAATGATAGTACATTAAGATTAGCCTAGATATTTATTACATCCTCAAATGTGCTGAGGATTGGATTAAGTGAGTACAAAGATTTACATGATGAGTTTGGATGGTGTCTGTGTAAATAGAAAACTCTGAAAAGAAATCTGAAGAATAAGTCTACAAGGAGACAGAGAGGATAACTGGCAGAGAAAGCAGTGAGTGTGGGGACCTGGCTCATTTCCCACAGGATCTGTGCTTCCCAGGGAGCCCTCCAGTGACCCTGGGCTTTGCAGTGTGCCCCAACACAGTGCTCTTAATTGAGTAAGGCTGAAGAGGAGACCACTCCTGGGAGACTGATTTTGTAGGAGTGGTGGCCATCCTTGTGGCCAAGTTGGTTGTTCAACCTTCAGTCCATTCTACTCTCAGTTCACTGCTTTAGCAAAACCTGGCCTGAAACACGAACCCTTCTGTGTCTTATAAATAATGTAATAAGGTGTCACTTTCAAAGTCAGCACAGATTTTAGGTTGGCCACAGCATTTCTATGAGTATCCATACTAATAACCAATCTCCTCAGATTGGTAGTTCCCTGAGGTTACCCAAAACTTTCATATTCACAGTTTAATTTGTCTGAACAACAACCTTTAAGGTAGGAAGAATTAGGCAACCCAAGATTATTCCGGGGCAGATCAACCCATGTGAAAAGAGTGACATTATTATTTATTGGTTAAACATCTACATGTTGGAAGACATCTATTGCTTTAAACTGGCCACTAACCAACAGGTGACAGCCATTGTATCTTCTACAGGACAGGAGCACCCAATCCCTTGATGGTAGAGCAGGTTGATTCTAGAGCAGACTGACACTCTGAGCTGCCCTGCTCAGCTGGAGAGGAGGGATCAGCCACCCAGCTAAGGCGATGGCTGTGGGTTCTGCACCACAAACAGGGCCACATGAGGACCTAGTTTAATATTCCATCAAAGGAGACATGACTGAGTACTGAACAGCAATAACATTAAAGTTTGATTATTTTCAACAAGAAATTTAAATATTGTTAATGAGTACAATTATTAATAAAATCACTATATCTTTTTTAATATCATTTCTCATCTAAACCAGTTTAAGAGTGTTGTTTAACTTCTGTCTTACTTTTTTTTTTTTTTTATAGTAGTTCAAGTTTTTCTGGAACTCCTAGGGATACGTTTCTGAGTATGTGCGTGGGTGTTTATTGACCTAGACTGTTGGTGGAGAAAGAAAGCTAAGATGAATCAAGGGTATCACAGGTAAATTAAGCTGCAGTTATGAGGTTGTCTGCTATGCTGTGTGAGCCTCTGAACTGAAGGTACTGCTGCTTATTATAGATTATAGTTGGTTTCTAGTTTGTTGAAATTGTGATGGGCAAATAAATTAAATCAAGTTAATGCTTATTCCTTTGACTCTCTAGACACTTTTAAAAAATGTAACACTAGGCCGGGCGCGGTGGCTCAAGCCCGTAATCCCAGCACTTTGGGAGGCCGAGGCGGGTGGATCACGAGGTCAAGAGATCGAGACCATCCTGGTTAACATGGTGAAACCCTGTCTCTACTAAAAATACAAAACATTAGCTGGGCATGGTGGCGTGTGCCTGTAATCCTAGCTACTGAGGAAGTTGAGGCAGGAGAATTCCCTGAACCCAGGAGGCAGAGGTTGCGGTGAGCCGAGATCATGCCATTGCACTCCAGCCTGGGTAACGAGTGAAACTCCGTCTCCAAACAAACAAAAAAAATGTAACACTAAATGCTAAGGGTTCTCACTACAAAATAATAAGTATGTGAAGTAATTTATATATTAATTTGCTTGATTTAGCCATTCCATAATATATACATATTTCACAATATTACATTGTACATGATAAATACAAACGTGTCAATTTAAAAAAAATATAAATTAACTTTTAAAAAGGTAACACTGGCCTATTTCTTAGGGAATATAATATTGAAGATAATGTCTAAGTCACTTTTATTTCCACCAACTAAATATTAATATAGTTCCCTTCCATAAGTAGTTATAACTGGGATATTTCTTCTCAGTTTTCTCACTATCTTCCTGGTACTGCCAATTCTAAACTTGTCCTCTGTCTTGACCAACAAAGGCCCAAGATTCTCTTCAAAACACAAATTGCTTGAGGAGTTTAGACTTGATTTCCTCCTCTGCAGAAAAAGGCCAATGGATTTTCTTGAGACAAAATATGGCATGAAAAAGGAGATATTTAACTCTGTTACTCTGTGTTGCTGTTTGTAGGAAAAGAATATTATCTCTATAAAAGGTCTCTAAATAATAACTGTGTTTGAGAGGAGAGTGGTATGTAGGAAGAAATTTGGTTAAGAGTCAGCAGATTAAAATAATAATCCTCTAGAAGTTTCTCTGGCACAGATTTACTTTGTGCAGATTTACTTTATTTTTCCTCTGTTAAAGGAAGTGTTCTAAACATCCTTCTAGGTTTGACATAGTATGCTGTTCCCATTCTATTCTCAATTTGTAATATATGATAAAAGACCTCTGAATCATGGTGTCTTCAATTGCCTAATTTCTAAGAAGAGACAAGAAAGCTTCTGGGAACTCTTTGCTAAAGAAGAAGCATCTAATGCAAACAGAGGTCTTACTGAGTTTCTCTGTATCTCAGGATATTTCATGATAAAGGAGATGAGAGAACCTGAGAAGTGTAGGAAGGGCTATCATTGAGTCCACAGTCACAGGATCACATTTACAAACATGTCCACTCTCTACCTCAACCCCTCCCAAATCAATCATCAAAACAAGGCAATACATATACAACTTTTAAAACTTTGACACCATAAATGATGCCCATAACTTTAAAGAATCATGTATATTCCTTTTGGGACGTTAGAAAATATTGTGATAAATCTTCTCCTTATTTTGCAAGGTTTTAAATATCCTTCAGGGAGAAGTTCTTGTTTGCCTTTGCGAAGCACTGCTGAGGCTTATTCATGGCTCAGAGATGAGGAAGAACGTCTCCATCTCATCAGATGATTTACGATGCTGACTTGAACATTTCCAAATGAGATATTTTTTAAAATTTTTTTGCCAGCTTATTTTTTTTCATCTCTCTTCTGTTAGCAACTGGGATTCTGAATTCAGTGAATATATGTTAGACACTGTTTACTTGAACTTTGTAAAACAAACTGTTCATCTTGGGTGTAACAGAAATGCTCTCTTTTTATATTTCTGTTCCCATGTCCCTCTGCAGAGACTCGCCAACACAAACACCTACTTAGGGGGCTGCACTCCACCACTGTAAGCTCTATGGTGACTCTGCCATTGGATTTCAGTCGATAAATTTGCATTTAGTGCTTAATTTGTTCAGTATGCCTTACTAATTTGGCAATATTTATTTTGGCCCAGAAAGCAGAAGGCAGCTAAGTTCTCTTGTTTGGTTTGGGGTGTGTGTGTGTGTGTGTGGGGTGTGTGTGTGTATGCGTATGTGTGTATGTGTTTTCATTTTCATAAAAGGATTTGAGATATGGAAAAGTTACAATGTCATGGACAGGACTGGTTTCCTGTTTATGAGTCACCATAAATATGAAAGGTGCTGGGTGACATTTCTCAGCTGAGAGAGCCCATGCAGCCCTGTGTGGAAAGCAAATCCTCGAGCAGGGTGGTCCTGAGGTGACTTGCTGACCTTGTATAATGTCAAGAGGAATTATTATTAAAGTACAGTAGCCAGATACCACACACACACACACACACAAACACACAACTCTAATAATTTTTTTCTTGTTTTTATAGAGATGAGAGTATTTACTAATATCTTTGTGTTCTCAAAATCAACTTTCATCTTTGTGTAAAATGTGGCAGAAAGTACTTTCATGTGTAAAATGTGGCAGGAAGTACCTTCATGTGTAAAATGTGGCAGGAAGTACATTCATGTCTGCCACTTTTTTGTTTGCTTGTTTAGTATGCGTATCTTTTCACAAGGCTCACTCACAGAAACAAGTCCTCCTACACAGCGTCACACCCAGAACATTTTTCTATTAGATGATACTGCAGCTCTGAGGCCCCTTCTCATTCCCTTGGAGAAATGCTGCAGTTCACTGTGCCCTGCCTAGACCATGAAGTGTTGCTATTAAAGCAGTCTTTGAAAAGACCAGAGCTACCAGTCTCTGACCCTGCTAAGACTGGTGTGTTAGCAAAGGGTTAGCCAAGGGTGGCCCTGCTGTTTTTGTTTTTCTCTGGCTTTCTGGGACATAGTGCGCAAATAGAAGTCGTCCTAGACAGGAGGCTGTTCTCACTCAAAGGCAAAAAGTTTTGATGTCCGAGATTGTGTGAAAGTTTCAGAAGAGATGAGCCTATGGCATTGGACTACATCCATCTACCTCAGCTCTAGTCTCTTCCATCTGCCAGCTAACCAGCCACTCAGTGGTTTGTCTCAGTTATTAATACTGCACTTTTTTGAAAAAAAAATTGGCTTGAATCATGGGCAGCAGGACTATCAAGGCCATTACTTCCCTCTCCCAGATAAGATATTGCCTATAAAATTTCCCTTATGTTTTTTTTTGTTGTCTGCTTGTTTCTCCATTCTGATTCCACCATCTAAAAAATCTGGTTATTCTAACAACCTAGGACATAACAGGATGATGCAGTCCTAAACTGTTAGAGCTAGCAGCAACCTCAAAAATTGCTTCTGCACCAAAACTCAAAGAAAGGAAGTAATTTGCCCAAGATCATAAGGTTAGCCATGAGTCAAGCTGGGATTCAGATACTAGGATTTACCCACATGTTCAGTGGCAGTTTTCTTATGTCATCCTGCCTCACATGACCTTATAAACAAACACTGCAAGAAGTAGAGCGGTGCCACGGACTTAGCCTCAGGCAAACAACCTCGAACACTCTCTCATTTAGTTTTGGTTCTTATATATTATCCAGGAGCATCGAGAAAAGAGAAATTTTCTAGGAGTGACCAGAGCCAATGGTATCCATAGTCACCAGGGAGGATGGACCCTTTGCTCCATAATGCTCTTGGGAGGTGCATGTTTGAGTGCACATGCTCTAGGAGTCCTATGAACTAGGTGCTTCAAGAACAAGGGTAGCTGATTTTGTGAAGGTAATAACTGTGTGTCATCAAATCCTGCATGAACAGGGAGAAGTATCAGTAGTCTACATTCCGAAGCAAGATCAACTTGTATAATGGACATCAGTGCTGTCGAAGCCATTGCTTCTCATCCAGATAAAACACACTCATGAAATTCTGAGGACCCTTTCCAGATCATTGAACTCCTTACACACTTCCTGCACATGCCATGCATGGTTTTGTTTTCAGTACAGCTTCACACATTTGCCAAGCAATTCTCCCTGCCAGGACACCTTCTCCAATCTTCTCCATCTAGTCAGCTCACACACAAGCTCCAGTGACCAGTCTCACTGATACCATGGCTGTGATGCTTTTGCTAACCTCCCATGCAGAAAGTACTTTCTGCTATGCTTCCCTCAATCTTTGTACTTTTATCTCTCATGCATGCTTTATTTATTCAAATTGTACATATGTGCATGTCATCTGTATGCCAAACACTATGCAATCCACTTTTTCTAGAATATTACAGTGTTTGTCTATAAAAGCTGTCTTTTTTATAAAACTGTAGGTCTTATAAGACAGGGAGCTCTGTCATTTTTATCTTAAAATCTCAATGCTCAAGGAAGGAGGCATGATTTTCTTGCTCAGAAATTATATTTACAACAAACAATTTAATATCTTGCACCCTATAGATTCAGCCCAAACTGATCACCATTTATTTGATCATTGTTTACCTAACTGCTAGATAACCAGTCATGTTAAGCCTAAGAGTTATGTTTTCAAGTACTAGCCTTGATCACAGGGAGTATAGACTGCTTCATCATGTGTAGTGGGGAAGATTACTGTCTCAGTAAAAATGCTTACACTGCTAATATGCTAATAAAATAAAATAATGTGTGATTTTGCACTTCCACTAATGTTCTATGAGTGGTAACAATCGGTATCAATGATCAGTATATTTAGAAATCGTGTCAAAAACATTATTAACTTTTAGAACAACACATAGTGGAAAATTTAGGGATGTTGTCCAGGCTGAACGGAACAGCTCACATGTATTGAGCTCAATTCGTGGTGTCTACCCTGTATGTGAACAAAGACTACTCTGGGGACAGCTCAAAAAACCAATAGGGTGCTACTATCATTCTGCTACCAGGTTACAAAAGCTCTTGCAGAGGTGAGGCCGAAAAACAACAAAGATGCCCAAAAGGAGTTCTAAGGCACGCGATGTCCCAGCCAACTTTAATTCATTTATATCTATAACAAGCACATGTAATAGGTTCAGGGCATTTAGGTCTTTAAGCCAGTCTCAGGATGTCCTCAAAAACTACACTTCTTACACTCTTACCCATGGGCCATAGACTGGCTTCTACACAGTTGCAGAAGGATATATGTTAGAATAGTAGGCGTAAATAGAAATGTCCCAGGCAAACTGATTTGTATGGTTGCCCCTTATACATTAATTTAAAGGATTAGACTTTATTTTTAAAAAAGGTTTTAAGCATAGTGGTGAAATAATGTGATTTATAGTTTTAGGAGTTCACTCTGACTGCTGTATGGAGGATGGATTTGAAGCCAGGGAATCGGAATGCAAGGAAAGCACTGAGGAGGCTATTGTAGTAATCCAGGTAAGAAATGGTGATGTTGTAGACTAGGATGACTGCAGCAGTGCAGAGATTCTATAGATAAATGGGGAAAGCAGAGGTATCAACTTATAAATATATATAATTTATAATCATAAATTATAATGACATTTTAAGTGCCATTATAATTGAATGAAAGCCTTGCCTCATCATGGGCACTTTATAAACAGTTATCTATTTATCCATTTATTTATTCAACAAATATTTGAACAGCACTATGGAACAGGAACTATCCTAAATACTAGGAACACAATATTAACCTAAAACACATGTTTCTCCCCAATCTTCACACCCAAACATAGGCAGAAGGATATATGTTAGGATAGTAGGCGTAAATAGAAATGTCCCAGGCAAACTGATTTGTATGGTTGCCCCTTATACATTAATTTAAAGGATTAGGCAGTATAGTATAGCTGGAGAAGAAAAGAGGAGCTGTAATTAAAGATTCACACACATGCACAGATAAACACCTGCTCAAAAACGTACGTGTGTGTGTGTGTGTGTGTGTGTGTGTGTGTGTGTGTGTAAGAAAAGCTTATTATGCGAAGGAGGGAAGGAAGGAAGGAAGGAAGGAAGGAAGGAAGGAAGGAAGGGAGGAAGGAAGGAAGGGAGGAAGGCAGGAAGGAAGGAAGAAAGGGGAGGGAGGGAGGAAGAATTGACAACAAATAAATAAAAGACTATAAGATAATATCATGTTGGAGGTCAGGTATTACATGAAGAGATGACTGAAGAGGCTCTTGTAGAATGCTTTAGAGTTATTGAAGTGGGAAATTGAATTAGTGAAGCAACAACCTTTCTATGCCAGGAGTAGGGTATCATTACCTGGTATATCTGTGAAATAGGAAGGAATTTATTCTCATTAAGTTCTTAAATAATTGTATAGACAAAAAATATTTGAGACATAAACTGCAAGTCCCTCTTGTAGATAATGAGGTCTTAAATGCCACTAACTTCTAAGTCTTAAATTTAACTGATTTGACTACACGGCTTTCACGAATGTCAAGATATTAACAAAAACATTGTTTCAGACACATTAAAACCTGTGCAATTAGTAAGGGCACAGAAGATTTGAAGGTCATAGTAAGTTCGATCAAACAGATCTATATGAAACACTGAATACTGTGTATATATAAAATATAGTCTTTTCAAGCACACGTCTACGGCAGACAGAATTGTTAAGAGGGCCTCCAAGAGCCCAAAACCTGGTATACATACACCCAGTTATTCAATCAAACACTAATCTTGGTACTGCTGTAAAATGATTTTGCAGATGTAATTAAGGTGCCAAATCAGTTGACCTTAAAATAGAAAAATTATCCAAGTGGACTTGACCTAGCTCCATGAGCCCTTTAAATCTGGGTCTCTAGGTCAGAAACAGAACAATGCAGAGATTCAAAATATGAGGGAGATTTGATACAAAAGAAATTTTCTGTTGCTGGCTTTAAAGATGGTTGAGGTCATGAGGCTCTTAATGTAAATGGCCCCTAGGAGCTGAGATCAATCTCCAGGTGATAGCTGGCAAAGGTAGCTGGAACCTTAGTCCTACACCCACAAAGAACAGAATTGTACCAACAAGAATGAGGTTGGAATCAGATTCTCTCCCAGAGCCTCCAGACAAGGTTAGCTGACACTACAATTTCTGTACTGTGAGACCATGAGCAGAGAACCCAGCTGCTCTGTACCAGTATTCTGACCTATAGAACTATATGAGCTAATAAATGGGTGTCATTTTAAGTCATGAAGTTTGAGATGATTTGTTATGCAGCAATATAAAACTAATGCAGTATTAATCAATAAGAAAATCTCAACAAATATCAAATAATTTATAAAACCATTATTTGTAACTAAAATTCAATAAAATTAAAAATGGTAAGTGAAATCTCATAAATTTGGAATTTCAAAAAAGTAATTCTAAGTAGTGTGTGGTTTGAAGAACAAATTTTAACAAAAACTATAAATATTTAGAAATAAATGACAAAGTGAAATGAAAATCATAGATGAAAAAATTTAATAACATATATAAATCAATTTTCCATAAATAATTATGTTGATTCAATATAATGTTTTAAATATGCCCCATGAAGTTCTTGTGAATAAAGCAAGTTGAAAGTTGACCCTAATATTTATATAGAAAAGTGTTCTTCAGGTATTTACTATTAAAAATTAGTTGCAATAAACAATCTTGTGCATATAAATTTAGAAATTGTTGTGAGACAGTCCAAAGACAAAGGACAAATAGGAGAAAATTTTTGAAACACATAAGATTAAAGACTAATATAGAGGTCTCTAATAAATCAGTTACAAAATCAAAAATACAATAGAAAATTGAGGAAGAATTACGAGCAGGAAGTTTATAAGAAAAAAATTCAACTGGAAAACTTACAAAAGATGTCCAATTTCATTTATAACTTATGGAATACAAATGAAAATTGCAAGATACAATCAATTTACCCAACATTAAGCTCTGTGTTTGCATTTACTAGAACAATCTTTGCCCATCTTACTATTCTGATCTATTCTTCCATCATTTTGTTTAAAGATTTACCCTTATAAAGAGCAGATGTTTGTTTTACTAATATTATTTTTGTTCCTGAAAGGAGAGTGTATTTTAATAAGAATGTTAAACTCATTTGTCTGTATTTAACAATTAATTTGTTTTATTCTTCTGTCACCTTTTTTCTCTGTGTGTACTTTGTGTTGTATATTTCATATTTCTTTTGCTTTTTTCAAGTTGGAGGTCTTCGCTTTTATATTTTCCCAAAGTTTAATAGGCACACATATGGTTTTAATTCTTTTAATGATTACTTTTAAGATTTTCAAAAATATTCTTTTTTTTTTTTGAAAGTCAAAACAAAACATGGAGATGTAATTGAAAAGGAATTAACTAGGACTAGAATAATCATTTCAATTTAAATACAGCCTTTGCACTGGACGTCACATGCAGGCTCTGGGTCTATTTCTTCTATTTACCTTGATGGATTGTTTTGTGGTAATACAGGAACAAGGCCTCAAATATTATTATTGCTACCAATTTGAAATGATAGCAACATGCCAGGCTATGCATATTCTATGTATTATCTCATTTAATCTTACAGCATCCTTCCAAAATGGGTATTATTATTATTCTCACTTGACAGTTCAGTAAACTGAGGTTTACGAAAGGTAAATGACTTGTCAAAGTCACATACCTAGTAAAGATCAGAATGAGGCCAGGTGCAGTGGCTCATATCAATAATCCCAGCACCTTGGAAGGCCAAGGTAGGTGACTCGCTTGAGGTCAGAAGTTCGAGACCAGCCTGGCCAACAAGGAGAAACCCCATCTCTACACACACACACACAAATAGCCAGGTGTGATGGTAGGTGCCTGAATTCACAGCTACTTGGGAGGCTGAGGCACAAGAATTGCTTGAGTCTGGGAGGTTGCAGTGAACTGAGATGGCGCCACTGCACTCCAGCCTGGGCAACTGAGCAAGACTCTGTCTCAAAAAAGAAAGTAGCATAATGAGATCCAAACCCAATTCTTCCTGACCTCAGATCAATCTTCTTATCCCCTAAGGAAAAAGAAAATACTCTTTTGCTAAGTTTTCTAAGCTCTGAGTCAGACAAACTAATAAGCATGTCTTTGAAAAGGAATCATTTTGTGTATACTCAATACATTGCTATTATTATTATTGCTGCCAACTTTGTTTCCCCTGCATGTAAAATGTTTAACATAATTTTACTTACTCCTCCTACTCCTTCTCCACATCCTTCCCCATCCCTACACCCCGACTCACCGGACAACAGTGCAGCCCTCCCTGCCCTGGTTGCTTCAAACACTAACCCCTGTGAAGCAGAGGGGTCTTGAGCTGTGGTGAGGATTTGATTATTCTGGATTGATGGATCAATAGTAGAACAAGGAAATAGTCTTCCTCCCTGCTCTAGTGAGTGCAGGTTTTCCATTTCCCTAGAAACATCACAGAAGCAGGTCTCAGATGATGTTCTTCTATACAGACTCATGGTCTTACAGTTGCGTGTGTGCCTCCCAGTTCCAGATAAAATTTAGATGTTAGTGCTGAATGTTAGTAGAGGTTTGAATTATCATCGTCTGTGTCTCTGTGGGAATTTTGGAAGAAATTTGACAGATCCAATTTGATCTTGATTCTGAGATGCTTGGCCTGAAAGAAAAACAAATTCTAGCCAAGTCTAGTGAGTCAGCTCAAGGATGTTAGGTCATAGAACTGAGCAGGTTAAAATTGTGTGTGTTTCATTTTATACAGGCAGAATGGTGGTAGTATAATGGCAAGAACAAAGGTATTTGGCATGGAACATACTTGGGGTTTGGATGCTGGCTTTACCAACTCTTAGGGGAGAACTTGGGCACATCATTCAATCTTTCTGCACCTCGTTTAACTCATCTGTAAAATGGGGATAACAATGCCAACTTTCCCAAGTATAATGAGGGTAACTGAAAGCTACCAGCACACAGCAAATGATCAATTAGTTGGAGTTATTACTGGGGTGAGGTATTGCTTCTGTTATTACTGTCATATCAAATGCTTCCCCTCCTGGGTAACTGTGGTGATTGTCTGGCAAAAGCAAACTCACATCAACTCCCATTGTATCAGCTAGTGTGAGTTTTGTTAACTGTATACATAGATTATGAACTACTTAGTTGATTTACACTTTTCTGCAGCTGAAGAAAAATATTTACTGGGCAGATTAAATCGAATTAAAACAATCAGATTAAAAGGAGCCTGGAGGCTGCCCTTTAGCTCAGCAAGGGACAAGTTGCCTGGCTCTGAGCAGTAAACTCATGCCAGCAGCTTGACTGATTTAGCAGTAACATGAGGAGGTGCGACTGGAACTGCAAGAGGGGCTGAAACACTGAAGAAGGAGTGTTTTTCTCTTCACACTGTATTCACATGTCAGCTCTGGGGATAAGCTCGCTTCACTAGTTTAGACCAACATAGATAAGGAATGCAAAGCTTGAATGACAACACATTTGCTTACACATCCATGATGTAGGAAGCTTATCTTTCCATTACAGGTAGTGCCATCTTATAAATAAGTCATATTTCCAAGGTGAAATTGTGAGTGAGCGCTTTATAATTCAGAACAGATGTTCTTACACAGGTAAATTTATATTCGATGATCTATCTCCCAGGTCAGCCACACAAGTATTTCTAATCCAAATGGCAAAAGGTGACATGGGCCACACCCAAGCAACATTAAGCTCAATAAAATAGTGTTCTACATTTTAGTGTTTGTTTGTTTGTTTGCTATTTAGATAGTCCATATAAATTAATTATCTTAAGATACTGTTTTTAAAATGTCCTACCTAATGGCAATAAATAATATTATTTTTAAAATACGGGTTTCTTCTATCAATCTTCTAGTCCCTTCTAGTCTAAACTACACTGGCTGAATTTGCTTAGTTATGTCACAGGAAATACTGCTTAACCCACTTTACTAAACTGTGTTCTATAGCTTAGTATTTCAGGAGTTGTTAATAGTTCTGAAAAAAGAAAAAATAAAGTTACTTTGTAGAATAAATTTGGAAAATGTAGCACACTAAGTCTCCCTTGTGGAGATTTGCAATGCACACTCAGTTATTGAAGATTCTAAGGTAAAGCAACCTTTTAAAGTTCTTGTCATCAGCTGTTATTAATATTTATTTTAATACATAACAAGTTTTGTTTCCTATTACTCTAATTGACATCCTGAGAATAGGGTTCAAAACACTAGCTTGGAAAATGCCAATTTACTTATTTACGCCTAAAAGTGTCCATGTTGCATAACATCTGGGTAGAATAACAGCTCAATGCATATAGTTTCAGCAGCATTCAGTACTATAATAATAAAAATAATATACTGCAGCTAGATCACAGATAACCTGAACTCCTGAGAAGGTAATGATTTTATCTAACATAGCATTTAGGGGAAAATAAAATTTAAGGTTGTGTGAAAGGGGGTCATTACTCCTCCTGCTTTAGGGATAGTGTCTTTCCCAAAGACAAGGCACTTCCAGGAGAATCTGCCTGAGTTCAGTGTTCTCCATAACCAGGGGAGTTTTGATTTATTCTGGCACTCTTCCTGCTAAAAATACCCCCTGTAATATATAAAAAGTTGGGTGCTTCTTATATTACAGATACACACACACACACACACACACACACACACACACACACACACATATCCCCCCCCCCCAGGAAATAATTAGCCTAGTCCCATTATAGTCATTTTAAATTCTAAAAATATATGTTAAAAACCCTGTACCAATATAAGCATGTAAAATTAAACTTGAATTTGAATCCCAAGCTCTGAGGGAGAGGGTCCTGAGGTAATGAGATTACATAGTCTGCTGATGGTAGAAGACAAAATCACATTAATTGGTGCCTTGGTCCTATCTCTTCTTATGCTGAAAGTATGTATTCTGGCTGGGCAAGGCCGGGAAATTTTGGGGGGGAATTCACTGGCAATATGGATTCCCAGCAGGCACAACTGATCTTACCCAGAAAGCCCCAGGCCCAGTTCTCATTTGAAGTTCTGGCACGGCCTGCTGGAGGCCAGCAGCTTGCTTTGGCTTAATTACCTCCCTAGCCAGTGAAGTTTGTGTGGCTCTCTACAGCACTTAAGAACAACTGACACCAAAGGGTTTGGTTTCATGTACTTGAACTAGGGTGACACAAATATTTCAGTGGTGAATCAGTCCTAGAAAGGGGAGGCGGGTAAGGTAGGGAGTGTTTATAGAAGACATTTCATCACCACTAGTCAAACATGTCTCATTGTTGGTTCAGGAGGCACTGGTATTTTCCTCTTTGAAGGGGATGCTCAGGGAGCCAAGAGCTTCCACCCTGGAGCTCAGCTCCAGAGAAGGGCAATGGCCATTTGCACGCAGGGAACCTGCAGGACTAGTTGCTTTGGAATGTTGATAATCTTGGGAAAGGGTTTTTTGTCTTTCTTCAGGGGAAGAGGGAAAAAAAGCTGGTAGATCTATGTAAAGAAAGGCTGAGGCTGTCTCTGGGACCTGGGGCTGCTGGTGAGAGCTTGTCTTTCTACCTGGCTTTCTTTTAAAGAACCCACTAGTTGCAGAACCCCAAAGCTAAGGTCAGGAAAGTGGTAATTTCAAAGAATCAGTACTGCCAAAATCAAAGATAAAAAAGTTCAGCTGGAAGATGAGAATATGAGATTTCTTTGGCTTGAGTACATCTCTTGCACCGTAAGTGAGGAAGGTCCAGACCCTACACAGCTGTGTTCCCTACACCCCTCACCCCTCAGGTAAAAAAAAGAGAGGGTATCATGGTCCTTAGTGTCCTCCCAAGCCTTGGGAAATGGAAATCATCTGAAAGCTTACAGACCTCCTGGAGCTGTGGCATTATGAATGGCAAGGGGTCCCAAGAAGATTGCATGTAGAAAATCCCAAACTGGGTGATGCCAAGAAACACAAACCAAAAGGAAGTATTTTATGAAAATAAACAAAGCTACTGAGTCAAACATACAAAGCATGAAAACAGAACAAAAGATTATTTGAGGCCTGAGGTTTGAACATTTTGAAGCCACACATGTGATAAGCCAGCCCAAGAATATGAGGAGCCTTCCAGCTGTATAAGCGCAGAAGCAGCCGGCTCCCATCAGGGACTCCCGAGGCTCCCTGCAAGTGCACCGAGCTTGTCGGCTGTGCTCCTATATCATCATCTCTCCAGCTTGAACTCAGCCTTGAGCTACACAGAAACAGGGGTCTTCCACTCGAGGCTGCACAGATAAGCTAATAGAACTGATTCCGCCTACTGAGTAATTCTTGTTGTATGCATGTTAGTTTCCTCCAGTCCTAAACTTCCTACAGGAGCCCTAAAGGATATCAGTGTTAAAACAAAAAGTTCGGCTATTAGAATGTCTAACTAAGAACTTGCCACATGTTACACAATCTTCAGAATCTCAGAATTCTGAAATTGAATCAGTTTGGCTGAATCATTTAAATTCCCAAGAATTTTAACTCTGTGAAATAAGATACAAGTTGGACTCATGTTAGGGTCAAACATATGTTGTAGTGAACAGACTTAGATTCCTGTGTATACAAGCCTCTGTCTGAGGGAAGTGTCTCAGTGATACTAAATTCTGAATCCATTTACACCTTCTTTTGTGTCACTAGAAGACTTTTTGAATCAATTACCTTAGCCACAACAGCATGCCTTTCACGAAGACATACTATGATTCCATGCCTTTGGCTTTTCTGAGGGGGTCAGTAACAGATGCTTTATGGAAACTGCTCCAAATTTTCTGTAAAACTATTATCAAGAACAAATGCAACCATATCTGATTGCAAGTTATTTTTACAATTAAATTCCAGAAGATACGTATCTGTTGAGGAATCAGTGTATTTTCTCTGTTCTATTGATGAAGCTCACAAAGTTTTCCTTGCTTCTGTGGTTGCAAAAAACATTCATCTCCAAATTTCATAACTATAACCGTATAATGTCTCATGGTCAGCTCATTTTTGGCCTCCCCCTTTCTTTAATCCTGCTTTTCTATCACACACACACACACACACACACACACTCACACACACACTCACATCCTTCCCTGAAATTAGGTCTCAAAGATCAGGAAATGTTACTCTAATTAGCAAAATAAGAATTATCATATATGATTGTGACCATCTTCAGATACTATTCCAGAATGAACATCCAAGATCCACTCATCTCACTGTGCTGAAGAGATAATGATTTTCCGTGAAGGAGGGGTGGCATGCTCCATATCATGGAAGCAATAACCCTCTGCTCTGGTACTTGTCCCTGGAGATTGATTGGGAAGGAAAAAAGCAGAACACTCACCATTATTTAGCTGAGCACATAATGTGTTTTTGAGTAAGTACAGAGAGGTCACGAACTAAGTCTGGGGTTCAGGCAAGGGAATATGGAATGGGCTCTGTTTGATCCAGTGGAAAGTGTTGCAGAGAAGTTGCTGGAGTGTAGTGGTGTTGGGGAAGGAGTGGAGGAAGCTACAGAGAAACATGTTGAGAGACTGGAGTCTTAGTTGGTGGAAAAGACCAAGGGAATTTTCTGGAATAGTAATTTTTATATTCTATGGAAATTATTAGACAAACAGTTATAAGATAAACTGGTTTAACACTGTTTTATTACCAAAATTATGTCTTTTGATTATATCAAGGAGGAAGCTATGGGAGATGGCAGAGAAATAACAGGATTTAGGAAATGATATCAGGGAGAAGCAATTGGTGGTCCCCTATTTAGTTGAATATTAAGATAAGATAAAAAGGAAAAAAATAGGGAAAAATAGTGTGGAATGGAGAATCCAGTGTATGCAAGTAATTCCAGTGAAAACTTTTTGGACAAAACAGAGGCCTTGAGTATTTGCAAACACTTGTGCAGACACCACTGCCCTCCCATAGTACTTAGATTAGTGTGAGGAGGGGATTCATGGTAATCGTATCTAAATCTCATGGACAGAAGTTTATGTTTGCAAATATATTGCTATTTTGATTCTCACCAGGGAGGTAGCAGCCTAAAATTTTGCAAGCTTTCTTTTCACAGATTTATATCAACAGCATATGCACTTGGTTATAGTTCAGGAGAGGACCCAGGGCAGGCATATTCAGTGCCCAAGGAGACTCTACAGATACTCAAAAGAGAGGTTTCTGGAAACCAGAATTACCAGAGCAGGCTTCATGTAGGATGTAGGTTAGGAGCAGATCTGGAAGGATAATAACTTTTCTACCCTTATTTGTTGACTAATGAATAGAGAAATGCACCATAAAAATTTTATAAATCTTTTAATAAAAGCTCGGTACCATGAGGAGTACTTAACTTGTGTCCAGATGTAAAAATAGAGTTAAATAGAAAGGCATTTAACTCTCTATATATGGGATTTATTTGTGAGTAATTGTCAAGAGAAGTAATTACCATTATATTACTCTTTTGAAAATTATAATATCCAAAATGCAGAGAAGTCCTGAGTACACATCTGACTCTGGAGAGAATAACTTCTATGCATCAAAAGAGATGAATTAGCTGTCGTAACTGGGATCATCCATTTGAGAGGGGGGTCAGTTTTGAGCTGCTTTATTACTAGAACTTTGTATTTGATAAGCAAAGATAGCTATGGTTTAGAATTTGATTAAAACACCTCACATCAAGTGGTAAGTTTCTTAGTTTAAGAAGACAAATAAAACATTCCCCCTTCTATCATTCTATGTGTGGTTTCATTGATAATTTTGATGAATCACTTATAACCTGCCTATTTTCAAGAAAAAAAAATGATAATAGTTAAAAGGTAAAGAAAATGAATGCCAGCAAGCACATACAAAGGAATGTGGTGGCTCACACCTGTAATCCCATTACTTTGGGAGGCCGAAGTGGGCTAATCACCTGAGGCCAGGAGTTTGAGATCATTCTGGAGAATAATCATGAAACCCCATAACTACTACAAATACACACACACACACACACACACACACACACACACACACACACACACAAAATCAGCTGGGCATGGCAGTGCGTGCCTGTAATCCCACCTACTTAAGAGGCTGAGGCAGGAGAATTGCTTGAACCTGGGAGGCAGATGCTTCAGTGAGCCAAGATCATACCACTGTATACCAGCCTTGGTGCAGAGTGAGACTCTGTCTGATAAAAAAAAATAAATAAATAGTAGTGCATTGAATCAGTACCTAGATAGAGGAGATAAGACTGAAACTTCATAGACACTTCTCATACAACAAACTCTTTATTCCCTCCTACGTGACTTTGTTCACAAATATTTGCCCATTGATGTCACCTAATGGAACATTTAAAATGTTTAGTACATGTTCTAAATGTGCTAATTTTGTTAGACTGTAAAAAGCTAAAGGACGCATATAACTTTTTAAACAAATAGGTACTTAAAAATAATTATCAGTGTTGTGTATTGTATTTGTCCATTTTCACACTGCTGATAAAGACATACCTGAGACTGGGAAATTTATAAAGAGAAAGAGGTTTAGTGGACTCACAGTTCCATGTGGCTCGAGAGGCCCCACAATCATGGCAGAAGGCAAAAGGCACATCTTACGTGACGGCAGGCAATAGAGAATGGAGATCAAGCAAAAGGAAAACCCCTTATAAAATCATCAGATCTCTTGAGACTTATTTACTACCACAAGAAGAATATGGGGGAAACTACTCCCATGATTCAATTAACTCCCACTGGGACCCTCCCACAACATATGGGAATTACGGAAGTTATAATGCAAGATGAGATTTGGATGGGGACACAACCAAACCATGTCATGTATTATATCATATCATATCACTGCTGTATAGTCCACAAAATACACTGACATGCATCTCATTATATCTGACCCCAAGTGCTTGGAAACTAGAATTTTCATATGCTGCGTTGTACGCTGTACTTACTTTTTATTTTCCCCACTATTTTCACTTTATCCTCACTACAAGGAAACAGACTTTCTCATTCCTAGTTTGCAGATGTAGAAATCAAAATCCTACCACCCACTTGACTCATAATTTAGACTGATCATTCTAAAAGCCTGTCTTTTTAGTGCCTGATCATTAAAATGCCCCATTGACAAATCCATTTACTTTTATTCCTTGACTTGGAGATCCTATTTTTCAGAAAGCTTAATATTAATCCTGCATTATTTCTCTCCTGGTTCTATATCTATTTATATATATAGATATGCTGAAGTTGATATGCTACATATATATATACAGTTGATGTGATATGATATATATATTTATATCCTATATATAATGAATATACTTCTTAGAGTTGCTATATATCACATAATAATATATATAATATATATAATAAACAAATGTTTCCATCATGTTACTGAGATTGGATTATATACTCTAATATATGTATTAGAGTATATAATGATATATACATATCATTATAAATATATGACATATGTATCATCTATCAATATGTATCTCATATATACACATATAAATCATATAATTTTATATATATATACATATATATATATAATTATCAACTCTAAGAAGTATGTTAGTCTTCCAATCTCAGTAACATGGTAGAAACATATTTAATTTGTGGAAAACCTTTTACCACAACTAAAATATTACCAACAGAAAAATTTTGAAAATGCACAAGTGAGCTCACAAGAAAGACAAATGCCCAGCTGCCAAAAATAAAAAATACATGAAAAAACAGAGGCTGAAATAATCATATGTAAAACTTGTAGGAGGCAACTAAAGCAATGCTTACAGGGTTACATGCCCTTACAAATACAGACATAGATATATAAAATTAAGAATGACAAGCTATGAGCCAAATGTGCAATTTAAGAAGGTAATTGAAAGAAAGTTAGATGAAGGAAATAACATATACAAACAAGATGAAAAAAGAAAAACAATAAATCCAAAACTTATTCATTGAAAGGCTAATAAAATAATCAAAACCATCACAAAGCTAGTCATGAAAAAAAAAAAAGATAAAAAGGGAGATACAACTACAGGTACAGTAGAAGAGTAGAAACTTCCCCATTTTAAAGAATGTTAGAAAAAGTTTTATGCCAGTAAATTTAAAAACAAAGATGCAATGAACAATTTCCTAGAAAAATGAGCAAATTATCAAGGCTAAACAAAGAAATATTAGACAAACTAATCATCTATTAAAGAAATTAGGTTGGGAGTTAAAAAAAAGTCCACCCCTATACCCCGACCTTTTCATATCCTCCCCTTCGCACAAACCCAAATATCAGCACCGTCAGTCTCCGACAGTTTTATAGACAACTTTTACTATGTCTTCAAGGAACACAAAAGCCCTGTATTACACAAACTGTTCCAGAGAACAGTAAAAGAAGGAATTCTCCCAAACTTGTTTTATGAGGCTAGGATGACCTTGATTCTGATACATGAAAACCAGAGAAAATTATAGACAGATTTCACTATTAACACAGATGTCAATATACTTCACATGGAGCAAACAAATCTTTCTACCTTTCTCATCTCACAGTTTTCAGAGGCCAAGAGGACATCCTCATGGTAGATGTAAACCAAGATCCTCCAGTCATTCTTTGTCATCAGCCATGAATGTGAGACACAGGCCAGTCTCCCCTGCAGAGCTCCAGACTGGGCCCCACTCATTCCACTCATGTGGAACTATGGCCACACCCTGCACCCTCAGGCTTTCTCCTCCATGGTCAGGAGTCAAGAGGAGGCTCACCAGCAGGGAGGAAGGACAAACTCCAAGTGACACTAAGTCAATTCTCCCTAGACATTTTGGTCTCTTTTAACAGGATCAAAATAGAAACCAGACATTCACCCCTTCTTACCTCACCACTACACATAGGCTCCTCCCCATTTTTGGTATTGAATTTGTGGAGTCTCAGTTATGCCCATTATTCACTGTTATTATAGACTATGCAGACCCCTGAGTCACTGTCAGCTCCTTTAGTCTAACCTCCATAGGTCCTTTGAATATTCCTTTTCTATCCCCATCACCTTAACAGACTTCATTTCTTAATTTTTTCTACCATGATCTCTGGAATCCACTGTTAATTATTAGCAAATTTGCCTATATACTTAAAATCTCCTCTAACTGTTCTTGATCTTCTTATTCTTACAGCCACTTGACTCTGTCTTGAGAAGCTGTTTCCACATAGCTATCCCTCTTAATTGGAGGAGGGACATGTAACTTCTGTGTCCATCATTGACACTTTTAAGTTATTCTCCTTTCCTACTCCCTTAAAACTCCCAGCTCTGAACCTGTGGCATCACATTATACCACTACTTTATTCTTTGTTCATATGATCTACCTGTGCCCCTGCATGTCTTAAGGATTATACTCCTTGGTTTGGTACATGCAACAATATTTCTATCTTAATCATTAGTGATTCCAAAATATATATTAAAATAATTATCCCAACATTCATTAATTCTTTGAACACCTCTCCTCAGATAATCTTGTCCTCCATGTTACTTCAGACGTTTATTCCCATAGTTATACATCAGAATTTACGTTTCTATAATTGCAAGCTCTATTCAGTCTCAGTTGCATGCATTCAATTCTCTGACCACCATTTTCTATTTTCCTAGCTCTCTTTAATACCTGATTCCACTGATAGATATTCAATAAATATTTATGGATGGAATATATGATTGAATGTAATTTATCACATTATCAGATGAAAAGATTTGTTACTGTTGAAACATATGCAAAAAAGTAAATAGCAGAAGAGTTAAAACCTAATTTTTAGTGCAAATATTTTAGCAAACTAGTAATAGAACATAATGTCCTTAATTTCACAAGTGTTTCTAATAAAGCCTATAGCTAATACAATTTTCCAGTGGCATTTTAGAAATAGTATTTTTTAATCAAGAGAAAGATGCTTGCTATCACTGCTTCTATTCTACATTGTACTGGTGGTCCTTGAAAATACTATAATACAATTTAAAATTAAAGATTAGTAACAAAAACAATGTCATTGTTGACTATGTGATCATGTATAAAAATCTACAGAAGATCAGAACTGATAAAAGAGTAAATCAAGTTAGCTAGCTGTAAGATAAATATATAAAAATTGACACATTTCTTTCATTCTTGAAACAATCAATTTAAACACACTTTAAAAACATACAGACACTATTCAAAATAGCAACAAGCATTATAATATACCCAGGAATAGATTTAAATATATATATATATATATATATATATATATAGAGAGAGAGAGAGAGAGAGAGAGAGAGAGAAATGTATACACACACACACACACACACACACACACATATATATATGTGCTATATTTACAGAAAGAAAAAAACATTAAGGAACATGAAAAATGTTAAAATATATAAGTAGATATACCATATATATGGGTGGAAATATTCAAAATCTGAAATATGGCAATCCTACCCAAAGTAATCTATAAATTCAATGCAATTCTTAAATTCAGTTTGTTTTTAGTGGAACTTGGTAAGTAAAATTAAAGTTTTTTTTTTAATTTTGGCTAGAACATTTAACATTAGAACTGTTTGCTATAGGTACAGTAGGCACAATGTTGTACAGCAGATATCTAGAGCTTATTCATCTTTTTTGACTGAAACTTTATGCCCATTGAACAGTGTGAACCTGCAAACAAAATACAGTTGACTCTTGAAAAATGCAGAGATTAGGGGGACCAACCCCCTGAGCAGTAGAAACTTTGTGTCTAACTTTTTTTTCTTTCTTCCTTTTTAAGACAAGTCTTGCTATATTTCCCAGGCTGGTCTCAAACTCCTGTACTCAAGCGATCATCCTGCCTCAGCCTTCCAAACTGCTGATATTACAGGCATGAGCCATCACACCCAGATCTGCTGTATATAACTTTTGACTTTTCAAAATACAACTACTGTTGACTGAAAGCTTTTCTGATAACAGAGAAAGCTGATTAATATATATAATATCTTTTTGTTATTAACTTACCTATTTTAGAATGCATCTGTGGTTTTAATGTGTATTTCTCTGATAACAATGTTAGTGACATTGAACATATTTTCAAGTGACTTTGTACATTCATATATCTTCTGTGCTAAAGTATCTTTCACATACTTTGCTCTCATTTATTTTGCTTTTTTTCTTTTTTTTTTTTTAAATAAATAAAGCTATTTGGATCAAGGTTGAGGACTGTAAGCTAGGACACACTTGCAAGTTGCTTTAGAGAATGCTCCCTACCCTCATTTTTTAAAGTGAGTTTGTCTTCACTTTTTTTTTTTTTTGGTTTTACAAATTCTTTGCGTATGGCACATACAACATATGTTTGTCAAATATTTGTTTTGCAAATATTTCCTCTCAGTCTGCAGCTTATCATTTAGTTTTCTTAATAGTGTCTTTGCCAATGGTATATTTTAAAGAGTAGATATTTTTATTTATGTCTAAGTCTGAATTTGTGTCATCCTTTTGTGTGTTAAGAAAATTGTGCCTAAGAAGTTTTGATGTTAATAATGTATATTTAATCTATTTTCATAAAAATCAATTGGGGTAGCTGGCTAAGAGGCAGGCAGCAGCTCAGGTGGGATGACAGGCAGGATGTGTTAAGTGTTTAAAGGGTTCTGGACTTTTGGACAAGAAACTGTTCTCACTATATGTCATTCTGGTGAAACCAGACCCATGTGTCCTACACTGATCTGTATTTCTGTGCTATATGCTTTGCTATAAGGAATGCTTTTCTGTCCCTAAATCATAATAGCAGCAACATCTACTGTTATAGCCTTTTGGATATTTCAAAGTTTTTTTTTTCTTTTTTTTTATGTTTCTTAATTTCTTCTTTTTTTATTGCATTTTAGGTTTTGGGGTATATGTGAAGAACATGCAAGATAGTTGCATAGGTACACACATGGCAGTGTGGTTTGCTGCCTTTCTCCCCTTCACCTATATCTGGCATTTCTCCCCATGCTATCTCTCCCCAACTCCCCAGCCCCCACTGTCCCTCTCATCATTTCCCCACAACAGACCCTAGTGTGTAGTGCTCCCCTCCCTGTGTCCATGTGTTCTCATTGTTCAACACCTGCCTATGAGCAAAGTTTTTTTTAAATCTCTCAATTTATTTGATCCCTACATCCTTGTGAAGTCAGATCAGAAACTTCTACTGTTAGGTTTTTATGACACACAAACTTGTACTGTGCTCTATTTTATAGGTGAGAACTTAAGTAATTGCCTAAGGTTGCACAAGCATTAAGTAAAGTTAGGACTAGAATCTAAGTCTTCTGACACAAGATAGGATGTCACCTGCCTTCCTTGCTAAATGTTTGACCAATTGTGATTAAACCAAAGTCCTTTTCATGCATAGACTCAGACTGAAATGAGGAGGCTGGGTTAGGGAGAGGGGCTGTTCATAAAAATTGGGGACAACCTGCTAATTCATCCTATATCAAAACAAGAGGCGCTGGGATGCAATGGGAGAAAGGAGAACCTTGAAATTAGCAAAATGTGAATTCTGAACACAGTTTGACCAGCTTTAAAAAATTTTGTCTTCTGAGTCAATTAGTTCAATTAAAATATGTGAGATAATCATTCCCTTACTCATTAGACATATATTTCTTAACATCTGATAATCAGTTGCCTTTTAATAATATGAGCTAAATTTTTAGAGCACTTAACATGTCAGAAACTGTGCTTATCCATTTTATTGATTGCATTTTTGCCTCAAACTTTTTCTATAAGGTGTATAATCTCATCACAATTCAACAAAAAAATATGAGAAGTTTAGGAATTTTGTCTTGCCTGAGCCCCACAGATTATTTATAGGGGACTCAAGACTGACTCCACACCTATGCTCTTAGCACCTCATCCACATGGCATCTCATCTTTAATACGAACGCATAACCTATGCTGGATAAGGTTGCTTTGAAAATTTAAAATAATCCATGTTAAAGTGGACTATGATGCTTGCCTTTATATGGTAGGATTAAACTTCACAACCAATCCTGCAGGTAGGTGAAGTTCTATGACTAGTTTCGGCCAGTGGGATTTGGATGGAACAGATTTGCGCCACATCCAAGAGCATTTAATTGTCAGCACAGAACCATCCAGCTCTCTGTGTTCCTGCCTGGGAAATTATGAAAATGTGTGATAATATAGAGATGCCATAAGACTCAAATGACCTGGAATGCTAACCCACTTATGCAGGAAAGCTACCCTGGAAAGTTTTGTAGAATGAACTCTGTGTAAGACAGAAATAAAATTTTCTTGTCTTAAATGAATGATATTTGGGAGTTGTTGGTTACCATAGCAAAACCTAGTGAAAGCATCCTCACTTGTGTAACGTCACACCTGGAGTGGTAGTGATTGTTGTCATTTTAGTGGTGGTTAGTCATGGATTATTGTGCATAGACCATCAAGTCATCTCTCAAAGCTAACCTGTTTATGATCCTTGACCCCTTCCCCAGACAGACAAAATAATATTTTTATAAAAAGTAGCAAAAAAATAGTATATATGTAAAATGTCATTAAATGGCATGGAAAATAAATGAATACATTGTCTGCAGTGTTCAGCAGAAATCTAAGCAGCGGATAAGCAGTCGTTTCCCATGAGTTGATTCTGGAGACTCTCAATGTACTCACAAGCCATTATAAAGGCATTATGCTCACAAGCATGAATGACTTACAAACAATCCCACAACTAAGTAAATTAAAGCAGCTTTCTTGATCTCTATCAGGAAGGCCTTCCTTCTTAACAAGTTCCACATTGCAGACAAACCTTTCTGCCATCTGCTCGAATGGAAACATGTGGTACAACCCTGCATTGGAACACTTTGCCCTTGGTAAGGAAAGAGACCTTGGGGAATCATTTGGAAAACCACCCTCCTGGCACACAATCTGTGGCTAGAGTTTGCCCTTTGTCCCATGGGCAATGATCTATTTTGATATAAACGTCATTTTGAATGAATGTATATGAGATATATTTACATATGCTAACCACCAGCGTGGTTTCCAGTGGTGTTGGTGATGGTGGCAGGATCCCCATAGTGCCATACCACAGATTTTAATTGGGGAATGATATCAATGTCTTCCAAGCCACAGAAGGAAATAAGCCATCTTTTAAAGTTCAATGGGATTTGTGTAGAGTAGTTGCCCATGTGTACTGTCCTCCACCTCATCAAGCTACCTCTTGCTGATCCTTTAAAAATCATCTCTTCCAAGATGCATTCTCTGACCACCTCATGGGAGTTAGGTAACCCTTCTTCTTATTCAATTTACTCTGTGCATACCTGTCTCTCCATATAATACAAAGGATATTCAGCTGTGATGTAGCATATAGGGCTACAGCTGTTACTGCCTGGGGTAATTTTAATGATGTTTCACAGTCATATCATCATGTGCATTTCTTTGTGTCATGGGTATCAGTTTTCAAATCCAGCTTAAAGCAAAACATGGAACATCCCACTATAGGTGGTTTAAAGTGTTCTCTTCTCTCAGAGATCACACATGATATTAATTCTGCAGAAGCCACCAGAGAAAACTCAAACCTTTTCGTGAAGAAAAAATAAAACAATCATTTCACTAAGAAAGAAGGCAGCTTGCATTTTTCAGGACATGCTTTTTTGTTTTCACCTTTACATAATTCTTAGATGTTGACATTAGATAACTAATTATCTAATAACTAATATTTGATATTGAATCATAACACATACAACAAATTCTCACACACTATACTGTCATCACTCAGCTGCATAGAAAGTGTTTTTATATGAGGCTTCCTAGGAAAATTCAAAGTATTACAAACTAACACTTTTATTGTATAAAGTATATAACTTGATGGTTTAACGTATTTTTAAATTGTGAAATAATCATAACAATCGAGATAATTAACACATCCATAACCTCATGTATTACCATTTGTGTGTGTGTGCATGTAAAACAAGAACCCTTAAGGTCTACCCTCTTTGCAGATTTCAAATACTCAATATAATTCTATTTCTTAGGGTCACTGTGTTATGCATTTGCTCCCCAGAACTGATGCATCCTACATAACAGAAACTTTGTACCCTTTGATCAATATTTCCCCATATCCCTTTCCCTTAGTCCCTTGTAACTACCATTCTACTTTCTGCTTCTATAAATTTGACTATTTTGGATTCCATATGTAAGTGAGATCATACAGTAATTGTCTTTTTGGTGTCTGGCTTATTTCACTTAGCATAATGCCTTCCAAGTTCTTCCATGTTTGTCACAAATGTCAGGATTTTCTTCTTTTTAAGGCTGAATAATATTTAATTGCATATATATGCTACCTTTTATTTATCCACTCATCTGTTTATTGACATCCAACTCTTAACTACTGTGAATAATGCTGCAATGAACATGGGAGTTCTGATATCTCTTTGAGATTCTCATTTCAATTATTTTGGATAAATACTCAAAAGTCATATTGCTGGGTCATGTGGTAGTTCTATTTTTAATTTTTGGAAGAATCCCCACCCTGTTCTCCATAACGGCTGTACAAATTTAGCATAATAAATTTAATATTCTCACTGTTGGTGGAAATGTACCACGTATCCCTTTTCTCTACATCCTTGTCAATGCTTATTACAGCTTTTTTTCTCATAATAATAATTCTAAAAGTGTGAAGTAATATTACATTGTGGTTTAAATTTGCATTTTTCTGATGATTAGTAATTTTGAACCTCTTTTCAGGTACCTGTTGGCCATTTATATGTCTTCTTTGGAAAAATGTCTATTCAGGTCTTTTGCTCACTTTTTAAAGGGTTGTTTTTTACTAGTTATATGAATTATTTATTTTAACTGTTAATCCCTTATCAGTTTAAGGTTTGCAAATATTTTCTCCTATTCCAAAGGTTGCCTTTTCATTTTGTTGATTGTTTTCTTTACTGTGCAGAAACGTTTTAGTTTGATGTAGTCCCGCTTGCTTATTTTTGCTTTTGTTCCCTGTGCTTTCGATAGCATATTCAAAAATGTGTTGTCAAGACCAAGGTCAAGGAACTTTTTTGCTGTTTTCTTCTAGAGGTTTTATAGTTTCAGGTCTTATGTTTAAGTCTTTAATCTGTCCTGAATTTTTTTTGTGTATTGTGTAAAATAAGGGTACAATTTCATTCTTTTGCATGTAGATATTCAGCTTTCCCAGCATCACTTATTTAAGATATTTTTCCATTGTGTATTCTTGATGCTCTTGTCAAAGATCAGTTTACTATATATATATATGGGTTTATTTCTGGGGTCTCTATTCTTTTCCATTAGTCTATGTGTCTGTTGTTATGCCAATACCACACTGTTTTGATTATAATAGATTTGTACTATAATCTGAAATCAAGGTTTGAAGCCTCCAACATAGTTATTATTTGCAAACCATACTTGATATAATCAAACCATGCATAGATATTGTTGGATATAGACTACATACTCAGAACCTACACTTTGATCAAGTGCCTTAGCAAAAGCTAAGGATTCAGTATGATTAGTAATAAGGATCCCAAGACATTCTCAGCGGAGAATGGGGCGAAGGTAGGAGGAATTTCAAGTTCACAGGAAAATAGATACATAGAGGTTGTTTTACAATCAGTTTTTTATGAGCCATTCTTAGCAAATTATTTTGTGGTATTGAAATATTTTTACAGACAAATGATTGGACTATATGCTCCTATCTGTTTCAGTAAAGTTTTAGGATAGATACAAACAAAACTACATAAATTATCTACCTTACAGAATTCTGCCTTAAGGAAGCCTACTTCTGCCCTGAGTATAAAATATGTTGTAATAAAATAACACTTATGTTCTATATAATCATCTATTCATGAGTTTATTTATCCTCTAGGCTGAGAGTTTTTTGAAAACTGTATATTATACATTTTCTATAGCTTGCATGTTAGTGAATTAACACATTAATTAATATAATTGACATTACATGAAAACTATAGTTATAATATTTAGGTTGGAGAAGGTTTCTTAAAATTACCATGGTGCTAATAATAAAGACAACTGGTAATTTTGTTTACATTAAAATTTTGTCTGTTTATAGCAAAACATTTTTTCAAAAGAGCAGAATGCTAAGCTATAAACTGGGAGAATATATTGCAACATACATAACAGACATTAGGAAAAGTATGAAAAATATGCAACTTCTAGAAATCAAAAGAAAAGAATGCAAAATAAAAATAGGCAAAAGGCATGAACAAGTATTTTACATAACAGTAATTGACTATGAGCAATAAATTCCAGAAATGTTTGTTTTCATTAGAGAATACAATCAAGATATGAATGAGATACCATCTACAATCCATCAATGGCAAAAATGAAGAACTCCAGCATTTGAGAGAATGGGATCAATGGAATCTATTTCACATTGCTGATAGAAATGTAAATTGCTGGAGACTATCCAAGATGGCCAAATAGGAACAGCTCTGGAGTACAGTTCCCCAAGAGAATGCAGAGGGTGAGTGATCACCACATTTCTAAATTAGTTTTTACTGCCCATAGACCAGGAGATTCCGACATGAAAAAGCACAAGTCTCCAGCATAGCTGTTTCAGCTGGAGCAGTAGGTCTCTGCACAAAAACTCACACAAATCTGGGCAGCCATTTCAGCTGGTGCCTGGAACACCTGGGAGAGAGTCACCCATTCAACTGAAAAAAAAAAAAGGGGGACTGAAACAGGGAGCCTTAGCATTCAGCAAAGCTAAATGCCCCAATCAAAAGACAAAGACTGGCAAATTAGGTAAAAAGTCAAAACCCATCACTGTGCTGTATTCAAGAAACCCATCTCATGTGCAAGGATACACATAGTCTCAAAATAAAGGTATGGAGGAAGATTTACCAAGCAAATGGAGAAAAAAAAAAAAAAGAAAAGCAGGAGTTGCAATCCTAGCCTCTGATAAAATAGACTTTAAACCAACAAAGATCAAAAGCGACAAAGAAGGGCATTATGTAATGGTAAAAGGATCAATGCAAGAAGAAGAGCTAATGATCCTAAATATATATGCAATCAATATAGGAGCACCCAGATACATAAAGCAAGCTCTTAATGACCTACAAAGAGACTTAGACCCCCACACAATAATAGTGGGAGACTTTAACACCCCCACTGTCAATGTCAGACAGTTCAACAAGACAGAAAATTAAAAAGGATATCCAGGACTTGAACTCAGAGCTGGACCAAGCAAACCTAATAGACATTTACAGAACTCTCCACTCCAAATCCACAGAATATACAGCCTTCTCGGCACCACATCACACCTACTCTAAAATTGAGCACATAATTGGAAGTAAATCACTCCTCAGCAAATGTAAAAGAATGGAAATCATAACAGCCTCTCAGACCACAGTGCAATCAAATTAGAACTCAGGATTAAGAAACTAACTCAGAACCACACAACTTCATGGAAACTGAACAACTGGCTCTTGAATGTTGACTGGATAAACAATGAAATGAAGGCAGAAGTAAAGATGTTATTCTAAACCAACAAGAACGAAGACACAACATACCAGAATATCTGGGACACATTTAAAGCAGTGTCTAGAGGAAAACATATAGCAATAAATGCCCACATGAGAAGCAAGGAAAGATCTAAAATTGACACCCTATCATCAAAATTGAAAGAGCTAGAGGAGCAAGATAAAAAAAAAAACTCAAAATCTAGCAGAATACAAGAAATAATTAGGATCAGAGCAGAACTGAAGGAGATACAGATACAAAAAGTCCCTCAAAAAATTAATAAATCGAGAAGGTGGTTTTTTGAAAAGGTCAAAAAAATAGACAGACCGCTAGCCAGATTAATAAAAAAGAAAAGAGAGAATAATCAAATAGATGCAATAAAAAATGATAAAGGGGATATCACCACAGATTCCACAGAAATGCAAACTACCATCAGAGATTACTACAAACAACTCTATGCACATAAACCAGTAAACCTGAAAGAAATGGATAAAGTCCTGGACACTTGTATCCTCCCAAGCCTAAACCAGGAAGAAGTCAAAACCCTGAATAGATCAATAACAAGAGGTGAAGTTGACGCAGCAACGAATAGCCTACCAACCAAAAAAAGCCCAGATCCAGATGGGTTCACAGCTGAATTCTACCAGACATACAAAGAAAAGCTGGTACCACTCCTTCTGAAACTATTCCAAATAATCCAAAAAGAGGGAATCCTTCCCAAATCATTTTAGGAGACTAACATCATCCTGATACCAAGACCCAGCAGAGACTCAAAAAGAAAAGAATCCTTCAGGCCAATATCCATGATGAACACAGATGCAAAAAATCTTCAATAAAATACTGGAAAACGAATTGCAACAGCACATCAAAAAGCTTATCCATCACTATCAAGTAGGCTTCATCCCAGGGATGCAAGGCTGGTTCAACATACGCAAGTCTATAAACATAATTCACCACATAAACAGAACCAAAGACAAAAACCACATGATTATCTCAATAGATGCAAAGAAGGCCTTTGACAAAATTCAACAGCCCTTTATGCTAAAAACTCAATAAACTAGGTATCAGTGGAACGTATCTCAAAATAATAAAAGCTATTTACGACAAACCTTTACAGTCAATATCATACTGAATTGAATGGGCAAAAACTAGAAGCATTCTGCTTGAGATCTGGCACAAGACAAGGATGCCCTCTCTCACCACTCCTATTCACTAATTTCCAATATAGTATTGGAAATTCTAGCCAGATCAATCAGGCAAGAAAAAGAAATAACATGTATTCAATCAGGAAGGAGGAAGTCAAATTGTCTCTATTTGCAGATGACATGATTGTATATTTAGAAGACCCCATCGTCTCAGCCCAAAATCTCCTGAAACTGATAAGCAACTTCAGCAAAGTCTCAGGATACAAAATCAATGTGCAGAAATCACAAGCATTCCTATACATCAATAACAGATAAAGAAAGCCAAATCAAGAACAAACTGCATTCACAATTGCTAAAAAGAGAATAAAATACCTAGGAATACAACTAACAAAGGATGTAAAGAACCTCTCCAAGGAGAACTACAAACTACTGCTCAACAAAATAAGAGAAGACACAAATATATAGAAAGACATTCCATGTTCATGTTTAGGAAGAATAAATATTGTGAAAACGGCCATATTGCCCAAAGTAATTTATAGATTCAACACCATCCCCCTCAAGCTACCTATGACCCACATCACAGAAATGGAAGAAAACCACCTTAAACTTCATATGGAACTAAAAGAGAGCCCGCACAGCCAAGTCAATTCTAAGCAAAAACAACAAAGCTGGAGGCATCACCCTACCTGACTTCAAACTGTACTACAAGGCTACAGTAATCAAAACAGAATGGTACTGTTACCAAAACAGAGATATGGACCAATGTAACAGAACAGAGGTCTCGGAGGCAATGCCACACATCTACAACCATCTGATCTTTGACAAACCTGACAAAAACATGCAATGAGGAAAGGATTCCCTGTTTAATAAATGGTGTTGGGATAACTGGCCAGCCATGTACAGAAAGCAGAAACTGGACTCCTTCCTGACACCTTACACTAAAATCTACTCCAGTTGGATTAAAGACTTAACCATAAGACCTAACACCATAAAAAACCTAGAAGAGAACCTAGGCAAGACCATTCAGGACATAGGCATAGGCAAGGACTTCATGACTAAAACACCAAAAGCAATGGCAACAGAAGCCAAAATAGACAAATGGGATCTAATTATACTCCAGTGCTTCTGCACAGCAAAAGAAACATTCATTAGATTGAACCAGCAACCAACAGAATGGGAAAAAATGTTTGCAATCCACCCATCTTACAAAGGGCTAGTATTCAGAATCTACAAAGAACTAAAACAGATTTACAAGAAAAAAACTAACAAGCCCATTCAAAAGTGGGCAAAGGATATGAACAGACACTTTACAAAAGAAGATACCTATGAGGCCAACAAACATGAAAAAATGGTCATCATCACTGATTATTAGAGAAATGCAAATCAAAACAACATTGAGATACCGTCTCACACCAGTTAGAATGGCGATCATTAAGAAATCTGGAGACAACAGATGCTGGAGAGGATGTGGAGAAATAGGAACACTTTTACACTGTTGGTGGGAGTGTAAATTGGTTCAACCATTGTGGAAGACAGTGTGGCGATTCCTCAAGGACCTAGAAATAGAAATTCCATTTGACCCAGCAATCCCATTACTGGGTATATACCCACAGGATTATAAATCGTTCTATTATAAAGACACATGCACATGTATGTCCATTGTGGCACTGTTTACAATAGCAAAGACCTGGAACCAACCCAAATGCCCATCGACGATTGACTGGACAAGGAAAATGTGGCACATATACATCATGGAATACTACACAGCCATAAAAAATGATGAGTTTGTGTCCTTTGTAGGGACATGGATGAATCTGGAAACCATCATTCTCAGCAAACTGACACAAGAACAGAAAATCAAACACTGCCTGTTCTCACTCATAGGCAGGTATTGAACAATGAGAACACATGGACACAGGGAGGGTAGCATCACACACTGGGGTCTGTTGGGGGGACTAGGAGAGGGAGAGTGGGGGATAGGGAGTTGGGGAGGGATAACATGGGGAGCAATGCCAGATATAGGTGACAGGGATGTAGGCAGCAAACCACATTGCTATATATGTACCTATGAAACAATCCTACATGTTCTGCACATGTACCCCAGAATCTGAAGTGCAATAATATACATATATATATATATAAAAGAAAGAAATGTAAATTGCTTTTAGGGGACAGTTTGCTATTACCTTGTAAGGCTTGACTTTCAAACACCTTTGCTACACAGCAATTCCATTCCATTCCATTCCTAGGTATGTGTGCATGTGTATGTGTATGTGATTGTCCAAAAGCTACTCTTACATATCTAAATAAAACATATATAAGAAATTTATAAGATCAAGAACTGGAAATATTACAAGGCTCTTTAACAATACAATGGATAAGTTGCAATATATTTACACATCATATATCTTATAGCAGTTAAAATATGAACTATGCATGCAATAATATGAATAAATCATAGCAATATATGATCAAGCAGAGAAGTAAATCTCAAAATATTACATAGCATATAATAACTTTTTTTTTTTTGAGATGGAGTCTCGCACTGTTTTCCGGGCTGGAGTGCAGTGGTGCAAATTGGCTCACTGCAACCTCCACCTCATGGGTTCAAGGGATTCTCCTATCCCAGCCTCCTGAGTAGCTGGGATTACAGGCACCCACCATGACGCCCAGCTAATTTTTTGTATTTTTAGTAAAGACAGGGTTTCACCAGGCTGGCCTCGAACTCCTGACCCAGTGATTCAGCTGTCTCAGCCTCCAAAAGCATAATAGCTTTTATCTGTTTAATAAATTTGGAATCAAAACTGAAGTATATGCTTTGTAATGAATATGTGAAGAAATACGAGCTGGAAGTCAGGAGGAGTGTTTAGGTGAGATAGGCATTTCACAGACTACAACTCAGGATACATGGGGATCTCTAAAGCCTTTTAGAAGCATGCAATACCTTGGATCAGCACAACCATATGCAAAATGAGCTATGTATGAACATCCTGCCAATAATTGTGTGTCTACTATTCACAGTCGCCTGGGATGAGAGCACAACAATTTCATTAGTGTCTCTTTCTGTGTGGACATGAGTCTCAACTAGCTGATGAGCATTTATGATATAGACATATGGCAAATTTTTGTGGAATTTTGCCACAGAAAGGTTAGCTTACAGAGTGATAATGGTGTAATTAGCATTGCAAAAAGGCCTTGTCTGGAAATGATTGTCAGGATGAAAATTTCACAAAGCAACGTGGCCTCATGCTGTATCTGTGATGAGTCAGTACTAGGTTTATTGGAGTTGAAAGGTATTTTGGTAAACTAAGAGGTAGGAACTAGAAAGCAGATTGCTCTCAGATTGGAAAGCAGACCAATCCCTGAGATATTAATTTTCCAAATAGTAGAATTGATCAATGCTGAGTCATAGGTTCTTTTCCTTCCTTTCTTGGGCCCCCCACCCCTCTGCCCCCAGCAGGAATAAACAAATGTTCCTGAATTTGCTGTGAAACCAGTCACAAACATGAATAGTTGCAGTTGATATTCAGGAGAGTTTTATAAAATATTGTGAAATAAGACAGACAAAACAAGACAAAATTCTAATGCAGGTTTTCATTAAGATGAGATAATTATTTTAAAATACTTGAACCAATATCTAGGTTTCAGTTGCATTTTATAACATAAGAAAAAACTGAAAATTATTGACAGTTATTTTCTACAAAAGAGAAAATTTTACATTGTAAATTTAATTTTCCCCATGAATAAAATGAAGTTATCAATAAATGTGTCATACTGACTATTTTATTTCAGCTTGTTATATGTAAGGTAAAAACATACATATATTAAAACAAGTTGACATAGCTAGAGGTCATTTGTTAAATTGTTCTTCTATTTTAAATATTTAAATGCTCTCAAACATGGCATGTTATTTTTCCTACAAAGACAAATGCCTTAGTCCATTTGTGCTGCTGTAACAAAATACCATAGACTGGGTAATTGATAAAGAACTGAATTTTATTTTCTCACAGTTCCAGAAGCTGGGATGCCACCAGATTTGGTACCTTGGGAGGGGCCAGTATTCCCTCCCAAAATATCACTCTGCTGTGTCCAATAGAGGAACGGAACCCTGTGTGAAGAAACCCCGAAGATGGGAAAAAAGGGAGAAAAGGGCAGGACACTGTGTGAAGCTTTTTTGTTGTTGATACATCATAATTTTACATATTTATAAGGTACATATGATATTTTGATACATGCATATAATGCGTAATGATCAAATCAGGGTAATTGAGACATCGACCACCTCAAATATTTATCATTTTTATATCTTGAGACTATTCCAAATCTTATTTTCTAGTTATTTTTAAATATACAATTAATTATTAATAACTTTAGTCACACTACTGTGCTAAACAACACTAGAACTTGTTCATTGTATCTTTGTTTCTTTTTTTGAGACTGTCACTCAGGCAGGAGTACAGTGGTGCCATCATGCTCCACTGCAGCCTTGACCTCTGGGGCTCAAGCAATCTTCTTGCCTCAGCCTCCCAAGTAGCTGGAACTACAAGTATGCACCACCATGTCTGGCTAATTTTTTAAGTTTTCTGTAGAGACAGGGTCCCCCAATGTTGCTTGGGCATGTGTCAATTCCTGAGCTCAGTGATCTTCTTGTCGTAGGCTCCCAAAGTATTGGGATTACAGGTGTGAGCCAATGTATTTGGCCATTGTTTCTTCTATATAACTATATTTTTACCCATTAACCAACCTCTCTTCATCCTCTCCTCCCACCTACCCACCCCAAATTTTGGTACCCACCATTCTACTTTCTACCTCCATAAGATCTACTATTTTAGCTCCCACACATGAGTGAGAATATGCAATATTTGTCTTTCTGTGCCTGTCTTATAGCACTTAACATAATGTCCTTCAGCCTCATCCATGTTGCTGCAAATGCCTCTTTCATAAGGACCTTGTATTAGGGTTTTCAAGAGGGACAGAACTCATAGGATAAATATATATATAGGGGAGTTTATTAAAGACTATTATTAACTCACACAATCACAAGTTCCACAATAGGCAGTCTGCAATCTGAGGAGCAAGCAAGCCTGTTTGAGCCCCAAAGCGAAGAACTTAGAGACCAATGTTCAAGGGCAGAAAAGTCTCCAGCATGGGAGAAAGATGTACGCTGAAAGGTTAAGCGAGTCTGCTCTTTTCACATTCTTCTGCCTGCTTTGTATTCTAGTGGCACTGGCAGCTGATTAGATTGTGCCTACCCAGATTAAGGGTGAGTCTGCCTTTACCAGCCCACTGACTCAAATGTTAATCTCCTTTGGCAACACCCTTACAAATACACTCAGCATCAGTGCTTTGCATCCTTCAATTCAATCCAGTTGACACTTAGTATTAACCATCACAGACCTTAATCCCATTAACAAGCGAGGAGCCCTCATGACCCAACCACCCCTAAAAGGAATGACTTCTTAACACTACTGCATTGGTCATCAAGTTTCAACACAAGAAGTTTGCAAGGGACTCATTCAAACGATAGCAAAAGGTGAACATATTTTACATTATGTGTGGTGAGACCTGACATCCTTACTTTTCTTCCCATCAACAACTAGCAATCTGATGAACGTGAGAAATTTTTAAAGAGATCAGAGCAGTTGTCGGTGGATTCTTGGTTCGATAACTTAAGTAGGTCATTTTCTTCAGTAATGAAAATAGTTTACTTCATAGATGTAATTCTTCCATTCCTCAACTGAAATTCCAGGTAGTTTCTCCAAAAGTCAATATGAAAATAAGAGCTTTTAAGAATGGAAAACTTTACAAATGTTTAATGCTTAAATTGGACAAATTTACATTGTGGTCTAGGTCATGCCAAGTAGATAATACACATAGAAAAATTCTATTAACAATCATAACAAAATAATGATTAATAGATTTCCCATATCCAAGTTACTCTGAGCTTTACTAAGTGTCTATCCTCTAGTAAAGCACCAGTCCTTGTTTTCTGGTTTGATTAGTCATAATTGTCAGGAAACAAGAAGAACTTGCCTTCTATCTCATAAAATGCATCATTTTGCTATGTACAGCACAAATGGGAAAACAACTTCAAATGTAATGTGTTACGAACTCTGTATTCTTTTATTAGAATTGGTTAATTACCCAAGTTCTAGATGGTAAATGACATAATGTTCTTACTTAACAGCAGGTTCCTCACATAAGATGTAGAACTGCTTTTAGAGTGTCATAAAATTTGATTTATGCCACTGCTTGCCAAACATTAAATTTCAACATTTAACTAGAAAACAAGGACTAACATCTCCTCCAGTCTAAGTATTGTTTTACATTGCATTAAATGTTTCTGAAAGAATCACATGTTCCTGTGGGATAAAGACATTTCCTAACCTCTTTGTATAAGTTTTTAAAAATGTGAAAATATAATAACTTCAAAAAAATAAATGAATTAATATGTGAATGATGTCAGTGTTACCTCACTTGACTATAGTACTCATTTCACTATCTATATGTATATCAAAACATCTTGTTGTACAACTTAAATGCATACAATAAAAACTGTCAAAGGTGTAATCAGCAAAGTATTAAGGATGGCTGTTACTTTAAATGGGAGGAGATAAAAAGATGAGAAAGGAGGATCTCATAGCATATTTTTGTCAATATTCTAGCTTCTATATGGGACTCTGGTGCATGGGTAGGGAAATAAATTTCTGTCTTAATACCTTAAAGACTTCTCTAAAATCAAACTAAAACCAGTAAGAATATGAACATAGAAGGTAATGACACCTGTAAATATTTTTTCAATTTGAAGAAACTGCTTTTGGATCATATGCAAGTATCAATAATATATATATATATGTATATATATATATAATATTTATTTTTCTAACATAATTCATTTTTTCAAAGAAGGGAAAAACTAAGTAAGAAACAAAAAATTAAAATGCTCATTATAAAGAATTGACTAAAGAAAAGTAACGTCATAGAAATAAACATAGGAAGTTTGAATAATGGTTTTATTTTACCATTTGTAGGGTAAGATAACTGGAGATAACTTAGTCATTTTAGAAATATATTTTTCAATTGTGAACCTCATTTTTAATGCAACCTACAAGAACCAGGTGAAGACATATTTGTGTGACTCTCTTCTCTGCCCAGAACTCACGCACATCCAACCACAAACCTTAACTGCTCATATTGTTTTCACTACATAAGGAACCTAAAGTATAACAGCCAAAGGTCTGCTCCTTAATTATAAGCCTTATTTAAATAAATTTATAGAACTTTTCATTAACAGATATATAAGCATATAAAATAAATATTAAGTATGTACTCATGATAAAGGTTGGAACAAGGCTTATTGATTTCTCCACTGCTTCATTCCAAGTTCTCTAATATATGCCATGTCCAAATTCCAAGTACCATACCAGCAGCTCTTCTGTACTGCAACTCAGCTGGACAATGAACACCCGACATTTAAACACCTTATGCATATGAATGTCTGAGTGACCCATGCTGAGGTCACAGATACTTCTCCACAAATCCTGGTTAGCAAGAAATTTGACCCATGTTAATAGCCATTGCATTCATGGAAGGAAATTAAGGCATATTTCTCCTTCTGAGTTCTAGGTTGAAACCAGGGAATCATCTTGGAGTAACAACATGGCTTCCAGGAATCCATAGAGGCCTATTTGACTCACTATATTCCTGAAATGTCACTCTGAAATCTCTTATTGACAGAGTTGGATGATAGGGTTAATTTTTATGTTGGGGACAGCTATGTAGGTTAACTCCTAAGTCAAGTTACTAAGAGATCTTTTTCCCTGGTATTCCAGGGAAATATCTTTCCCAGGTATTTTTTATTCATTTTCTCTGAAGTTCAAGACAACACTATATAGCAGTTAAGAAGTTCTACATTTACAGATGAGGAAACTGAGCTGTCAAAGTTCATAGGACTAGGAAATGCTGGGCCTGGCATATGAATCTACATCAATCTCAATCCAGAGGCTGCATTCCTTTATTTTTAGATGAACAATTTTAAAAAAACTTACCAGCAAACTGGATAATTTTTAAAACCACAAGTTCATTGTAACCAAACAGGCATAATAGAGGTGCTGGATCAAAAGCCAGTATACACTCCCCTTCACGAACATTTGGAAACTATAAAAAGTTAAATCAAGCCCCTCTTCATCCCTATTTGTTTATCCCACCAATGTTATATTACAAACAAAATCCTCTGCCAAAACTGCTTTAAATGCCTGATAGGTTTGTTTATCTTCACCATATTTGTCTTTTTCCCAGAGTACAGACCAGCTCACTTCACCCTACAATGTGTTACGTTGTACTGTGCAGGGGTCAGGAGGTGGAAGTGGATACACAAACTTCTTACTCTGGTCTTTTTGGTTTATAAAAGGTTGCCCAGTGAAGGCCCATAAAGGTTTTTGTGAATGGCCTACTATTGGAAATATTGGCATTTATAGTTTTTGTAAAGGTTTATTTTAACATCAAAATTATAATTTGAACCTAATGCCTTCAACTTTAAGAAGACACGATCTACAGCTTAACATGGAAATTAAGGATTGTTATCTTTAGGAAAATTAAAACAAGCCTCAGGTATCGTATGTGGAAATTAAGTGGATAAAGAAGTAAACTGACTCTCTGTGAATGTACAAAGACTTGGAGGACTCATCTCCAGTAAGCTAGGCAGCACTTGTCAGCAGTGGGCCAGCAAAAGCAATCTCTAAGATGAAACAAACAAAAAGTTTGACAGTAAGATACAGGGTTATAATTTAATACTAAAGTGTTAGAAATCTAAGGACCCCAGGACAGCCATTATAATGAAGCAGCCCAGTGAAGAGCATTAGAGAGCAGAGCATTAGAGGACAGTGCCTATGAGTCACTTGTGAATCATGTTAAATTTCAATTCTGATCATTTGTGAGTCCCCGGGGTAAATCCTGCAACTCCCAGGTAACCCAAGGTTGCTAGTCCTCAGATCATTCTTGAAGTACCAAGGTTACAGGGTATTTGACTGTGTATCAGTGTTGCTTACACTCTGTGGTAAAAAAGACTATACTTAGGAAAAAGTGGCCTTGCCAAACGAAACTAGGGCAGAAAGCACAGGGTGGTAGAGTCTGGATGTGTACCTGCCAGGACATCATGTATGTGTACCTGCCAGGACCCTGGCCTCAGAGTCCCCAGCAGGCTCCTGGCTTACTATAGACCTTGGATAGGTCTCCTCCAGGGCTAATATTATCAATTCAGTAACCCACTCTGTTCTCACATGGCCAAAGAGACAAATGCTGGCACATTTTGGAGTATCACAATTTCTGCAATCACTTATTAATTTATTTAGGAATCGTGCCTGCTTGCCATAACTCCACTCTGTGACTTTCCTCTACGCCCCCATCACTTTTCTCACTACTTCTGGAAATGTTTCAGTATGAAACACAAACTCTTGAATCCAAATCTGTAAATAGCTTTACATGACAGAAAGCACAAACAATAGGCTTCTGATTAGCCCTAGTTTGTAAACCCATAAATTCCTTCTTGTAGAGAACATGCATGCTCAGGCCTCTCTGTGCTTTCTAACATCTCTAGGTTCTTCATTGTGCACACTGAATTGTAAACAGACTGGAAATCCATTTCTGCTCCGTGGTTATATTACCTCTCTACTCATCATATACAGAGCCTGATGGTGAATGTGCCATTGGCAAACTCTCCATACAGGCATTGAAGTCATACGAGCAAGGAAGATATTGATGGTGCTAATGAGAAGAGCACCTGTCTCTCCTTGTTAGCAATTACCACCTAGTTGTCCCTTTGCTACCCACAATGCTTTCTCATGCAGCTTTTCAAAGAATCCTCTGCTTCTCCATTTCTCAATAGCCCTCAATAGCATGGGCTTATATACAAGTCTGATAGAATGCAGTATCAAAGTACAGAGCTACTTTAAAACATGTCCCTACATAGAATATCAAATATAGAGTTGTTCACTCTAGTAACATGTTTGTAAAGAAAATAAGTTGAGCTGGTTGGTAATTCTTTCAAATACCTTAACTCTCCATCTATCATCCCCACACATCTACCCACCCCTCCCATAAACACCAAGTGATCATTAGTCATGGACTGCCGGAAAAAAAAGGCCATGGAAGACAGATCCTGTCTTTAAGGTATTGTTAGTCTCCTAAGTCATATCAAATTTTCCATTTAAACACTCAATAATTTACTAAATCCTCAATAAGCACCAATGATATGCCAGATACTGTGCCAAGTGCTAAGAATAAGCTATGAACAAGAGCGTCATGGGGCCTGCCTTTCCAAACCTCATGGTGCAGTGGGGGAGACATAAAAGAATTGCACAGCACATGAGTTAGCAGCTAAGAACGAAAGAGGGAACAAAGACACTGTCACAGTAGTTCAGGGAGGCAAAAACCCGTGTCCTGATGGAGTGGTCAGGAAAGGCACCAGGAAGCAGTAAAACTTGACTGGTAGTGAAATAGGTAGAAGGAATTCAAATATTCTGGGCCTTCTAAGATGCCAGCTAGCTCCTGGGGGCCAGAAAAACTTGACAAATATCTCCTAGCTGAAGAAACGAGGCTGGCTGAAGTAGAAGTCTCTGCTGTGCATTTTTCCTTAAATTAGGTAATACCTACCATTGGGAATGCTTGGCTCAGTGCAAGGGATGTAAGAATTCATGAACACCATCCTGGAGTAACAATTTCCCTAAACAGTAATTTAATATGTGTGTGTGTGTAATAGAATGTAAAATTTGCATGAATATTTAAGATAAAACAGAAGACTTCACAGACATGGTTTTTTTTTCTCTATCACGTCACTTTGGCCTCTACAGCCGTGCCATTCCATGACTGCTAACACACCAAAGTTTCTTTTCTGTATGTTGGAGAATTTGCTGATGGGAAGGAAGAAACCCTGTTTTTCTGAGAAATGAGATATATACCAAGAAAGTTGGTTTGAGTCACATGATGACTAAATGAAAGGCTAAATACCAGACTAAGAATTTCAGGTTTCATTGATGATGTTGGAGGACTGAATACTTATGATCTAAGCCAGGACTCATAAAAGCAGGCAATGACTACATTTCTGAATCTCACTGGTTGTAAATAGGGGGATATGGATACTACATGGGTCTTTATCTGAGGGTCAGGTGTGAAAAGGAAACATAAGAAAGGACAAATGAAATGGAGACAGGCAAGATATACACACTGTATGGTCTCCCTGGAGCAGGTAGGCGGTACCAGGTATATGTGATCTAGGTACTGCATACCTAAGGTGCTTGAAAAAAAGCATCAGAATCCTAGGAACACTAAGAACATGTTTGGTTCAAGCTTCATTTCTTCCTGGGGGTAGGAGGGTAGGAAGTTCTCTCCATGTTGGTATCAGTCTTGGATCAACATGGAAATTACCAGTTGTGGTTTTCTCACTGCCAAGTCTCAGGGTAAGATAAGGTGAGGGAAGCAGCCACCTGGGTCTGCCTCAGACTTCAATTGCTAATTTTTGCGTGGAGGCAGAAGAAGGGAGGAACTATGAGGGATTATCTTTGCATTTGAGAAAGACATCCTGGCCTTTTCTTCTAGATATTATGGGTCATTGTGATTGGACTATCGCTTGGAAGGATTTCTCCAGGATACACCCCATCAGTGGGTAGAAAATGACTCTTAGGGAGTCCCAAGTTAACTTAGGGTCTCTTTGCCTAACATATCTGCCTTTCTCCATCCTGCTTCCATCCTAGAGTGGGGCTAGCCCTGTGTAGGCAGAAAACATTCTCTAGGCCAATTGTAGATGTTCCTGAACACAAAGCATCTGGTGAAGCTCAAGGTCACTGCTATGCAATAGACATATAAGATCAGCCACAATTGCAAGCCATATATGTAATTCTGAATTTTCTAGCAGCCGTATCAAAACTGCAAAATGAAACAGGTGACATTTATTTAACAATATATATTTTATTTGAAATAGTATATCCAGACTGTTATAATTTAAATGTTATCAATATACAAATTATGAATAAGATATTTTAAGTCCCATTTATCTAAGTCTTTTTGTGCTATTTCACACAAACAGCAAATCTCAATTCAGACTAGCCACACTTCCAGTGTGCAATAGCCACATGAAGTTAACAGCCAACAACTCTGATGGTTGGCTCTTGAGCCTGTACATGAGAGTGATGCCTCCAGGGCATTCCTGCGATAATCAAGGTCCAGAAATACCAAGTCACTTGCCAGACTCAGACAATGTGTCAGAGTCAGAGCCAAGCCTAGATCAGAAGTCTAAATTTTAATGTATGCTGGCTTTTCTCTTCTTCACAGTCGCAGCTAAGGTGTCACTAGGCTCTCCTAATTCTTTGGAGCCTTCTCACATTCTTTCTGTCCCTTCCAGCTGCTACTGCCCTGCTGAGGCCCTGAGTGCTTACTCACTATGGCAATATTCTCCTAAGTGATGTGCTTGCTTTTCATTTCCCCTTCCAGACCCTCCTGCAAAGTCAGAATTTAGCACGGTTCTGATGAAACTCACTCTGCAATGAGTCCCTATTTTAAAAATATATAGAGAGACTATTTTAGAGCAATCTTAAGTATACAGAAAAGTGGGTTAGAAAATGCAGAGTTCCCATACACCCTCTCCACCTTATCTCAGCCTCCCTGCCCCACCCAGTTAACCCTGTACTTGCATCTCACATTAGTGAGGCATGTTTGTTATAACTGATAAATCAATATCAATATATTATTATTAACTAAAGTTCATAGTTTACATTAGGGTTCATACTTTGTGCTGTACAGTTCTGTGGGTGTTGGCAAATGTATAATGCTGTGTATCCACCATTACAGTATCAAACAAAAGTGTTTTCCTTACCTAAAAATCCCCTTTGCTCCATCTGCTCATTTTATTCCTATACTCCACTAAAACCTTTGACAACCACAGATGTTTTTGCTGTCTTTATAGTTTTGCCTTTTCCAGAATGTCATATAGTTGCAAACATACACATGTCGAATTTTCATTTGGTTTATTTCACTTAGGAAAATGAATTTAAGGTCCTCCTTCTCTTTTCATGGCTTAATAGCTCATGTCTTACATAGAATAACATTCCGATGTGTGGATGTTCCAGTTTGGTTATCCATTTTGTAGATTACATTTTCTTTTTTTGTAGCAGGAGAAAAGGGTGTTTATTTTTCCTTCTTTTAATTTTTTTTATTTCAATAGGTTTTGGAGGGAACAGGAGGTGTTTGGTTACATGAATAAATTATTTAGTAGTGGTTTCTGAGGTTTAGGTGCACTCATCACCCGAGCAGTGTATGCTGTACCCTATGTGTAGTCTTTTATCCCTCACCACTCCCCACCTTTTCTCTGGAGTCCCCAAAGTCTAATGTATCATTCTTATACCTTTACATACTCATAGCTTAGCTCCCAAATATGGGTGAGGATATATGATGTTTGGTTTTTTATTCCTGAGTTACCTCACTTAGAATAAAAGTCTCCAATTCCATCTAGATTGCTGCAAATACCATTATTTCATTTCTTAGTATTCTATGGCAGATACAGGTAGATAGATAGATAGATAGATAGATAGATAGATAGATAGATAGAGACAGATAGATGATAGATAAGATAGATAGATAGATAAATTTATTTTCTTTACCCACTCATTGATTGATGGGAATTTGGGCTGGTTCCATATTTTGGCAATTGCAAATTGTACTGCTATAAACATGCATGTACGGTCAGGCACACTGGCTCATGCCTGTAATCCCAGCATTTTGGGAGGTCAAGTTGGACAGATCATGAGGTTGGGAGTTCAAGACCAACCTGACTAACATGGAGAAACCTCATCTCTACTAAAAATACAACAATTAGCCAGGCATGGTTGTACATGCCTGTAATCTCAGCTAATCAGGAAGATGAGGCAGGAGAATTGCTTGAATCCAGGAGGCGGAGGTTGCAGTGAGCAACCTGGTTGAGATCATGCCAGCTCACTCCAGCCTAGGCAACAAGAGTGAAATTCCATCTCAAAGATAAAAAACTAAAAAACTAAATCAAGAAAACAAAACAAAACAAAAAAAATGCACGTGCAATTATGTTTCTCGTATAACTTCTTTTCCCCTGAGTAGATACCCAGTAGTGGGATAGCTGGATCAAATGGTGGTAGATCTATTAGTTCTTTAAGGAAATTCCACAGTTTTCTATAGTGGTTGTACTAGTTCAAATTTCCATCAACAGTGTAGACGTGTTCCCTTTTCACCACATCCATGCTAACATCTATCTTTTTGTTTTTAATTTTTTGATTATGGCCATTCTTGCTGGAATGAGGTGGTATTGCATTGTGATTTTGATTTGCATTTCCCTGATAATTAATGATGTTGAGCATTTTCCCATATGCTTGTTGGATGTTTGCATATCTTCTTTTGAGAATTGTTCTATTCATGTCCTTAACCCACTTTTTGATGGGTTTGTTTGTTTTCTTACTGATTTGTTTGAGTTACTTGTAGATTCTAGATATTAGTCCCTTAGTCAGATGTACAGGCTGTGAAGATTTTCTACCACTCTGTAGGTTGTCTATTAACTCTGCTGATTATTTCTTTTGCTGTTCAGAAGCTTTTTAGTTTAATTAAGTCCCATATATTTATGTTTGTTTTTGTTGTATTTGCTTTTGGGTTTTTGGTTCTTTGTTGTATTTGCATTTGCTTTGGTTCTTGGGTTCTTAGAAGTCTTTGCCTAAGCCAGTATCTAGAAGGATTTTCCAATGTTATCTTCTAGAATCCTTATGGTTTCAGACCTTTGATTTAAGTCTTATCTTGGGTTGATTTTTGTAAAAGGTGAGAGACGAGGTTCTAATTTCATTCTTCTATAGGTCGTTTCCCCATTTTATGTCTGTGTTTGCTTTGTCAAAGATCAGTTGGCTGTAAGTACTTGGTTTTCTTTCTGAGTATTCTATTCTGTTCCATTGGTCTATGTCCCTATTTTTATACCAGTACCATGATGTTTTGGTGGCTATAGTTTGAAGTCTGGTAGGATGATATCTCCAGATTTGTTCTTTTTTGCTTAGTCTTGCTCTGGCTATCTGAGTTATTTTTTGGTTCCACGTGAATTTTATGATTGCTTTTTTAGTTCTATGAAGAATAATGGTGGTATTTTGATGGGAATTGCTTTAAATTTGTAGACTGCTTTTGGCAACAGTCACAATATTGATTCTACCCATCCATGAGCATGGCATGTGTTTCCATTTGTTTGTGTCATCTATAATTTCTTTCAGCAGTGTTTTGTACTTTTTCTTGTAGATCTCTTTCACTTCCTTGGCTATGTATATTCCTAAGTATTTCATTTTTTGCAATTATTGTGAAAGGGGTTGAATTCTTGATTTGATTCTCAGCTTGGTGGTTGTTGGTATATAGCAAAACTACTGATTCGTGTACATTAATTTTGTATACTAAAACTTTGCTGAATTCATTTATCAGTTCTAGGAGGTTTTAAGAGGAGTCTTTAGGGTTTCCTAGGTATGTGATTATACCATCAGCAAAAAGCAGCAGTTTGACTTCCTCTTTGCTGATTTGGATGCTCTTTTTTTCTCTTGTCTGTTTTCTTTAAGACTTCCAGTACCATGTTGAATAGAAGTGGTGAAAGTGGGCATCCTTGTTTTGTTCCAGTTCTCAGTGGGAATAATTTCACCTTTCCTCCATCCAGTATAATATTGGCTTTGAGTTTGTCATAGATGGTTTTTATTACTTTAATGTATGTTCCTTCTATGCCAATTGTGCTCAGCGTTTTAATCATAAAGGAATTCTGTGTTTTGTCATATGCTTTTTCTATATCTATTGAGATGATCATGTGATTTTTTAATTCTGTGTATGTGGTGTGTCACATTCATTGACTTACATATGTTAAACCGTCCCTGCATCCCTAGTATGAAACCCATTTGATCTTGGTGGATTATCTTTTTGATATACTGTGGGATTTGGTTCACTAGTATTTTGTTGAGGATTTCTACATCTCATTGTATCAGGAAAATTGCTCCACAGCTTTCTTTTTATGTTATATTATTCCCTGAATTTGGTATTAGGGTGATACTGGCTTCACAGAACAATTTAGGGAGAATTCCCACTTTCTCTATCTTCTCTTCTGAAAAAGTATCAGTAGGATTGGTACCAATTCTTTTGAATGTCTGATAGAATTTGGCTGTGAATCTGTTTGGTCCTGGGCTTTTTTCTTGGCCATTTTCTAAATAACATTTCAATCTCACTGCTTGTCATTGGTCTGTTGAGATGCTATATCTTTCTGGTTTAATCTACGATGGTTCAATATTTCCATTAATTTATCTATCTCTTCTAGATTCTCTAATTTATGGGTATAAAGGTGTTCACAGTAGCCTTGAATAATCTTTTCTATTTCTGTGGTATCAGTTATTAATATCTCCTGTTTCACTTCTAACTGAGCTTGTTCAAACCCTTTCTTCTTGGTTAATCTAGCTAATGGTCTATCAATTTTATTCATCTTTCCAGAGAACGAGATTTTGCTTCACTTAACTTATGTATTGTATTTTTTGTTTCAATTTCATTTATTTCTGCTGTGATCTTTGTTATTTATTTTCTTCTGCTGGGTTTGGGAGTCAATTGTTCTTTCTCTAGTTTCATTAGGTGTATCCTTAGATTATCTATTTGTGGTCTTTCAGACTTTTTGATGTGGGCATTTCATGCTATGAACTTTTCTCTTAGCACTGCTTTTGCTGTATCTCAAATGTTTTGATAGGTTGTGTCACTACTATTGTTCAGTTCAAGAAATATTTACATTTCCACCTTGATTTCATTGTTGACCCAACAATCATTCAGGAGCAGGTTATTTAATTTCCATGTATTTTCGTGGTTTTGAGGTTTCCTTTGGAGTTTATTTCCAATTTTATTCCTCTGTGGTCCAAAAGAGTACTTAATATAATTTTGATTTTCTTAAATTTACTGAGACTTGTTTTGTGGCCTATCATATGGCCTATCTTGGAGAATTTTCCATATGCTAATGAACGAATGTATATTCTGTAGTTGTTGGGTAGAATGTTCTCTAGTGTCTATTAAGTTTTATTGTAGGGTATAGTTTAAATCAATTGTTTCTTTGTTGACTTTCTGTCTGGATGATCTGTTCAGTGCTGTCAGTGGAATATTAAAGTCTCCCACTATTACTGTGTTGCTGTCTATCCATTTATTAGGTCTAGTAGTATTGTTTTACAGATTTGGGAACCCCAGTGTTAGGTGCATATATATTTAGAATTGTGGTATTTTCCTGTTGGACTAGTCCTTTCATCCTTATAAAATGTCCCTCATTGTCCTTTTCAACTGCTGTTGTTTTAAAGTTTGTTTAATTTGATATAAGAATAACTACCCCTGCTTGATTTTGGTGTCCATTGTCATGGAATATATTTTTCTACCCATTTACCTTAAGTTTATATGAGTCCTTATGTGTTAGGCAAGCCTCCTGAAGACAGCAGTAACTTGGTTGGTGAATGGTTATTCATTCCGCCATTCTGTCTCTTTTAAGTGAAACATTTAGATTATTAACATTCAATGTTAGTATTGAGATGTGAGGTACTATTCTATTTATTGTGCTAATTTTGCTTGAATACTTTTTTTCATTCTTGTGTTATTGTTATATAGATCCTGTGGGATTTATACTTTAAGGAGGTTCTGTTTTGGTGGATTTGTTTCAAAATTTAAAGCTCCTATTAGCAGTGCTTCTAGTGCTGGTTGGTAGTTGTGAATTTACTTAGCATTTGATTGTTTGGAAAAGACTGCATCGTCTTTTCATTTATGAAGCTTACTTTCACTGGATACAAATTCTTGGCTGATAATTCTTTTGTTTAAGGAGGCTAAAAACAGGACCCCAAACCCTTCTAGCTTGCAAAGTTTCTGCTGAGAAATCTGCTGTTACTCTGATAGGCTTTCCTTTATAGATTGCCTGATGCTTTTGCCATTGCTCTTAAGATTCTTTCCCTCCTCTTGACTTTAAATAACATAATGACTATGTGTCTAGACAGTCATCTTTTTACAGTGAATTTCCCAAGTGTTCTTTGAGATTCTTGTATTTGGATGTCTAGATCTCTAACATGGCCAGGGGAGTTATCCTCAATTATTCCCTCAAAGATGTTTTCTAATCTTTTACATTTATCTTCTTCCTCCAGAATTATTCTTAGATTTGCACATTTAAAATAGTCCCAACTTTTTAGAGGCTTTTTTTAATTTTAAAAAATTCTTTTAATCCAAAAACCTTGTCTTTGATCTCTGAAGTTCTTTCTTTTTCTTTTCTTTTCTTTCTTTCTTTTTTTTTTTTTTTTTTTTTTTGAGACAGTCTTGCTCTGTTGCCAGGCGCCAGGCTGGAGTGCAGTGGCGTGATCTCGGCTCACTGCAACTTCTGCCTCCAGGGTTCAAGCAATTCTCCTGCCTCAGCCTCCTGGGTAGCTGGGACTATAGGTGCATGCCACCATGCCCAGATAATATTTTTGTATTTTTAGTAGAGATGGGGTTTCACCATGTTGGCCAGGATGGTCTCGATCTCTTGATCTCCTGATCCACTCGCCTCAGCCTCCCAAAGTGCTGGGATTACAGGCTTGAGCCACTGTGCCCAGCCAGTGCTTTCTTCTTCTTGTTTGATTATATTGCTGAGACTTTCCAGTGCGTTTTGCATTTGTCTAAGTGTGTCCTTGATTTTCTGAAGTTGTGATTGTTTTTCATTTGTGCTATTTATTTGACTGAAGAAGTTTTCTTTCATATCTTGTGCTAAGCTTTTTATTTCTTTAAGTTGAACTTCACCTTTCTCTGGTGACTTCTTGATTAGCTGAATAATCGACATTCTGAATTCTTTTTCTGACAATTCAGAGATTCTGTCTTTGTTTGGATCCATTGCTAGTGAGCTGGTATGATTTCGGGTGGTGTTAAAGAAACTTGTTTTGTCAGATTACCAGAATTGTTTTTTTGGTTCCTTCTCATTTGGGCAGACTATGTCAAAGGGAAGAGCTGGGATTTAAGGGCTGCTATTCAGACTCTTTTGTCACACAGGGTGCTTCCTTGATATGGTATTTTCCCCCTTCCCATAGGAATGGGGCTTCCTGAGAGTCAGTCTATAGTGATTATTTTTGCTCTTCTGGGTCTAGCCACCCAGCAGAGCTACCAGGCTCTGAGTTGGTACTGGGGAGTGTCTGAAAAAAAAGTCCTGTGATGTGATCCAGCTTCAGGTCTTGCAGCCATGGATACCAGCGCCTGTTCCAGTGGTAGTAGCAGGTGAGTGAAGTGGACTCTATGAAGATCATTGGTTCTGTTTTTGTTTAGTGCGCTGCTTTTGTGTCGGTTGGCCTCCAGCCAAGAGTTGGCACCTTCAAGTGCACATTAGCTGTGGTCATATAGGGAGGAGGCAAACTTGCCCTAGGGACACCTGGTTAAGTATTCAGGTTTCTCAGGCAGTGGGCAGGGCCATAAAACTCCCAAGAGATTATGACCTTTGTCTTTGGTTACCAGGATGAGTAGAGAAAGACCACCAGGTGTGGGCAGGGATAGGCATGTCTGAGCTCAGCCCCTCCTTGGTCAGGGCTTGCTGCCACTGATGTGGGGGGTGGGAGATGATTCCCCCCATCCAATGCAGTTAAATTCCCAAAGGGATTATGGCTGCCTCTGCTGAGTCCTACAGGTCATCAGGGAAGTGGGGAAAAGCCGGTAGTCACAGGCCTCACCTCACTCCCACGCAGCCCACGGTCCTAAAGGCCAGTCTTACTCCCACAATGCCCCACCAACAGCACCAAGTCTAATTTTCTGGCAGCCAGTGACCAGGGCTGAGAACTTGCCCAAGACCACAAGCCTCCCCACTGAAAAAGCAAGCAGACTCACGGTTTTTTGGTGTCTCAGGAAGCCTGCAGCAGTGATTGAGTTTTTTCAAAGGGTCTTTAGGTACTCTCAGCTTTCCTGGTATGTTCCTGTGGTAGTTCTTGGAGCAAAAGTTCATGATGTGAGTCTTCACACACTGCTCTATCCATCTGATGGAGAGCTGCAAGCTAGTCCTGCCTCTTAACAGCCATCCTAATTGAGATTTCAGATTACATCAAATTCTATTATGAAAAAAAAGGGAGAATTGGTTTTTTCCTTTTCAGTCTCAGTGACTTTTTTTCTTTACCTTATTGCCCTGGCTAAAATCTCTGGCACAGAGTTTATTAGAAGTGGTTGAAGCTGTCATTCTTGTCTACTTCTTGACTTTAGAAAGAACACATTTAGTCTTTTTCTAGTATGGTGCTTGCTAAAAGTTTTTAATGTGATACTTTTTATGAAGTTGAGAAAGTTTTCTTCTATTTCTAATTAGTTGAGAGATTTTTTATCACGAATTGATTTTGGATATCTTTTTCAAAAGCATTTTCTATTTTTATTGAAACTGCCATTTTTAAATTTTTGTTATGTTAATATGATGAATTACATTGATTTTTTAGTATTATGCCAACTCTACATTCCTTGGATAGATCCACTTAGCCATGATGTATTCAATTTACTAAATTTTTGCTTGAAATTTCATACATATGTTCATGAAACATTGGTCTGTAGTTTCATTATGATGTCTCTGTCTGACTCTGATATCAAAATACTACTGGTTTCACCGAATATGTTGAATAATAGTTTCTCCTCTTTAAAATTTTCTAGAAGAGTATATGCAGAATTGGTCATTTTTTTTTTAAGTGTTTGGTAGAATTTACCAGTGAAAACATCCTGGAGATTTCTCTGGAAAAAAAAAAAAAGTCCTTTTTCTTTTTAACTACAAATTAAATTTCTTTGATAAACCTAGGACCGTTTATATTATCTAAAAATTCTTGAGTGAGATTTAGTAGCTCATATCTTTATAGAGATGTGTCCATTTAAGTTGCTGAATTTATTAACATAAACCTGTTAATACTATTCCATTATTATACTGTTAATATCTGTAGAATCTGTACTGATCCCTCCTTTCTCATTCCTTACATTTGTAATTTGTAATTTGTGCCTTCTCTATGTTTCACTCTCATCAATCTGGCTAGAGGTTGACTGACTTTATTAATCTGCTAAAAGAAACTGTTTTTGGTCTCATTGATTTGCTCTACTGTTTTTCTGATATTAATATGATTGACTTCTGTTCTGATCTTTATTATTTCTTTTTTTTTAACTTACATTGAGCTTAAGTTGTTCTTTTTCTTGCTTCTTAGGATGGAAACTTGAGACCTTTCTTCTTTTATGATACACACATTTAATGCTATAAATTCCCCTTAATTTCTGGTTAAGCAGTCTCCCACAAATTTTGATATATTAACTTTCACTTCAATTCACTTCTAAATACTTCCTTTTATCTTTTGATTGCTTCTTTGACTCACAAGTTATTTAGAAATATATTATTTAGTTTTCAAATATTTGGGGATTTTCCTGAGGTCTTCTAGTTACTGATTTTTAAGTTACTTCCATTGTAAAATCATTTGCTTCTGCCTCTTATTCCCCAATCTGCCATTCATAAACCGCCATTGTGGTTTCTTATATGTGACTTTATACCTTTCTCCACTTCTCTAGCCAGCAAATTCCTATGTTTTTGTCAATGCCCAAATCAGATACTGTGTTTTCTGTAAAATCTTCCCAAGCTCTACCTGATGAAATCTGTTGCTTTCTCTTTCATGCCTGCAAAATCCTTTCTGTGCACTCATCTTAGAGTTCCTATCACACTGGACTGCAGTTATGAGATTACAAGTTTTTCTCTCTCACTAGACTCTGAGGCACTCAAGGGCAGAGCTGAAGTTCTATGCAGGTTTGTCTCTGCAGAGCCTGGTATACAGCAGTATACAGCAATTTCTTAAGTGAATGAATGAGTCAGTGACAGAGCTACTTATTTTTAAGTCCTCAGCTTATCCCTCCAGCACTCAGAATGACTCAACTACTAAAAACAAAGAGAAGATGTGACTATCAAGAAAGAGAGCATGCAGTATAAATAGGCTTCTTTGTGTGAGAGAGAACCATGGACACGAAGCAGGCCTCTCAGGTATGGCAGGATGCCTGCTTTATGTCCAGGTTGACTCTGTGCCTGTAGGAACTGGGCTAGTGGTTATAGACCAGGTCTGGTCGGCCTTACCTATGCAGATGGTAACCAGGCCGCCTGTGAGTGAGTGCAGCCGACACAAAGCAGCACCATGCAGGTGCTCCCCATTCCAGCTGTGGGAAGCCGCTGGCTGAACATGGGAAACCATGTCTGCACCAGGCTTGGACCTGTGTGTGCACAGCAGTGTGTATGCACATGTGTGCATGTTGGGGGAGTTGGGGGTGACTAACGAAGACAAATGATTACTTAAGCTGAACTCATCAGGAATAAATAGCCAGCAGATTCCTTATTTCCATCTCTGCCTGCACTCAAGTGCATAGACCAAAGTCTATGGTTTATAAACTTTCCTAGTGATTTGATCTAAAAATGTTTCACCTTTCCTAAACTGTGCCCATCAGTGACTAATATTATCATAAAAAGTGTACTTTTACTGGGATTCCATGGCAGAAAAGGAGGCTCCCCTTGTAATATTACATGTCCTTTTAGGAAATAAACTTTTTAAAAAGACATCAGAATATTGAGCTTCAATGGCGATTGTAGCTATCAAATATGACAGATATTGAATGGCCTTTCTCAGGGACCTGTTCATTCAATGTGTTCCAACACACCTCTTACAAAGTATTGCAACCAGAATTTCCTATTATTCAACATTACGTGTATTATTCTAAGTGCAGAGGCCACTAGAATACCAAGAAACATATGGCACATCTTTCTAGCAATCTGGGATTCATCACTGAAATGCACACTCAGGATAGCTCAGGAAGATACCCACAGAAACAAATGACTTGGTTAGACTTTTGTACGTCTCTATCTGCAGCTTTGTCTCCCATTATTTCCATTATTTCTACATAAGCCTGCTATGCTCCTAAAATGCCATTCTTCTTAGCAATCTGAGGTGGGTGGGCACAAACTCCTATTTATCCCCAAGTCTTTGATCAATATGTAAAACTTTCAGGCAACATCCTACCAAGAGGGCTTCCTAACTGGTTTGGTTTCTCCAGTAAATTAATGGACTCTACCCAGTTCATATCTGGAAAAGCTTTTAGCTCTTTGACTAAAGATCAGTTAAGAATAATTGAACACACACTCCAGCATAGGAACTTGATAGAGTTTACTCTGGGACCTTATGAAAGACAAAGATAGTGGCCTCAGTCCCCAGTGTCTCCTCTCTAAAGAGCCAGTAAAAGCCTTAAACCCATGTGGGTGGAGCTCCAGGTGTGTGTGAATCCTCATGTGTGTGGCCCATGCAGGGAAACCACAGAGTCAACCCGGGTTGTTTGTTCCTTCTTATCAGCTGTCTTTGAAAACTCGGACCATATTCTTTGTTTCCATCAGGGTTTAGCTTCTCCTCAATGTGTGCTGCACAGTGATAGCTGTATTTCTAAGAGAACACTCAGAGACCAGATCTGTTGTGTGGTACCCTCTCAGAAAGAACAAGACAAAATTCTGGATGCAGCCTTCACTCAGCCTGTGAGGAGCTACCTTATTTCCTGAGAAGTGGCTCTTTCTGAGAAGCACCGACAGTGAGCTGGATCAATATAAACTCACTTCTCAGGAAAGTGAGTTTATATTGATCCAGCTCACTGTGGGCACTGAACAGTGAGGGAAGCAAGCCTTTTTGATTTGACACTTGCAGACTGACCACCTGCCCTTCAAGATCCTAACTCTAAACTTGCAGCCTCTTCCTGCATCACCCACTCCTGAAGAGAGCCTTTTACTTTCCTCTGCTGATGCATTTATTTTTTGTTTCTCCCCAAAAACTAGTAAGATATCTACATCTCAAAATAAACAAGTATCCTATTTTGTGACTTCATTTTGCATGCAGGAGTAGGAATTACCCCTTAGTAAAGCAACTAATGAGGGTTCTTCAACAAAGCAGCTCCTTACCAGGTGTTTATTTAATTTATTTATTCAGTCACCTAATCGTTCCTGTATTCCTACTCTGTACCAGATACTGTCTTACACAGTGGGGATACAGAGATGAACTCACTCCCGCCTTCAAGGAGCTCATAGTCTGGTGAGTTGGTAGACATTTAAGCAACTAAGCATATTAAACTGTTGGATGGACTCTGTTAACAGTCTGTGGAGAGTACACTAGATTCTGGGGGCGAGAGTGGTCTGGTGTAGAATTGGACGTGGGATGCTGGAGGGAAGGTTATGAAGAACAGGCATTGCTTTCAGATAAATTAAGCTTGAGTCATGATCCTAGCTCTGCCCTTTACTGGCTGTGCATTGTTGGGAAATTACTTAACTTCTCTGAGCTTTAGCTTTATTATCTGAAATCAAAATAATTCCAGTGAGATTTGGGGGAAGATTAAATGAGATTATATTTATAAAGCAATTATCACAGTTGCTGGCACCTGGTAAGTGTTCAGTAAGTGTTATTTATGCATTAAGTATACCATCATTATTTTCTAGGCAGAGCCCCAGGTCAACTCTTGATATGATAGAAGATCTATGCTAAAGATGAGATGGGGGAGGCCTACGGTGATTTCCTGTCCAGGTTACAGAGATGACCTTTGTTCTGTTTATTGGAAGCTGCCAGCCTGACTTGATTTGCTATAAAAACCAACCAGTTACTGGTTGGGAAATTTTATCCCAAGTTATCAGTTTACGAGGTGTATGGCAGAAGCAAGCCTGTGGATGGTGCAGCCACCTTATCTGGTTGTCTGCCTCAGCAATGCCTTTTTTCTCCTATTCCATTTTCAATAAGCAGAGAAGACTGAAAATCCTCCAGTCCCTGGCATGGTTCTGTCCGTGTTCTGGACAAGTGCCAGTTGTAAATGGCTCCTGCTTTTCTTCTGTTAATACTGTGTCTGCATGTGTACCTATCCAGGCCTTTAAAAATTAAGGAGTGGATCCAGACAGTAAGTGCACAGAAATGTAGATGCAGGCCAAGAAAAAGAGTGTGGCTGATATTAAATACAGTGGTGAACAAGTATTTAGAACCTGAGAAATTGTAGTAAAGACTCATTCGATGTTTTTCACCCACAGATTTACTCAGTATAATTTAGGATGGAGGGTATGCAGTGTCCACAGAACCAGTGACATTTTTATATACAGTATTTTTACTAATTTATTTAATGAGCAAATTTCCCTCCAGCCTTTCTTTTTCTTAACACTAGCAAAATGAATAGAATGTGCAAATTTCTTTAGACACCTGTCTCAGGTCACCTGTGACACTGGGAGCCATTTGTGGTAATAGTCCATTAAGCCTACCTTCCATCATCCCTAGATTTTGAACCAAAGTCCCAAGGCTACCAAGGACATCAGTATCCATTCATTCATTTATTTAACCAGTGTTAGGTGCATTCCTATTGCATGTAAAATCCTGTGTAGTGTCCTATAAAAAACACAGGAATAAACAAGAAGAGTCCTTGTCTCCAAGGAGCTCATACCTAAAAGGATGCATACTACTCCAATTTCAGATATAAGCAGATACAAAAAGGAGGAGCAAAGATGAGTCAAGGTTACTAAAAGAACCTGATGTTTTTCATCTACGTTAAATTAATCATCAATAGTTCATTTCTTAAAGAGTAGACAAAGTAATTATTGTATTTTTACTAATTAAACATCAATTGCAACCTAACTGAAGAGTTAAACATTTAAACCAGATATTTTGCCAGATGTCCAAAAGATATTATTATGTGACTGTATGTACTAAGATTATCAAAACTAATATTTCTAGAATTTTTACAGTAAACAAAGTGCTTTTGGTCTTGTGTATATACAGCTAGCATTAAATAAATATTTTATACATTAATATATATATTTAGATTTGGAGATGTATTCACTTATAAGGCCACAATAGTTGAGTTGCATCAATAGAAGCCATTGTTGTAAAAATCAAACTTCAAACATTTCTCTTTTCTTCAAATCATGGGTATGGCATACCTGATGTGCAATGTTACTTAATGCAACAAAATATATTTAAAACAAAAATCATGCTAAAGTAAATACCCTGCTTACTGGTGAAATTTTAACAGTCCTCCCATTAAGGTCAGTAATAAGACAAACGGACGCACTATCACTATCTTCAGCTCACATTATATGGGAGGATCCAGTCAGTGAAATCAGACCAAAAAAATGAATATGTTGAAGGATTCATAGAAACAACATCGTTATTTGATGATGCCATGATTGCCTATCTAGAAAATACAGGAAAATCTATAAACAAAATACTAAAACTAATAGAAGATGTCAGGAATAGCAGAAATATTTTTCATTTGCACCTGCCCATCTACTCTCTACACTTCACTCTTTCAGTGCCCTGGAGACTGACTTCTATAAGCGTCAAATGGATTTTGCAGGTGGTGGGAGGGAGAAGGGGCAAAGGCAGGAGATCTGTCAGAAGAAAGGGAGGACAGGGTGTTAGTCTCGCAACTCTGCTTCACCACTGGCTAGCTGATCCCCTCCACCAACGTCTTAGCATCTGTCAGGCACACCTTTCCACAGGAATCTTCCTATCTCCCTGCGCTCCTTCCTCTGGTCCCTTCAGGTACAAAGGTGCTAATGGGTCCTTGCTAGTCCTAGCCATGACCTACTGCATTACCACTAGTAGATTTCACATACCCTCTCACACCTCTGTAGATTATCCCTTTACTAATCTCTTCTCAAATTATCCTTATTTGAGTGTATCTTTTTCTTGTTGGGTTCCCAATTCTTACAAGTAGGTTTGATGAGCACAAGATTATCAAATATAAATCAATATTCTTTCTATGAATTAGCAGTAACCAATCAAAATATGATTTTTTAAAGATTCCAGAAATTAGTCTGGAATGTGTAAGATATTTACAATGAAATAATTTTAAAAATTTAAAGGATATTAAAGAAAACCAGAATAAATATACTAAATTATAATGTTCACTTTTAGAAAATCCAATCTTGTAAAAATATCAATTTTCCTCAAAATTAGTCTGCAAACCAAATGCAATTCATATAAAAATTCCAATAAGATTTTAATGAAATGGAATCATTCCAATCAATTCTAAAATGTATAAGGTATGACAGAAATTTAGGAAAAGCTAAAAATCATTAGAAAAGAAAAGAGTTTATGAAAGAGAACCAAGAGGAGAAGGAAGAGTAGGAAAAGGAAGAATAACTTCTACCAGAATCCAAACCTTACCTAAAGCTATAGTAATTAGAAAATAATATATTCACACAAAATGAGAATAACAAATGTACAGAATAGAGAGCCCAGAAATAAATCTGTATGTTAATGAAGATGTGCTTTATAACAAACAATTTACATTAGAAATCACTAAGAATGTCTATTATATGAAAGATAGGCTATCCATATGGGGGAAACACGATAGGCTATCAGTATGGAGGAAAATAATAACCTTGTTTAAACAGTGCTGAAACCAAACCCAAATATTAAAAACAAAAACTTTTTAACAAAATAACAAAAATAGTTGCATTTGTTATTTATTTGTTGTTTTTATTTTACTTCTGAGGAAGTCCCACATAACTTGCTCTAGGCGACACGGATGAGATTTTATTCCAGGTTTCCTGACCAAATTCCAGTGCTTTGAGAAAACTGTTGCTCTTTCCTCCACTCCTCTTATCCATACGACCCTTTCAGTCGCTTGGTCATGAGAGCTCACTGACCTCATGTGTTTGAGTATTTGATGATGACCATCTCAGAGTAGTTGGAAAGGTCCTTGATACAAAGCCCCAGACTGTGTTCCAGGAAGAATGATCCAGAAAGGCTGAAAGCAGAGAGGAGAGGGAAGCAGGCTCTTGTGTCTTATGTAGGGCTAACGCTTGCTAACATGCGTTTTCTTGCCACATCAGAAAAGGGACACCAGCCAAGACCACCATGCTTTTCCAGCCTTGGATTTTTTTTTTTGCTCAGGTGGACTCCAAGTGGTCCACTGGAGGAGAACTGGATTATGACTGGACAGCTGAACATAACAGTTTCCTTCCTAACACATAATGCGCTGTTATCTCTTCATTGATTCAAATTTCTTTTATACCATCTCTATAACATAAAATTTTCAAAAGTTACTCCCTAGTCCATGAGGTAGAAATCTCTGCCTGCCACATTTCTTTAACCTTTAAATTTTAAGGTTTTCAAGCCCTGGGATTTGGAAACTAGGTTAAATGCAGAGTATAAAGACTCCTGATTATTTGATCACCTCTTCCCACATACAGGCCTAGTCTCTAAATCCTGGTATGTTGTATGCCTAGGAACCCATCTATTATTCTCTCATACCTACCTGACTGTGATGGAGTACCTCAGCTACAGCTGCGCACCTGTTTTTGAGAGTAAGAGGTGAATCTGATTCTGATCTGGACGGACCAACACAGGCCCCACAGTTACGTTAGCAGAAAAAACAATGGAAGGCAAGGAGGCTGATGAGGATCTTGAACAAAGCCATCATCGAAGCCTGCATTTTAGTACTGTTTGCAGGTGTGTTTGGTTGCTTTGTGCCTATAATCAAAAACTGCCAAAACATGGCTACCAGTTTGTTTTCATTCCTCATTTGGCTGTGTCTAAAGATGTCAAAACAACCTGTCAGTTTAACACAAAAGTATTAGCTGGTTCCTTAGAGATTTTCACTTATCTTTTGACAATGCAGAGACCGAAAAACAAGGAGCTAGCCTGCCCTCTCCCCTCCCTGGCCTCCCTTCAGCCCCCTCTACTGCATTTATTGCTCTGTGTTACTTGGTTGCAAGGTATCAGAGAGGTGACTCAATCTGAGACCTGAGGAGTGAGCAGAGTGGCTTTGTGGTTCATGGTTATTTAATCTGCATTACATCTCACAGTGAGTGCTACCACAGCTGTAGAATGTGTAATACTTTGTATGTGTGTGTGTGTGCTTCTTTTTTTTTTTAATTGTACTTTAGATTCTGGGGTACATGTGCAGATCATGCAAGATTGTTGCATAGGTACATTCATGGCAAGGTGGTTTGCTGCCTAATGAAACTCAATATACTTGAAAATCTCTATTTCTGGTCTCTGGTTGGATAAGGATAATTATTACAGTAATTATTAGATTATTTGCAATAATAGGAATTTCCTTATTATTTTCACCTCTATCTTCAAAGAATTACACAAACACTGACTTGATACTTTAAGCATCCTCTGCTTGGCTGATTTGCATTGGTCAACTACTACATGTGTTAATCTTGGAACATAGCAGAGGAAATACCCCCTTCCTGCAGTTATGTTCTGTAATGACAACTTTCTGAGGTTGTGGCTGCCCTTTATTTGCAACCACCTTCCTTCCAGCATTCAGTTGACTGAATACCTACTTATAACACAGCTGAATGTTAAGAGATGTGAAGGGTGCAATGCACAGAACTTAGCAAATCATCTTCCAATGCACATTTTGCAAGTAGAGGTAGCTTTCTAAGTGTAGAGGGATTTGTTTGGAACTTTGGGTTATGGGGATTAGGGAAAGGCGGTCACATTGACATGGTACAAGCCACACAAATGCAGAAGTAAAAGAAGTCACAATGCATTAAGACAGTCAAGCTGGGGCATGAAGAAACTCTAATATTATTGTCTGACTGCAATGTATTTGCTATGGCTAAAAGGACCAAAAATATTTTTTACCTAGTTGGGTTTTTTAATTTTGTTAAGTAAACACAAGGAAGATAAATATCTATCTATCTTTATATTCTAATTAAAACATCTTCATTTATTTCAGACAACAGTTTGCTTGATAATTTTATCTTTATAGACTTTTCAGTAATGGCATATTTGAGCAAGTCTGCTAGCCTTTAATTGCATAGCTATGCAATAGTATGAGAAATGGGTCTCTGCTCGGATGACATTTGCCAGCAACAAGCTTTTAAATATTGCTTTCCTACACAAAAACAAATGACATGGAAACTTTTTCCTTGAGTGATATTTTTCAGTTGACATTTGTATTAATTTATTTGTACAACATGCAATGAAATGTTTGCCTATTTTAAATTAAAGGTGAATTTCATTTCTTATTTCTTCTTTATAAGGAAGCTATGTTGCCTCCAAATGGAAAATACCATCATTTCTAGAGCTTTGATTTTTCTGGTGAACACAAAGGTCCCTTGCTGAATGTGGCACAGCACACTCTAAGTGAGATCCTTCACTCAGACTTATGACAGCTTGCTGAAAGAAAGATTTCTGAGTCAGATATGAACTTGGCAGTGATAAAATCTGTTAAACATCTTCTCTGCTTATCAGGAAACATCAAGTGAACCCTCCAGTGGCTGCCTCTGACTCCTAGTTTACTCCAATAAGAAAGCAGCTTAATTCTGAGACTTTTCCCTCGTGTCAGTTTCTGAGCACCTGGGAATAGTCAAAAGTCCCAGGGCTTGGAATCAGAAGACCTGAGTGTCCTTTGGGCTCTAGTGCAAGATCACTCTAAGGCCTTGGACAAGATACATTTCCATTCTGAACCCCAATTCTCCATTTGGAAAATGAGAAGGAGATTTCTGACAAATATGACATATTAAGCTTATATCTAGTACACTTTGTCAGCTTTCAACACATAGTAATGACAAATTAAATATAAAAAGAGAAAGCCAAAAAGACATAGTTGGGTTCAAATAGCAAATATCAGCAGAAACAGAAATAAAATTTCAGTATAAAGTTGAGCACAACTGGAGCCATAAACTTTCTGGGTCACACTTCAAACCCTACCATTGATAGTCAGTACTCCCATTCTCGTGGAGGAACATGGATCCATACAAACTAGGAGGCTGAAGTTAGATTCAGTGCCTGAAATCAAAGGCTGAAGGATAAGTCCCAAACCAAACTTGAAGCCAAGAGAAGCTATCGCATATTCTACCTATGGCTTACGCTTATAGGAGACAATGATCATAGGTTGCAGGAAAACTAAGACAAAGACCAGGAATAAAGACAAATAACTTGCTGGCTCAGTGATAGGATCTGTCATTCCCACAATCCTGCCATGAAGAAGAGATGCCAAAATCTACTAGAAAATGTGGGGCTGGCCTGTAGATTCAAGAGCTGTAAGAATTGGCATCTAAAAACTTTATAGACTAAGAAAACATATAAAGGGGAATGTGAGAAAAAAAAAGCTTTCAAATCAATCTGAAACTAAAATGTAAAGTGCACTAATAAATTCTATCATAAGGAAGGCAAAAAATACTAACAAATTGAAAAGTTCAGTTTTCTCCAATTAAACTATAAATTATTAACAGGTCCAACTAGCAGACCTCAAAATAGATGGAGTTTAAACAACACGCTTCTAAATAACACATAAACAAGAAATCTGAAAAGAAGCTCAAAAATATTTTAAATTAAATTGAAATAGAAACAACGTCAAAATTTGTGGGATGCAGCAGAAAGCAGGTCTTAGAAACAAATTTACAAATTGAATGCACATATAAGAAAAGAAAGATCTCAAATCAATAATCTAAATTTTGCTTCAGGAAACTAAAGAAAGAAAAACAAATTAAATCCAAAATAAGCACAAGAAAAAAAGTAGTAAGAATTAGAACAAAATTCAGTGAAATTGAAAACAACAAATCAAAAGAGAAAAACCAAGGAAAAGAAACCAAAAGCTGGTTCTTTGAAGATATTTTTAAATAAGGGGTTGGCCAAGTTAACTAGCCAAATAAATAAGACAGGACACAAATTAAGACACATACACATGTATGTTCATAGCAGCACTGTTTACAATAGCAAAGACCTGGAATCAACCCAAATGCCCATTGATGATAGACTGGACAGGGAAAATGTGGCACATATACACCATGGAATACTATGCGGCCATAAAAAATGATGAGTTCATGTCCTTTGTAGGGACATAGATTAATTTGGAAACCATCATTCTCAGCAAACTGACACAAGAACAGAAAATCAAACACCGCATGTTCTTACTCATAGGCAGATGTTGAATAATGAGAACACAGGGACACAGGGAGGGGAGCATCACATATGGGGTCTGTTGGTGGGGCAAGAGAGGGACAGTTGTGGGGGTGAGGAGGTCAGAGAGGGATAACATGGGGAGAAATGCCAGATGTAGGTGAAGAGGGATGGAGGCAGCAAACCACACTGCCATGTGCGTACCTATACAACAATCCTGCATGGTCTGCACATGTACCCCAGAATCTAAAGTACAATAAGAAAAAAGGAAAAAAATAGAAATAAAAGAAGAGACATTACTACAGATCTCATGGATATTAAAAGGATAATAAAAGAACAACATGAACAGTTCTATGCCAACATATTTAACAACCTATATAAAATCGGCCAATTCCTTGAAAGACATAGCTGCCAAAAGTAACACACACAAAAATATAATTAACCTAAATAGACCAGTATCTATTAAAGAAATTGAATCAATAATTCCAAAACAGAAAACACCAGACTCATTAGGGCTCATGAAATAATTCTACGAAACAATAAAAAAAAAGAAATTATTCCAATTCTCTAAAATCTCTTTTGGAGGACAGAAGTAGAGGGACTACTTGTTAACTCATTCTGTGAGGCTAGCATTAACCCAATACAAAATTAGATAAAGACATTACAAGGAAAGAAAACCACAGGTTATATTTCATAAGCACAGAATAAGCATAGATGTAAAAATTCTCAACAAAATGTTAACTAGTCAAATCGAACAATGAATTAAAAAAATTAGACACCATGATCAAGTGGAATTTACCCCAGGTAGGTAAGTCTGGTTCATCATTTAAAAGTCAGTTAAGGTAATTCATCCCATCAATGGGCTAAAAAGAAATATCACATGATGATATCAATACAGGCAGAAAAAGCATTTGACAAATTCCAACAATTATTCATGAATTTAAAAAATTCTTACTAAACTAGGAATAGAGGTAAATTTTCTCAACTTAATGAAGAATGTTTACCAAAAAACCCTATAGCTAACATCATACTTAATAATAAGAAACTCAAAAGTTTTCTATTAAGATCAGGAACAAGGCAAGGATGTCACCCTCTCACCATTTCTTTTCAACATTGTACTGAAAATTCTAGCTAATGCAATAAGACAAAAAAGGGAAATAAAAGGTAAACATATTGAGAAGGATGAAATAAAACTCTGACAAATAGAATGTTTTTAGAGTCCACAATAATAGCTCCCATTCACATATTTCTCTTATTATGTGACTTTGACAATTCTTTCATTTTGTGATGGGATTTATATCTCCTTTCCTTGGACCTTGGCAGGACCTTGTGACTGCTTTGATCAATAAAGAATAGTGGGAATAATATTATGTGACTAGCAAAGCTAAGTAATAAAAATATATTTCTCTTTTGCTTTGTTCACTTGGGATGTTCACTCTTGGAAGCCAGCCACCATGCTGGGAAGAAGCCCAAGCAGCCTGTGGAAATGTCCACAGTGGAGAACTGAGGCTCCCAGTATACAGCCTTGGCTGAGCTCTTAGCCAACAGTCAGCATTAAGTTGTCATTCATGTGAGTGAACCATCTTGGAAGCAGATCCTCCCACTGTTAGTTGAGCTGTCCCAAATGATGCCACGTGGAACATAGATAAACCACCCTTGCTGAGCTCTGCTCAATTTGCAGGTTTATTTTCAAAATAATTGTTACAATATTGTTTTGTTAATCCATTAAGTTTTGAGGTGGAATTTTACTTGGTACAGGTTGAGTATTCCCTCCTCGAAATGCTTGGGGCCAGAAGTGCTTCGAGATTTCAGATTTTTATTTGATGTTGAAATATTTGCATATACATAATAATATGTCTTGGTGATAAGACCCAAGTCTAAACATAAAATGCATTTATGTTTTATATATCTTATACACAGAGCTTGAAGATAATTTTATACGATATTTCTAATAATTTTGTGCATAAAGCAATTTCTGTACCTTGAAACATCAGAAAGCAAAGGTGTAACCATCTCAGCCACAAATGTGAACAATCTGTGGTTGCTGGGTGTCACCATCATTCTTGACTCTGAATTTACATGCTATTGATAAGCAGTCACTTTCTTACACTTACTCACACATACACATAAGTACTAAGTAGTAAAAAGTATGGCATATTATTAATAGAGAACAAAAGCAATGTCTGCAGGGTGAGTAAGCATCACAGCAGCATCACCAGAATACCTGAATCAGTTGTTAAGCAAGAACAACAACAAATGGCAAACCGAATGAGCTGTGTTGTACACCTGGATTTTTACTATGAGCCATCACATGAAAGGAGATGTGAAAATTTACACTTATGGCTTCATATTGGCACTCAAAAAGTTTCAGATTTCTGAGCATTGTGAATTTCAGGTTATTGGATTAGGAATGCTCAACCTGCAGTGTCACCTAAAATAGTCTCTGCATGCCTAGAAATGTGGACAACACAATTTACTCATTTTTTTCTGACCAATTTAAACTTATACATTAACATAGTACCCTTTATGAAGGTGTACCAAAATTATACCCCAGCTGGTTTAACTAAGCTTCTTCTGTATTCCCACGATCCTAGCATAGATTATATGTAGTCAGTTTTTATATTTATGTATTTGCCTTGCTAGACTGTGAGAACAAAGACTACACCATATTCACTCTGGGGTCTAAGCATCTAGCACCGGGTCTTGCACACAGAAAGCACTCCAAAATATCTACTGAACTGAAATAAAAGTAATGACCTACTTCACAGTTCTCCATTCATGATTGAGTCAACAGTATTACAGATAATGTCAAGTAGGGAGCAGTGTCAGTCACTGAGGGAGGAAATGCAAAGTATGCAACTCAAGGGGATAATAGATGCTGACCAGAAGGGTTCAATGTTCATTTTGCCAGTGAGGGAGTCAACACACCTCTCATATGTGTTGTAATGGGGTTTTTACAAAAAAGAAAAAACCCCAATACAACACATATAACAGAGGTTTTCTTCCATTATAGTTCATTGTTTTCTTGAGAGTCCAGCTCATTGTGAGTGTTTTTATTCCTCAAGAGATTGAATGGGGTGGAATTGATCCAGAATGACCTGTCATTCTGAAAATTAGAAGATTGTTGACTATATTTTCTTTGAAACTTTTAAAGAAAATGGGCATGTTGAAGTATTCCAGTCTTTGGTATTATGCTAGGGACTCAGAACAAAAAAAAAAGAATAATCAACAATCATCATTTTTGAGACCAGAAAGTGAAAAAAAAGAACTATAACATGATCTACTTTAACAATTTTGCAAATACACTAAGGTTTCAGCACTATGAAAATTTTTTGACTGGCTTCCACTTACAAGAATATCCTTTTGTATTTCCTAGGAGACTACTCAGGAATATTCTAGGTAGAAATTTACGGAGTTTTACTTGGAGAAAACAAATTCCTTTTTGTGATTCTGAGCCTCTTCTCCAGTTAAAAGCTGATTTTGTCACTGTTTCTACCCATGACATCTCCTCCAGTAATAAGCTGGAAGCATCAACAATCTGATATATCCCACCTCTCACAGTACTTGAAGAACTCCTGTTATAACTTGAACTTCCAAAGGGAAAAAATTAACCTAGTCCATCTGCAAGGTCATAATGGACCAGTTTATGTTTCATCACTGCTCTCCCTACCATGGATTCAGCTTTTTCCTAAGGCTGGTTCCCACTGCTATCACAGGATGCCCATCAATACCAATACTTCCCCATTATTGTCAACAGAAGTAAGAGACCCAGTGCCCTTGAAGTTTTCCTTTTGTCGAAGGAAAATTTTTACCAAAAACCCCTAGAAAGTATCAGCTCACAGCTCATGGTTTGAAAATATGTTTCTTGCCCATTTCTAGATAAATTATTGCCAACCCCGGAAATGCCACATAGTGGATTAGCTTAGGCTGAGTTTTACACCATTCACTAGCAAGAGGTATAGGAATGATCGTGATCTACATCATGTAATCAGGGTCCTGAACCTGGAACTGGGAAGCTCCACAATATGGAAGGGCTAGAATCACTGCTGGAGAGACACATAGTGTTGTTCACTGGGCCTCGTTGCCTACACAACAGAAAATGCCGTCAGGTATCTGTCGGGCTGGTTGGATTTTTGACGTAGTCCTTCTGTCTCACATTTTGTTTTCCCTTGGTCTCTCATGATTAAGTATTTTGTAGGTTTCTTCTGCCCTTAAAGGGAAGACAAGCTGGCAGGAACATTTGGCTGGGAAGGTGGATATATGAAGCCTCTTGGTTGAGAATCTGATAGCAGATCCCAAATCAAGATGTTCCTAGAGACATAAGATGCCTCAAAACCTATCAAATTCCCTAAGGGCTTGGGCAGGCTCTCCCCCTAGGGACTTCTCTGCTTGTGTTGCTCTTGGCTAATGTCAGGAGGGTCCAGGTGTTTGGGGAGTTGGAGAGAATGGCATGTCAGTGACTGACTCAGCAAAAAGGCTTCTAAAGAAATGTGCCCAGCTTTCTGCTCTCAGAATCCAGCCTCCACAGCACTTTAAACACTCCTGCCTCGTGGCCCGATTAGATGGGAAATACATTTTTTTGTTCCAGATATTTATTTAAAAGTTTCATTTTCACTTAATAAATCCACAGCCATGGCATCCGTGGAAGGTTTCCCCAAGTGGTAATTTATGCTTAATGAAGAATTACTTTTGAAAGTGCATGGGCTGCCTGTCACTGAGGGAAATTGTGGCCACTCAGTTTTTAGACTTATTGGCTGTTATAGATTGGGGAGTTGATAAATATTTGAAATGTTTATGCCTTCTCTTTCTTGTTAATTATCGATCTAAACCTTTATGGATTCCGAGACATTTGTGAACAAGGCTTTCATTAATCCCCAAGGCTGCAGAGGGGTCTGGGTAATGGAATCCCCAATTTAGAGATATGCAGGAAACTTGGGAACCAACAGGCTAATTTCTAGGGTCATGCAGTGGGTCATTGATGGTTGAACTTCTAGAGTTTATAACAGCGGCGCAGGGCATCTAACTTGTTCAGCAAAGATGACTCTGGCTGTACCTAGGGGACAGTCAGCACTGCCCTGCCAAAAACTGAGACATAGCTACATCCCTTCACAATGCTCCCATGGCCTCCCTACACCAGTGGCCCTATCTTGTGTCCTGTTTCAACTTCTACTCACATGCAGTCTACGAACTGGTGGGTTTGTCACCTCATTCTGAAGTAGAGACACAAAATTTCCGTACTGTTAACTCCTTTATCTTATTCTATTCTGCTCAACTACCTGGCTTCCTTCCTATGTCTCACCTACTCACCACCCGAAGGCAGTGGAGGGTATTAGAAACCCTGGCAAGAATCTCTCAGCATTGGTCACCAGATCATCAGAGCATGGGGAGTCCAAGGTGAGGTGTGTTTCTTGATTCTCTCATTGTAAGGTCAGCAGAGGGCCTTGGTTCAGCCCTGTGTCCTGCCATGGGTGGGGCCGCCAGAGGGTCTCAGATCCAGCCACCGAGCCTTACCATGGATGGGGCCAGCATGGGAGCTGCACAGCCTGTGAGAGCATGCTCACTCCTCAGGAACACAGAAAGGTGGGAGGAGGATGGGCCTTTGTTTCCTTTTCCCATTTCATAATGCTGACAGACTCTGGGGAGGCGCTAACTCTTCGCCTACTCTCAATAATTTCCTAAGAGGAGTCACTTGCTAAAGAGAAATATTGGAACTGTTTCCTTTCTATATATAATAGCACCTTTAACAGGTCAGATTCCAGAAATGTTCTAGTGACTGAACTCAGGCTTTTTGGACATTTTCAGTGGCCTTGTTCCCTCTTATTTTCCTGGAAGTTATGACTTCGAAATAAACATGATGCCATTTAATGAGAATAATGGGAAAGCAGACGTCAGAGGCTGGAGATCTTACCTGCCAAGGTGGAGAACCAGATATCCCCGTTGGGCCAAATGGAGCCTTTCTCCAGAATGTCTGTTTCACCCTCTGTGGAGCCTAGAGAAGAGCTAATCTCCTTCATGGACTAGAGACGTTGAGTGTCCTGTGGCGCCATGTGCCTGCATGAGGACTAGTGGGTTCTCAGAACCAGGCCAGCAAACCTCTCACCTCTGACACAGGATGTCAGCCCAGAAAAGGCCCTGAGAACTAACCCTCCTTACGAGCCTCTCACTACATAAGAAATGGGGACTGAGGCTGGCTTCGATTGTGTGCTCCTAATCACAAATTCAAGTATGAGGGGGGGCCTGGCAGAGTGCTCGCCTCCAGGAGGCCTGTGGTTTTATGTGTGTGAGCAAACACATTTTGTTTAAGTAGACCTTCCTTCTGCTCCCACCCCTAGCCCTGCTCCCCTCCACCTCTTCTTTATTCATTGCTAACAGATGCTGCAGAGGCCAGAGCCAGGCAAGAGCAGGCCCACATGGGCTCCCACGCGGGTGAGAAGAGGGAGAACTGATGAGCTGCCACAGAGCAGGGCTGATGAGGGTCTTGGCTTTGAATTTCAGTTCCCCCCTCCTCCTCTCCCTCACCCCCTGCTAACCAGGACTTCAGACATCTTCTGCTCTGTGTCCTTCACATCTGAAAACAGCCGAGATGAAAGAAAGCCTCTGCAAACTGCTAAAAGGTTGGTGTTTCTCCCGACAGCAGCATCGAGGCCAGGGAGCTGTTCTACAGGCTTCTCCCATGGTGTTCAGCTAAGTGCTGAAGAGGAAGAGGTGTATCCTGTGAACCCAGGCTGGGGCAGCCCCACTGTGCTCAGGGCCACCGTCACCAATATCAACAACATGCCACATCTCAGCAGTCCAAATTGCCCAGCACCAGAAACAAAGCAGGACAAGGCCTAAAAAGGAGGCCAAGAAGGGGTGCTGACAAGACCAGAGCCAAATCCTCATGAAGACAGCTGTCTCTGAGCCCACCCTTCACCTCCATCTGAACACCTGTCTGTCCCTCTGACATTGTGCAATGCCACTTAAGAGATGCCCCTGTAGTGACAAGCTTGCCTAATGCCCTGCCGGGTAAGCACCACTTCCCCAATTCCTGCCTGAATTCTGATCATCCTTGTGGCCGAGCTCCCATTCAAAGGAGCTCCTCTCCTTTGAATCCTATCTTGATCCCCAGTTTAAGATGATCATTGCTGCTCTGAGGCCCATGACCTGAATTTGCACTCATGGCCCTTAATGTGTCTACCTCTATTATTCCATTCAGGGGTCCCCTCTTTCCCACATCCCAGCCCAGGGCCCAGGGCATAGTAGGTGCTCAGTAAATGTGTGTTGGATAAGTTACATACTGGAAACACTACTGAGCCTTGGATCAGAGACCTTGAATTAAAATCTTGCTCTGCTACACTGACCTGCTGCATACACTGGACTGTGTCCTATAGCAGTATTAAAACGTGGCCTCCTCATCTGAAGGATGGAGACGATGGTCTCATTACTGCCCCCACACCATCATTCTTTGTAGGTCAAATGAGAAACCAGATGTTAAATGGTTACAACAGTTGTACAACACAAGTAAACTGGGTTCACAATTGTACTTTTGCTACTTCCATTTTATTGACTCCAGTTTTATTACTATTAATAATGGGTATTAGAAAGAAGGTTCTTCTGAACAAATCAATTCTGAACATTTCGGTTCCTCAGTTATCTCCTCCAGAAGGAATTAGTTTCATTTAGCCCCTTCTTGAGATCAGTTTCAGCAGAGTAAGGTGTTATAGGTCCCTTAGCTGTAAAACTGAGGAGATGGGGCCATTCCCTCCCTGCCAAATATACTGACTTACTGTTCTGATCTCAGTGCTCATATATTCTCAAGGGTCCATGAACCTTCAAAGTGGGCAGAGACCACCTTCCTGGGATCTAAAATTATGTGCCTGAAAGTTTAAGAAGTGAATGTGTGCCTCATTTTGAAAAGTGAAAATTTGCTTCTTTGTGAACCCCAAAAGCTGAACCAGCTGTTTGGCTTTCAATGAGATTTGAAGTTACTTTTATGGCTTCCTGAGAGAGAGCAAAATGGGACAGAAAGTTAGCAGATATTAAGGACCAGAGGAAAACACAGTAACAAGAAATGGCCAGGAGAAATGCGGCACAGGGCACATCACCTCAGACACAGGCCTGGATAGAAACACAGGCTTCCAAGCTGGGGCTCTTGAAAATGTTTGCGCAATCATGAAGATTTACTGGCCTTTGGTCAATGCATTAACTAAGAAGCCTATCTTGGTATCCAGTGCATTATTTTCTACACCAGATAACAGAAATGGAGGGCCACTGGCTTTTTGTATCTTTGGTTGTCACTTCCTGCCTAGGGCTTTGTGAACTTCCTTGCCCTGACCACTCAGGCATCAGACTTGCAGGCTTGTCCCTTCATGGACAGACCTGAGTGCCACTCTGAAGACCACAGGGAAGGACCGGATACATTTCTGCCCATGGGGATGAAAGCCACCCGGAAAGCCCAGCCTACTTTTCTGCCTTCCAAGCATTTCAGCTGGCAGAATGTGGACATTTATCATTAGCCATGGCCTTTGGGGCTTCTAGAACAGAAGCATGAATAGGGATTCTTAGGTCTAGAGAATTGAGAAACATTGACTTCAATGTGCAGTTGCTGAGCCCTCCCTGCCAGAAACTGTCCCTGGCCACCCTTCCAGCAGTCCCATAGCAGAATGCATGTCCCTGTTCTGTTCTCTCACATCACCCCATGGTGACCTCTGCCCCTGCCTTTATTGCATGGGGCTGAAATTATGTGGTAACTTCTCTGTCTTCCCAAACAAACCACAAGCTTTTAGAGGTCAGGGGTCCTGCCGTAGGATCAGTTCAGGTGGCCCAATCTTTCTTTGTGATCTAAGAGCTTAACAACGTATCTGGAAGTTAGCAGGTGGCTCAGTACATGTTTGTAGAAGGGAGGAAGGAATGGCCAAACTCTTTCAGGAGCCAGGAAGTTCCAACAAAGGGGTAGAAGGATGGCTGGACCTCCAGAATGCAAGAGGTTTCCAGCTAAGAAAATATGCCTGCAATCCCAGCACTTTGGGAGGTTGAGGCAGGAGGATCACTTGAGCCCCGGAGTTCGAGACCAGCCTGGGCAACATAGTGGGACCCTGATCTACACAAAAAATACAAAAGGTAGCTGGGTGTGGTGGCACACATCTGTAGTTCCAGCTACTTGGAGGCTTAGACAGAAGGATTGCTTGAGCCTGGGAGGTTGAGGCCTCAGTGAGCTATAATTGCACCACTGCACTCCAGTCTGGGTGACAGAATGACTCTGTCTTAAAATTATCAGTAATAACACAGTAAATTTGTAGATGGATGTATAGTCTGATAAACAGATAATAGTAGTAATACCACATGAAATGTACTGGGCATTAAATATGAGTTAAGCCTTTTGCACGCATCCTCTCACGTAATTCCCCCATAGCGCTGTAAAGTTAGCAAGTATAACCCAGCTGCGTCAATGCAGGAATGTGGTCCTGAAGAGCGATCTACATCGCTCCCTACAAAGACCCTCCCTACACATCTTCTGCCCATGCCTGGAGTGATTCTGAGGGGACAGTGGAGGGATCCCTCTGAGATCTTGCTGTTTACTATGTGCCCACTATGTGCCAGCCAATGGGCTGGGTACTCTACATAAGCATTCTCAAGACCCTCACAGGAATCCTGAGGGAGGCATATTGCTATCAATAACACCTTAATAAATGAAGAAATCAAGACTTAGAAATGGGAAAAAGTTCAAATGAGCCCAGGCCACAGGCAGTTCCACAGAACCTGGCACACAGTTGTCACTCACTAAATACGTATTGGATTAAATGAAACAGAATTAAATGGAATATTCTCTACAAAGGCAAACTCTATTTTCTGGTGCTTCATTTCGCCAGGGCTGGCAGATTGCCACCTGCAATCTCCCTTTACGAGGCTGCACTGTGCCTTGGGAGCCATCTAAAGAAGCAAGAACAGGAGCAGTACCTCCCACATGAAGGAGAGTGTGTGGCAGTCATGGATTTGGGTTGAGGCTGTGGCAAGTGGGCCACAAAATTTCATCGGCCTTGTAAAGGGAGACATATTTATGCAAGAGACTTGCCAGTTGGACTGCATGGGGCTCTTTCTCCCCAGAACACCTTATGAAGGCAGTTCTGTGGTAGCAGGGTAGCTGACAGCCAACTCAGCCCTGTGTGCAACCCAGCACATGAGTGGAGAGTTGTCAAGTACATCTGCATATTTGACCCAGTGGCTTGTGGCACTTAGGTGCCAGGGATTCCAGCAGCGATCCAGAGAGGAATAAGGAAATTGTTTTAAGTCACTGAAAATAATTTGCTTTAAAAAAAGTGTATACATTGGTTGTCTCCTACCTAGAAATATGCCTCAGTGGGGGAATAATTTTGGATTTCCATAGCTAACTTGGAAATCAGTACTTATAATATGTTTGGTTGGTAACACCAAAAGTCTGTGCAATTTAATATCACCAGATTTAATATTATAATTGGAATGTGGGGTCCAACACTGTAATTGAAACGATTATAATATATATTAAATATACAATATTTTAATCATATAATTGCATATTAATATTTGTATATTAATGTTCATATTAAATATATAATATGTAATTATGCTAACTATATATTATTAAAATATATGTAATACTTTATGTCAACATAATGCTTGTATATTTGTATATTGATTTGTATAGTTTATCATACATACAAATTAGCATCTGTATATATTTGTATATTCTGTTGTATATTAAATATGCAATTTTATAGCAAAAATTGTCACAATATTGTAACTGACATGTAACTGGAGCATGATGTATGTCAGTCATGAGATTCCAGTGCACGAATCTTTCTGAGAATCTTGCCATGCCTCATTCAGTCACAAGGTTGGTTTATAGTCAACAAGATTGGCAGCCCCACCATTTGGACTATTTTTCTTTTCTTTTGACTATGTCAAAACATTACAAATGTGAGCAATCTCCATCCTCATGGCTCAAACTGGCCCAATAATCAGTGACATCTCCAGCTACACAATAAATGCTGGGACAGGTAAATCAGAAAAGAGGAAAGCTTAAGACCTGAAAGCAATTAAGTCAAAACAGGTCACCCCTTCTGTTTTTGCACCTTTGTGTAGAAAGTCCTTCTCTGCTACTGTTCCCCAGGCACCAGAGTCTGTTTCCATCTTAGCAACAAGCAACAGCTTGCACCAAGCTATTGTTGACCTGAATTCCACGTTGCCTGGTGCTATTGTTTGTTTCGCACATAATCCACATTTTTGTATCTTCTGTGCATTTTTCATAGTCCTTCCTGAAGCAATGTCCTGGCTTCCATCTGGGACTACCCGTTTGGGGTCAAGGTCCCTACAGATAACTGGGTTGTGTGTTGATGGAACACTCAGTGGGATGGAGCTGACATATTAGGAACTAAATTCCTGCGATAACAGAAATTAAAAATCATCTTGCATCAGACCCTAAAACAAACAGGAAAATGAGGAATAGCTCAGGTAGCCCAGCCCTAAAGACACAATAGAGCGAAATTAGCTTCTTTTCTATTCTTTTCTGAAGATGTTTTTACAAGGTTATTATGAGAAAGAGGAAAGAAAATGTGCACTTTGGATGAGTCTTAAATGCAGCCCCAAGGGGATAAGAAAGAGGGAAAGAGAGTTGGAATAGAGAAAATACTTTGTATTATTGGTGGAACCAATGGGCATTTGTAGCTAAGTAACTTGTCACAAATCCTTAAACCTTCAAGGAATTGTCCTGAAAGTGAAGACCACTTTCTATCTCCCAGCTCCAGAATACTTGAGCTTCTAAACATAGCTTTTTTATTTATGGTAAATTCCATGACAGGTACTGACATTGTCAACATTTAGAATGCCAAGACTGCAAGACACCTCAGAAGCTGCTTATTCCAACTTTGTACACAATACAGGACTCTGTAGCATATCCAACAAACAGGCACCCCATTAATAGGTGACTCACTATCTCACAACGTTGCCCATTTTCTTATTTGATGCTCCTCTGTGACCAAGTTCCTCCTTATGATGAAACTAAGTGTAAGACTCTCTGTCTTCTATCAATGAGCGTAGATTCTGCCTCAAAGTCACAGGGAACAAATCCCTTCCTGTAACCCTAGCTGGATTTCGTGACGATTATGAGCATAAGTTTTATACTCATTCTGTCCTGGGTTCAGGTCCCACCTCCACCACTGAAATAGTTTGGATTTTTGTCCCTGCCCAAATTTCATGTTGAACTGTAATCCCCAATGCTGGAGGCAGGGCCTGGTGAGAGGTGTTTGGATCCCTCATGGCTTTGGCCTGTTTTTGTGATAGTCAGTTCTTGGAAGATCTGGTCGTTTAAAAGTATGTGATACTTCTCTGCTGCTGCTTTCTCGCTCTTATTCCTGCTTTTGCCATGTGAAGTGCCTACATCCCCTTTGTCTTCCACCATGACTGCAGCTCCCTGAGGCCTCCCAAGAAGCTGAGTTAATGTTGGCACCATGCTTTCTGGACAGCCTACACAACTGTGAGTCAATTAAACCTCTTTTCTTTATAAATTACCCAGTCTCCGGCATTTCTTTATAGCAATGCAAGAATGGCCTAATACAACCACTTATCACCTAACACTGGGCAAATTACTGAAGTTTTCATAAGTACATATATAAAGTACAATATCAGATCTATCCCACAGGTCTGGTTTTTGTTCAGGAGCATGATGGTTAGGGGGAAACATTCCAGAGAAGGACTGCTGAACCATGAGTCGGAAGATTTGGTGTTTTGCCCTGGTTTTGCGAAGGAAAAGCTGCATGACTTGTGCAAGTCCTTAACCTTCTTGCAACTCATTGCTCCCTTTTCTAAAATGTTCTTCATAACACTGGCCCTGCCTATTAGCATCCAGCTGCTGTTACAGGGATCAGATGCAAACACGTGGCTTTCACATTCATGCACCTCTTTCTGAGTTTATAATGCAGCTCCACTGCAGGTCTAGGCAAACACTTGGTGCTCAATAAAAGCTGTGGACTAAATTGCACCTGTGCTTTCTGAGTGAAAGATTAGGAGCTGCAGGCTGAGAAGGGAAGAGGCTGATCAGGTGAGGTTTACGATTTGGCAGGCTATCTAGGGGGATAAAGTCCATAGAAAGCAGTAAGTATGTGTTCGAGCTGCAGGAGACAGATCTGGGATATAGGAAAGGATTTGGGTGTTACCTGTTGTAAAAGATCTGGAAGAGCCAAAGTGATGAAAAAAGCAGATCTCTGGGCTCCAGAATGTACTTAGTGGCTGTCTCTGTGATGTTGATGAAAGGAGTTTCCTGGAGAGGTATGTGAAGAAAGACCTAAAATGCTGAGTTCAAGTGGACTGATATGGGCTGGACTGGGGCAAGCCACCAGGGGGAGAGGAGATGGGCATAGAACTGACCTGGGGTGGTTTTTCAGCAGAGTAGTTGTGAACAGAAACTTAATGCTGCAGTGTTTAGGGAAAATAAGGCAAATAAGGAAATTGTCAGAATACAGAATACAGGGCCTTGGGTCAATTTCCTTCACCTCTTTTTAATCTCCAATTCCATTCCTCTTTCAAGACTCAATTCAAGACCACGTTCACATTCAACCTCCTCCAGAAAGCCTTCCCTCATTTCTAGAACTCCAAGGAATCTGTCCTTTTCTAAAATGTCTACAGGAATGTTGGTCTGTACAAATCATCTAGGAATTACCAATATAAAAATATAACTTCTGAACAACTGATCTATTATTATGTTAAAATAAAGTTGTTTAACATTTCACAGGTAAAATATACTATATTCCTCATTGAGTCACCTTACATCTCTCTGGAACACACAGCAAGGATTGCATAAAAGGGATTTCTAGCTCCTGTCACTTTTGTCTTCTGACTCATGAGCTTGTAAGCCACCCCTCCATTCTCAGTCTTACAGCTCTGAAATAATGTTCAGTATCTTTTCTTTAGCAATGACTTCGCCTCCTCTTTTGTTCTTCCTCAGATTTCTCATTGGTAACCTGGAGCCCTTATGGCACCTCATGGAAAGCTTCTCCACCAAGCTGCCTCAAGAAACCAATAAAATATCTCTAATAAAACTGCATACTCTAAGGAAAGAATTGAGGTGGAGCTCTGTGCCTCTTCATCTCCTGCCATGTGTCCACAAGCTGGCACATGATAAATGTTGCTAAGTTTAATTTACCTTTAAAAACAGAACCAAAGACAAAAACCACATGACTATTTCAATAGACACAGAGAAGACCTTCTACAAAATTCAACAGCCCTTTATACTAAAAACTCTCAATAAACTAGGTACTAATGGAATGTATCTCAAAATAATAAAAGCTATTTACGACAAACCCACAGCCAATATTACACTGAATGAGCAAAAACTACAAGCATTCACTTTGAAATCTGGCACAAGAAAAGGATGCCCTCTCTTACCACTCCTATTCAATATAATATCGGAAGTTCTAGCCAGAGCAATCAAGCAAGAAAAAGAAATAAAGGATATTCAATTAGGGAAAGAGGAATTCAAATTGTCTCTATTTGCGGATGACATGATTGTACATTTAGAAGACCCCATCGTCTCAGCCCAAAATCTCCTAAAACTGGTAAGCAACTTCAGCAAAGTCTCAGGATACAAAATCAACGTGCAGAAATCACAAGCATTTCTATACAACAATAACAGATAAACAAAGAGACAAATAAAAAGTGAACTCCCATTCACAATTGCTACAAAGAGCATAAAATACCTAGGAATACAATTAACAAAGGATGTAAAGGACCTCTTCAAGGAGAACTACAAACCACTGCTCAATGAAATAAGAGAGGACATAAACGGATGGAAAAACATTCCATGCTCGTGGTTGGGAAGAATCAACGTAGTGAAAATGACCATACTGCTCAAAGTAATTGATAGATTCAATGCTATCCCCATCAAGCTACAATTGACCTTCTTTACAGAACTGGAGAAAACCACTTTAAGCTTCATATGGAACCAAAAGAGAGCCCACATAGCCAAAGCAATCCTAAGCAAAAAGAACAAAGCTGGAGGCATCATGCTGCTGAACTTCAAACTATACTACAAGGCAACAGTAATCAAAACAGCATGGTACTGGTACCAAAATAGAGACATAAACAAATAGAACAGAACAGAGGCCTGAGAAGCAACACCACACATCTACAATCATCTGATCTTTGACAAACCTGACAAAAACAAGCAATGGGGAAACAATTCCCTGTTTAATAAATGGCTTTGGGAAAACTGGATAGCAGTGTGCAAAAAGCAGAAACTGGACCCCTTCCTGACACCTTACACTAAAATTAACTCCAGATGGATTGGAGACTTAACCATAAGACCTAACACCATAAAAACCCTAGAAGAAAACCTAGGCAAAACCATTCAGGACATAGTCATAGGCAAGGACTTCATGGCTAAAACACCAAAAGCAATGGCAACAAAAGCCAAAATAGACAAATGGGATTTAGTTAAACTCCAGAGCTTTTGCACAGCAAAGGAAACAATCATTAGCATAAACCAACAACCAAGAGAATGGGAAAAAATTTTTGCAATCTACCCATCTGACAAAGGGATAACATCCAGAATCTACAAAGAACTAAAACAGATTTACAAGAAAAAAACAAACAAACCCATTCAAAAGTGGGCAAAGGATATGAACAGACATTTTTCAAAAGAAGACATCTATGAGGCCAACAAACTTACGAAAAAATGCTCATCATCACTGGTCTTTAGAGGAATGCAAATCAAAACCACATCTCACACCAGTTAGAATGGCAATCATTAAAAATTCAGGAGACAACAGATGCTAGAGAGGATGTGGAGAAATAGGAACACTTTTACAGTGTTGATGGGAGTGTAAATTAGTGCAACCATTGTGGAAGAGAGTGTGGCAATTCCTCAAGGAACTAGAAATAGAAATATCATTTGATCCAGCAATCCCATTACTGGGTATATACCCAAACAATTATAAATTGTTCTATTATAAAGACACATGCACACATATGTTCATTGCGGTACTGTTTTACAATAGCAAAGACCTGGAACCAACCCAAATGTCCATCCAAGATAGACTGGTTACAGAAAATGTGGCACATATACACCATGTAATACTATGCAGCCATAAAAAACAATGAGTTCGTGTCCTTCATAGGGATATGGATGAATTTGGAAACCATTCTCAGCCAACTGACACAAGAACAAAAACCAAACACCGAATGTTCTCACTCATAGGCGGGTGTTGAACAATTAGAACACGTGGACACAGGGAAGGGAGTATCACATGCTGTGATCAGTTGTGGGGGCTAGGGGAGGGACAGCAGGGGGTGGGGAGGATGGGGAGGGATAATGTGGGGAGAAATACCAGATATAGGTGATGAGGGGATGAAGGCAGCAAACCACCTTGCCATGTATGTACCTATGCAACAATCCTGAATGATCTGCACAGGTACCCCACAACCTAAGGTACAATAAAAACAAGTTGGCAAAAACTCCAGTGAAAGGGGCACTGCGTATGCAAATTGAGGTTAGAAATGAATTGCTAATTAGTTTGTCTCAGTTATAACAATGGGTCTTGCACACTGAAGGTGCTCAGTAAATATCAAATAAAATCAAGCAACCCAAGGCCACAGAAATAAATGTTGAATCCTCAAAATGAAAAAGTGGGTAGGACAAAGCTAAGAAAAGGAGCAGTTACTGATGATGAAAACAATTATACAGTAGGCAGAGCTTCCTTCCTTAAATATTGGCCTCCCTTACACAATATAATACTGAACAGCTGCTACTCTCCTTAAATCTCTGACCTCAGTCCTCCATGATGAGCGATGTCTTAGTGCTCTGCTGTACACAGCAGGCCAAAATGATCATTAATGGGAGGTAAAGGGGAGTGACCAGGGCTGGCCATCACTTCGAGATCACCTTTCTTTCTTCCCTTTGCTTATGTCCATATACTCCCATTGGAATGCTTTTGAAACAATGGAATCCAACCCCGCTGAAGAGTCATTTTGCTTGAGTTTAGTTACGTGTTGGTTTATTTGATTCAAAGAGATTCATCTGTTTATCACACTGTGAATTGAGATGAAGGAACAGCCCCTGGGAACAAAAGGAAACACAGCACGATGAATAATCTCCATCCTTAAAGGCTACAGTCATTCCAAAAAGCCACTTGCTCTGTTTACCTTCAGCCGTCACTGTGCCCACATTCCTATCCATAATATTCCACTTTCACATCTGTTCTTTTCCAATTCACACGTTTATCCCGTATTAACCTCACATATAAATGCCAACTTCATACTTTTATTCATTTTTAAAACAACTGTTTATTAAATGCCTTCTATGTGCCTGGCACAGTGCTAAATGCCTTCTCACATGTTATATCATTGAGTGATCATATCAATAGCTGCAAGATGACTATTTCCATCTTGGTTTTACTACTGAGGAAACTAAAACAGAGAAGTAAAGACACTTACCTGAGGTCACACAGCTAATAAACAACAAAGTTAGATTAGAACCCACATTTTCTGAGGCTGATCAGTTTTCTTTTCATTGTACCACACTTGCCTTTAACAACTGTATAATTTTTAAGAATTAGTAATTATGCATAATAGTTATAAATTATGAATCTCAGGGCAGAGAAGATGCCTATGGTCTTATATATTACGTTTATTAATCTATCTATAATTATTTTAGGGTTTAGAGAAAATTTGGGACTTTGCAATTGTTTCCATTTGGTATTCTGCCAGTTATTCACTTGTCCTAGCAACATCTCTTTTTTTTCTTTTCTTTTTTTTTTTTTAGACAGGGTTTCTTTCTTGTTGCCCAGGCTGGAGTGCAACGGCATGATCTCAGCTCACTGCAACCTCTGACTTCTGGGTTCAAGCAATTCTCCTGCCTCAGCCTCCCAAGTAGCTGGGATTACAGTCACTGCCACCAGGTCCAGCTAATTTTTGTATTTTTAGTAAAGATGAAGTTTCACCATGTTGGCCAGGCTGGTCTCGAACTCCTGATCTCAGGTGATATACCCGCCTCGGCCTCCCAAAGGGCTTGGATTACAGGCATAAGCCACTGTGCCTTGGCCTTTAGCAACATTCCTAACACACTTTCTCTTTAAATATCTATGTCAAAATACTATCTTCGCCCCCATCTCTTCTGCACCCTGTCCTCAACTCATGCAAATGCTACCTCTTCCATCTTCCACTTGCGGTCACAGGATAAGTTCACAGACTTGGTGATGCTAAACCACACATATTAGGGATTCAGAGGGATGAAAAGCTTTTTTTAAGGTTCTAAATAACAAGCATTTGGAATTTAGTGAAAATGGAGCCTTTAGTTACAACCACACTTGGGAATGAACCGGGTTCCTGGCAAACGAAGACTGAAGACGATGCAGGTGGTGTGTTTAGATCTTTACTTCAATCAGTTCTGACACAAATCTGGGAATAAGTGGTTATTCCCTGGCCCAATCATCTGGCCTATAATCTAGTGGGTTTGGGATATGAGCAGTTTGAGCTGAAAAATTCAAAGTGTCCAATAAAAACAAGAGCTTAAAATGGGAGACACTGACATGAAGTAGTGTGAAAACATACTCTGTTCCAATAAAGACAGCTGAAAAAATTCTCCTTTTTGTAACATTGAGTAAAAGCGATGACATATTTGGTCTCACACTGAATTCATAAAAACAGGGGTTTTTTGCAGAGGGCAAAAACATTATTCAGTGTCCTTTTCCAGCAACAAATGCTAGCATTTCACAACAGGTGAACTTCGGAAACCTGAGAGCAGAGCGAGAACGTCATCTCCCTAAGAACAGAACTTTGGTTTCCTTCTCAATATTCACACCAGAAATTTCTGCAGTCCAGTTTATTCTTCTACATTGTTTCTGCCTGTTGTGAATTAAGTTTGAAATACCTTCTCCTGACATGTGGCATTTCACCTTGGTGCTCTTTCTCTGTGGGAAAGTCTTGCCCATCTGTTTTGAGGCAACTTGGCATCGGAATCTGATTCCACTTGGAAACTTTAGGATGAAACTGGTCTTCAAGGCACATTAATCTCAACTAATCCTGCAGGTGGACACATGCATCAAGTGCCTCACTGCCTGATGTGGCAGTGTCCTTGCCATGCAAGCTGCAATCATACAGTTGACTCCACTCCGATGAGCTCCTCTCTCCTGAATACCCCAAGCTCCCTACCCAGCTGCTGGGATGGGATCCCTTGGTTTGTTTGCATATTTTAGCCTGCTCAGGCTCCTGTTTAGCATTTGTTTTTCTTGGCATTTCAAAGCATTATGTTCATTTTTATTATACCCTTGACAGACCAAATCCTAGTGCCAGCAGGCCACAATGAAACAAACACTTACAATTTATAGAAGAAATTCAGATTCTATTTTCCATGAAGCCTAGAAGTTTCATCACCTGGTAAAATACTGCAGGCAGGACAGTAGGCTCCCCCACCATACTTATGTGACCTTCAGAACTGCCTCTTATGTTTAAATCAATCTCTCTCTCTCTCTCTCTCTCCCTCTCTCTCTCTCCATGCACACACAGCTCTAATTAAAGCAAACTCTGGTACAGATGCCTGTTAACTTTCATAACATAGCCACAAACCTAGCTGCTGAACATTTTAGCACTGAAAACCAACTGTTATCTTTAAATAGTTATGAAACCCTGAGTTCCAATCATTTCAATTCTGTCTATACAAGATACAGCCTTAGGCTGGCTACTCACAGTTCTTTTTTTACTGCTAGACAATTTTCCCTAAAGACCTAAGATGCTGAGGGATCTTGGGCCCAGCTGTACATGTGTCCTCTCACCAAAACATCTCCTGAAAATCTCCATCTGAGCTTGGACTCTGCTCTCATTGCCCATTTATCACACAGCCACCAATGGGTACCTTTAGGGCACATATGAGGTGATTATTCCTGTGCTTAAGACTATGGGTTCTCCCAAAGAGCATGAAACAAGAGACTTTCTCCTAAAAAATTAATCTAGCTAAGAAGGAACATCTTAGCACAACTATAATAATTGATACACATTCTGTGCTCTACTGGTATTCATAATGATCAAATTTTATGAAAATTCTCTAAATTTTATTGGTTATGAAATATCTAATAAAAACTCATGGAAGACAGAAAGTTATGATGAGGTAAGGATACACAATGGATTTCTGGAATGCTAGTAATGCTAGTAATATGCTTTTTTGTATCTAAGTGGACATTCCATTGATATATGCTAACAATTTGCGGAAATGTACACATAATGATCTGTTTCCAAATCCTCAAAATCATCTACCATCCCAGCACTGTGGGAGGCTGACGCGGGTGGATCACGAGGTCAAGAGATCGAGACCATCCTGGTCAACATGGTGAAACCCCGTCTCTACTAAAAATACAAAAAATTAGCTGGGCATGGTGGCGCGTGCCTGTAGTCCCAGCGACTCAGGAGGCTGAGGCAGGAGAATTGCCTGAACCCGGGAGGCGGAGGTGGCGGTGAGCCGAGATCACGCCATTGCACTCCAGCCTGGGTAACAAGAGCGAAACTCCGTCTCAAAAAAAAAAAAAAAAAAAATCATCTACCATGACCTGAGAGTTGAGCTATAATCAACTTTATAACTAAGAGGAAAACTGGATGACCTGAATCCTGTTGCTCCTCGGATAGTTTCCAACAAGGCAGGGAGGTTCTTCTTAGAGTGGTCACCAGCCTTTAGCTCCTCTGATGCTGGGGTCAGAGGCTTGTATTTCTGAAGTTCACATAACACCATCAGACTCTCCTTCCTGGGACACTGCTTGTTTGAAACTACAGCCTGCTATAGAACTGAAATGGGCTGTTTCTCTTGCCCAGGGTGTTGTGTGCCAACTTCACTAAAACACACCTTTAAGATCTGGCTTCACATCTGTGATGGCTAATTTCATGTGTCAAGTTGGAGAGTGTTTCTGGATGAGATTATCATTTAAATAAGTGAACTGTGAGTAAGCAAATTTCCTCCATCAAGTGGGCAGTCCTCATTCAATTGTTTCAAATCCTGAATAGAGCAAAAAGGTGCATCTTTCAAAGCAAGAGGGAATTCTCCAGCAGCCTGTCTTTGGACTCCATCTGTACATCTGCCTTCATCTGCACCATCTTCATCTGTCAGGTCTCTGCCTGCTGGCTTTCAGACTGGAACTATACTGTTGGCAACACTAGATCTCCAGCCTACTGGGACATTGAAGACTGTGTAGTCACCATCTTCCATAATTACATGAACCAATTCCTTATAGCAAATCATATTCGTGTGTGTGTGTGTGTGTGTGTGTGTGTGTGTGTGTGTGTGTGTGTGTGTGATGACATCCTCTTGGTTCTGTTTCTCCGGAGAACCCTGACTAATACAATATCCATTGCTGCATAACAAGTTACACCAAAACTCAAAGACTTAAAACAACCCATATTCATTATCTCACAGCTTCTGTGGATCATAAATACGGTGCAGTGTATCTGGGTCCTCTGCTTCAGTCTCTCATGGGCTGCAGTTAAGGTGTCTGCCTTGTGGGGAAGAGTCTGCTTCTAAGCTCATTGTATTGATGTCAGTAAAATTTAGTTGCTTGTGCACTGTTATGATGAGGGACTCAATTATTCTCTGGCTGGTGGCCAGAGACCACCCTCTGTTCTTAGCCACATGGTCCTTTCCAAAGGGAAAGTGATGACATGGTGGCTTGCTTCATCAGAGAAAGCTTGCAAGAAGAGGTAGAGAGGCAGGGTTAACAAGTAGAAAGTCACAGTCTTTCATAACCTAATCATGTAAGTGACATCATGTCACTTTTCCCATATTTTATTTGTTAGAAATAAGTCACCAAGTCAAGCTTATCTCTACGGAGAGGAGATTGCCAAGGGCATTAATACCAGGAGAAAGAGATCACTGTAAGCCATGTCAGGAACTATTCACTCTACCCATCTAATCTTTGCCAGGCTGGGCTCTTCCTTGTTTCTGCTTCTTGAATATTCTACCCACAACTATGAATATCTATTTTGAAAAAATGCAATTTATCTCATATATATAACACTTTGATTTTTAGGAAACAAACTATACATATGTGTGTATATATATGGTTTTGTATATATACATACATATATATGTATAATATGTGTATATATATAAACTATATATATATACACATACGTACATATTCAGGGTTGTGCTATTTAACTTCAGGAGATTTGTAGGTTAAGTTTGAACAATCAATTATTAGTGTTACTAGAGGAAACACACCCAATTTTATTAGAATTGATAGTAGGAACGTGAGCAGTTTGCTTGGGAGGCTTGCAGGTCTTCTGGACCATCTGGGAACAGAGCAATGACCATCCTTATCAAATTTCCATTGCCAAAATCACAGTGGTAGAAACATAAGTCTAATGTAATTTGAAGGAAAACATTTTCAACCCTCAAGAGAATGACTGGTTTTAGATTCTGGGTTCTGTTTCAGGGAGACATTTTTGTTTTCTTATTGCTTTCCTCCTTTCTATTCCATGGAGGTCAGCTCTATTTCAAAGAGGATAGTATTTAAGGTTACTTTTCTGTATGGTAAGGGATTTGCATACCACCTCATCATGAAGGTATTTATTTTGCTAAGTAAAGTAAGAAAATAAAATAATACTAAGATATGCTTGCCAAACAAAGCTTTAAAAATCCAAATGAAGGGTCAGACATATATGACTGCCATCATCCACAGACTTTTCTAAATTCAGGAGAGAGAGATAGAGCAGTGAGTTTTCATACTCACAATCATAGGCTTTTAAAATTAGTTTCGGAAATTAACAGTTTATTATGGTCCTGTTAATGTTATTACTACTATTGACAACATACTCCTCTGTCTCTCTGTTTTTCTCAAGTTTGTCAATTGGTCTACTGTTACTTCATTTTTCCAGATAGATAGTGGATACAAAAAAATAGCTTTAGCTTGGGCCGGACGCGGTGGCTCACGCCTGTAATCCCAGCACTTTGGGAGGCCGAGGCGGGTGGATCACGAGGTCAAGAGATCGAGACCATCCTGGTCAACATGGTGAAACCCCGTCTCTACTAAAAATACAAAAAATCAGCTGGGCATGGTGGCGCATGCCTGTAATCCCAGCTACTCAGGAGGCTGAGGCAGGAGAATTGCCTGAACCCAGGAGGTGGAGGTTGCAGTGAGCCGAGATCGCGCCATTGCACTCCAGCCTGGGCAACAAGAGTGAAACTCCGTCTCAAAAAAAAAAAAAAAATAGCTTTAGCAACAACTTTACATGATAAATTTAAAAATGATATTCCAAATGAAAAAAGAATGAAATGGCATGCATGTGCACATGCACATACATGCACAGGTAGCTTTTTGATGTGAATGCAGAAAGGTGTGTATGAAGCAGGGAGGGAGATTCATTGACACAAACAGCAGCATTAAGAAAGCCCTGAGTTGGTTGCTTTGGCCCCAGCAAAATTTGAGATCTTTTTTTTTTTTTTTTTTTTTTTTTTTTTTGCAAGAATTATAACTCTGGGGGTGCTAAAAGGACATTAAAGTAGCCACAGAAAAAATTAACTCTTCTATTGCTTTGGAAGCCTTCCCGAGTAGTGGGCTAATATTGTGCATCACAGATTTGGGAGCACAGAGGAACCACAGAGGTGAGAAACTGGTCTCACCAATCAATGTGGAGAGAGTCACTGTGTTGTCACCAGTGTAAGTTAGGCCCTATGATGGCCACCTGTAGCAGGGACTTTCATTCAGAGCTTTTCTCTCTCTCTCTATGTTCGTCTCAGAAGCCACTTATTTAGAACAAAGCAGCTAACTTGATAAGAAAAGCAATGGGAAAAAGTGGGTGACAGACCATAATAGAAATAGGCTTGTTGAAAAATCACTGTCTTGGTTTTAAAGTCTTGTTTGTTCTAGTATCATTAAAAATTTTACAATGCCAACATGCAACCAAGAAGCAGTTCTACATGTTATCTTGTCTTAGCGATAGTTGGTAACAGACTGACTGTTTAATGTAAATTAAGAATAAAGAAAGCTGTAGCTGTAAGAACAGCTGGTAGTAGGGATGAAACAAAACCAAACTTTGCACCATAGCCATCAATAGTGGCATCATACCAACTAGGTCATTGCATTTTTCCGGTTTATTTCCTTGTCTTGATAACCCTAGAGAACTGTAAGAATAAGACGTTAATACTCAAAAAGATAAATTGGAGTCATTACTTGATAAGTTATAAGTGGTTCCTCATATTTCAGTTGTTGGCGAGGAAAGGGTTGGAGTAGTGGTCACAAAAGCTAGTAACAAAAAGAAAAAGAAGAAAAAAAGTGGCAAATTAATTTCCACAAAAGTACCTAGGCTATCTGACAAGCCCAAGAAACCTGCCTTTCCCAAGATAAAGCATCCATGGTAGGGAAGTACTACTTAAAGAATCAGGATTAATTTATATAGATACTGATGTTATTTAAATATTCATAAGAAACATTTCCAGTTATAAGTACTTGTTCTCATTTTTATAAAATGTCTCTGATTTCATATTTATTTTGCTTGAATATTTTTTCCTAATACAATCCATTTTAGTTAATGCAAAAAAAAAAAAAAACTCTTTGGCATATGATACTTAACTTTGTGGCATGAAGGCATGTTGTGCAAAAATTGACACCTACTAACCAATGCTCTGTTAAGCACCTACTATGAGCCTTGCATAGTTTCAAGTACTTTACATATATTATGTTAATTAATCCTTACAAAAATACAATTAAAAAGTGTTGTGTATTATTCCATTTTACAGACTGGAAAACTCAAGTTGGCCAAGTCAATTTTTAATGGGGAATTCTGTTTGGGATTGCAGCACCCATATAAGAACCAGGCTCTCTGGGGGTCTATTTCTCCCACCAGCTGTCCAGGTAAGAATAGAGCCAAAGCACTAAGCTTTAATGTTATGCCACTAGATTTAGAGATACATGTTTTCTTTGATATTTAACAAATTAAATCTGGGGCCAATGAGGCCAGGTCTTTGGAATAATCCTTCACTGTTTTACTCAAACGAATCTGTAGGTAGGATGTGTCTGGAACTCAGATTCACACTGAAATCTTACATAAAGCCATACATAAGGAGCTGCTCACCACTTGGCAGACCAATAAGGAAAACAAGAACAATAAACTACGTATATAAAATGTTAGTGAGAAATTGACATTTCTTTTGACTGCGATTATACTCTTCCTACATTTTTTGGTAGTAAATCAATCTTTTATATATATAGAAAAATGGGGATAGAGAATGACTGGCATTTGGTTTTAAATGTTATAATTTATTATGATCAAAGATTTCCAATATTTGAATACTTGCATGTATTTCTCACACTGTTATTTTGTTTTTCTACTAATAGATGAAATCTAAAATTTTCTTACCAGTGATTCATGGAACACATAGTATCCTCAATAAGAGTTAGCCACCATGGTAGATTGCAAAAGTAACTACAAGTCTCCATTTTTCTTTGTGTCTATGCCACTTTGACTTTGAACTGTGACTTTTCAACTCCTTCCATCAATAGGAAGAGTCTTTTTCTCCTTCTACTTGAATTTGCCTGGTCTTGTGACTTGGCAATACAATGACATAGAAATGATGATGTGCCAGTATGAAGTCTAGGCCTAAAGAGAGATTGAGTAATGCCACCCCATCTCTTAGAACTTGCAGTCAAGATGTGAACAAGCCCAGGCTAGCTTATAAAGAAAAGAAGCCATGTGCCCAGATGAGCACACCAATACCAACAACCCATTAACCCTCAGAAGTAAATTCATCAGCATACATGAGTGACCCCACACCAGATCAGCAACCCACAGAACCATGAGCTAAATAAATGATTGTTGCTTTAAGCCTCTAAGTTCTGGAGTGTTTTTTTTAAACAGCAATGCCTAACTGATACCATCACATCCATAGGCATTGGTTAGAAATGGAAATGGACATTAGAAGACCTTTATTGGAACTTTTTTAAACATATATTTTTATTTAAAAGGTAGCTTTATAATCATCTTTACTGTTTTTATTTTAAAGTTGAAGAAATTTAGGTGCATAGCTTTTGTAAGAATTATGCAAGCTCATATATCTAATTATTGGTAGAGATAAATCTAGAAACTTAGAACAATAAAATTATTTCCCAACGTCCCCAAGTGAAGCAAAGACACCTACATTTACCCATCTCATAGGTGATTTTTTTTTTTTTTTTTTGAGACAAGCCTTGCACTGTTGCCCAGGCTGGAGTGCAATGGCATGATCTTGACTCACTGCAACCTCTGCCTCCCAGTTTCACGCAATTCTCCTGCCTCAGCCTCCCGAGTAGCTGGGATTACAGGCGTACACCACCACACCTGGCTAATTTTTTGTATTTTTAGTTGAGATGGGGTTTTACTACATCGCCAGACTGGTCTTGAGCTCCTGACCCCGTGATCCACCCGCCTCGGCCTCCCAAAGTGCTGGGATTACAGGCATGAGCCACCGTACCTGTCCTGGTGATGTTTACATGACGCTTTGAATGGAACTATCAATTACCTTTGTTAATAAATGTCACTGGATTTTAGGAAATGTATTTTGATGATTCTCTTAAAGGAACGCAGAGCCCACTCCTCATGTGCCACACTACCCCCATTTTAAATTATTTTAATTAGGAGTTGGGAGACCTAAATTTAGAAAACACTGGTCCTAGTCCTGTCTTTGCTAATCATTGGTTCTCGCTCTGCTCCTCAACTTCCCTCTGTGAAGTACTGGGTCTAGACTCTGTGACCTTTAAGGTCCTCACTATGCAACAGCATCACAAGCCTTTTATATGGTAATTCTAAAGGTTTGGAAACAAGACCCAAAAGATAAATGCATTAAAAGTCCCTAGAGCCCGAAGGCCTGCTATCTACTTAGTGGACAGCCTGCTCCTTTTCCAAAATCCAAACAAAAGAAAATTTGGTTTACAGGTGTTTTTTTTATGGGTTATTGTAGGTTATTCATGTAGAAATGAGATTCAGACATCTCTTTTTTCTAAGGTTGCTTTTGTGTATGTTATGACCGTGCTTTTCCATAGTCATTAAATGCATTCTGTGACTTGAGTTGAAATGTATTCAAGGATCCACTTGAAAATAAAACCAGGCACACTGCAACCTCTATTGCGATATTTATCACTGACTCTGCTCACATGACTGCAGAGCACCATAAAACCCTGGAGGGGTTACCTTCACTTAACTGCATCCTTCTCTTTCACCAGCCACTTCTTATTGCAAACAGCTGCTTGGAAACGAGAAAACATTTTCTATTTCCAAGGGATCATTGTTGGCTCTCAAAGTACTCTGCTCGTTTTATTTAACCAATGTTTAAGTTTAATCAAATTTCTAATTCAAAAAATGAGCCAACTTTGCATTTTGAATCACTAGCTCATGAGACTTGTGCATTTAAAACAGTATAAAAGGGATCAAATTCAAGAGCACATGAGAAAAGTGAAGTGTGTGGCTCTTATGTGTTCTGCTAACTCCTGTGATGTTTCTGGACCAGCTGGCCTCTGCCCACACAGGGATTCTCAGGGCACCGACGAAGTCAGCTTATAGTGAAGGCTTCCTTGAGTTCACATAGAGAGCCCATTCCAAATAACCTACTGAAACTGCATCAGCACCAAAGTAAGGGCGGAAAACAAGCTTCACATAAACTTTATTAGCACTCTTTATTATGAAATAAACTAGGCTTACACTTCTTTTGGAGGGAAAAATGATGAACACAAAAAACATACCGTATTTTTACTTACTATCGTGCACTTGTAAAATGCATGGCATGCTGCTTTATAGGCAGTAGCATATAAAATACTTTTTCCAGATGTGGATTCATAATTCTCCAAAGACTATAATAGTTATCATAAGATTTATGGAGGATAATTTATTAATCACATTTTTTTTTCTTTTAGAGATCTGTTTAGTAAGATGAAAGAGAACTTTAAAATGTCATTTTAAAAGAAAGTAGATGGCATGATATCAAGTTACTCCTTTTGTTCAAATTATTTTTAATGACTTTATTTGTTTTATTGCTTTCACGAGTCAGTACCAACTTGGTGGTAATGATCTCTTCAGGAAATCTCTTAAGATTTTTAAAGTAAAATAGCATGGAGCTATTTTAAAAACCAAATGAACTGAATTGTGTGAGTTAATTAGTGTCCATTTATTCAAGAAACACATGAACTACTGAAGCTTATTTTTTATAAGATTTGGAGGAGACAAATCTTGGAAAACTGTAGCTCATTGAACATCCACATAGCTTCCTCAACAGGAACTTAGAAGCCCACTTGTGTCTGAACACATTGTTAAATAAAATACACATTTCAAACATGGATCCCTTTAATCTGGCTTAGATTATTGAAAACACAGCTGTGCTAAATGCATATTGAGTACCCAAGTCACATGACGAGTAAAAATATCCAAATGACCCTCTTTTTGTCATCACTTTATTTGAAGTAACTTTTGTCTAAAGCTTAGCACAGCCAAAGAGAAAAAGAAAATTCTGCAATTCGGGGAGACTACTGGATCCTAAAATCCCTTGTCCTCTCACACAACATGAAATCCTTTCCAATTCCACTGCCCCTGGCAGCATTTACACTAGGCATTTGGCATAGATCATCACTGAATGAACAGTGGGCATACAGACTTTCTTTTGCTTATCCAGGTTCTTGCAACAACCATCAGAGCTCCTTCATCTGTATATCAAGATAATAACATATACTTTGCTGCGTTATCATAAGGGTTAAAATAAAATGATGGATGCAAGTCATCTACAGCCTGGCACATAGTAGTCAATAAACAGGAACTATTATAATTGTGTGTACAAATGTGTGAGAAGTTTGTTTTAATTTTGTAAGAGTAATACAGTCAAGTAGTATTTATTGGTAGATTTGGAAATAAGGGGCATACAATTATTAGCAACCAGAAACAGAAACATATTGAATAACTACCACATGTAATCCACTATTCTAGACTTTGAAAGGGGCACCAAAATACATGGGAAGCAATCTATGTTCCAAAGCATTCATAATCTAAGAGAGGTCTCTTCAAGTGCTGAATATTTCAACAGCATTTTAAACTGAAGGCATTATGAGACCCCAATACCAGAGACAGGCCTGGGATGTGAGTAGCTGTTTCTACAAGAAGGGTATGGACAGTGACTCCCAAAGTCAAGCAAAGGCTGAGAAAGGACGAGTAGGCTATGAAGACTGCCTGCAAGTTGGACTAGAATGGATGTAAGATGGTGAGGAGTCCAGAGAAAGAAAAGTTAAGATCATTTGACATTTAAATTAACCAGGTAATCAGAGAGAAATAAGACCAGGTGCACAGAAGAAGAGCTGAGAAATTAAGAAGCAGGCTAAGCTTCAGTGTAGAAACACAGGGCCTCTCTGAAAGTCTCCTAGCTGAGAGAAGGTCATGGTAAATAGCAGCATCAATCCCAAAAAAGATGCCTACATCTGGTGAATCTATGTGTCCCCAAGGCTCCTTCTGATGTGGCCCCTGCTGTGGCGGTTTTCTATTAGACAAGAAACCCACCCCTGCAGGAGGCTGCAGGAGGCAGCCCGTGGAGAGCCCGGTCCTCCAGTTCCACACCCCACACACACCTCCACTGCCACAGACTCTGCTGCCTTTATACATCTGCCTGCATCACAAGACTGTGAGCTCTGAGAGGACAGCAATTATTTTGTTTCTTCAAGATCATGGGCAGAATCTGTAGTCAGGTAGTCAGAAAATGTCTGCTGAACACTCCGTGCTTGGCTGAAGGGCCAATGGGAACAGCAATTGTTAAAAAGAGTGTATTTACAGGATTCTAATCCATGTAGAAAGTGCCACAAAGAAAGGAAAAGGAGAAGAAAGCAATGGGCATCTAAAGTCAACTTGGAACCCTGATGTGAAAATATTCCCCCAATACGACCTTAGTTCCACTAAGAGCACAGCCTAGGAATGTTCTCTCTAGGAATGCTTTTTAGCCAGTAGTCAAGTGGCCATGAGGAGCTACTCAATACCAAACCAGACTCCATTTGCATCCTTTCTCAGCCCATGGAAGAACCAGGCAGGAACAGCTCATGAACAAGAGGCATGTGCCTGGAGCTCCCGCCTTGTGCCCTGAGAGGCTGTAGAGGCCTGATGCCGTCTGAACCTTACAGTCAACAATGCAGGAAACAAAGGAGCATTCCTGAACCAGCGGGAAATATTCTCTCCCAATAGGCTGGCTGTACTCATTTGGAAAACAAATGAGTGCTCTGTGCACATGAGGGAACAGACTCTCCCTGGCCGGGATGGGAAGCGCTCCCCAGGTCTGTGCTACACAGCTTACCATTGGGGGGAGACGTTCTAAACTGAACCCAACATCTCTTCCAAGTCATTCCTTCTCTTTTCTGAATAAATGCTTTTTATCTGAGCCTTGAACACCAATCAGAAGTTGACAGGTCTGTACAACAACAGAGAAGCCCCATGGCCTCCTCTCATAGAAGCAGTAAAAAGAGTCTCATAGGATAAGTCAAATTGCAGCATCATTTTAGTCAATCTAATCCCAAGACCAAATTTCATGGCCCCAAATGTATGTGTTATATAAGTTCAGAGATAACAGACAGCAAAAGTTGGGTTGATCTTCTCTGAGGAGGTGCCATGCCAGTGCTTTCCAGAGTAAAATTGCTACAGAAGCAAGCCACATGACATATGGCTTTCTCCTTTTGCTACATTGGAGCCAGATCACGGTGGGCCTGGAGTGGCTGCCAGTGGAGTTTACTAGACAGGGGGCTTACATAGTTATCGATAAAACATCAGCACACAGACTCACCTTCCTCTTTCCAGCCTCATCTATATCTGATGCCTCAGGAAAATAATACCTCACTCATATACCACACTTAATTTGTCTCAGACGGTATTCCTAGTGCTTTGCACATAATAACTCGATGATTGCTAAAAACCACCCTATGACTTCTATGCTATTTTTATTTCCATTTTTACAAGTTAAAGTGCTATCAAGTTGGCAGACACCCTGATAGGAAATCTTTTATCTTCTAATAGGCAAATGTTTTTCAGGGCCTGGAATCTACCAAAAAGCAAAGTTTCATTTTCATCTCTGTTGAAATCCAGATAGTCTCTAAAGTTTAAGAGAATAAATGACGCTTAACTCATTAGTCTGCAAATAACACCACTGTATATTCTATTCATCAGCTTAAAGTACAGAAGTCAGAGCAGAGGTGGGGGCTCAGGGCATAAATTTACCATCTGTGATGAAATGAAATCAGATCCGAGGAGTTTCCACTTTGAAGTCTTCCTGAATCTGTGTGGGTTACAGGTCTGAACATATCACCAGCTTTGACAGGTGGCTTTATTTTTCATTTCAAAGGGGGAGAAAGAAAGGCAAGAAAACCAAGGGAACACATGCACAGCAGAGCTTTGAATGTTGCCCTCTCCCTGCACCACCCCTGACAATGCTCACGAGGCACTTTTCCCCATTCAGGCCACAAGGTCAGAGAAGCAAAAGCAGTTGCATTGAGTCTATCCAGGGTTTTGTCCTCCCAGCCATAGTACCGTAAAAGCAGCCTTTTTCCAGCTCAGGGTGCCCACCCTTCTCCTCAGCTCCTAGACTGAACACAAACTAGCTCCACACTTTGGCCAGTGCCTCTGGCATCAGGCACCAACCAGATGGTGTGGACAAGTAGAAGGGGCTCACCTAGAGAAGTGGCTTTTGTCATCTCAGAGTGGGATGACTGTGTTTTTAAAGGCTGACAGCCAGCTGCCCTTCGGAATCACCGAGTCCACGGACCACTGGTTACAACACTGAGCCTGTCTAACCAACACCTTCACATCCTGAGCACGACAGCACGGAGAGGCCTGAGCATGGCCAATGGCTCCCTCTGGGCAGATGACTACATGACTTAAATCCTCCCCACTTCCTAAAGGATTATCTGCTATTTATGCATGACAATGCAACAAAGCAGAGCCCTGAGTGTCGCCAGCACAAATTCAGGCAAGCACAAGCTTGTCCTGGCCTGCCTCGTGCCTCCTGAGGTCCTGAGGAAGCCCCTGGAAAGGCTGACAAGCACCACATCCCATAACACAAAGATGCCCAGCCAGCGGAAACAAGGGACACCCTTCACAAGGCACTCTCCTGGGAGGGGGAAGAAGTTTCTTCAGGGGAAATGGGCCTGGTACCTGAGATCAGATCAGTCACTTGACTTTGCAGAGAGGGGTAACTACCTGTATCCAGGAGAGGTGATACTCAGATTGTCTTCCAGCCCAGTGCACTCCCTCAGGGTCAGTGCCAGAGCCCTCAGGACAGAGGCTTAGAGACTGAGTCCTGAAACCCTGTATGGCTTCAGCTCCTGTATGACCCTGAGGGTGCAAAGCAGCATAACTCCTGAGCAGAGTGCTATAGGAACAGAATTTGACTTCTCTAATACATGATGTTTATTAGACACTTTTTCTGACTACAAACATAATACTTGCTCATTACAGAAAGATTAGAGACAATGGGAAATCATGAAGAGGAAAACAAAAGTCACCTGTAGTCTTACCACTCCGGGCAAGTGAATATTATGTTTGCCCAAGCCCATTTTTTAAGCCGTGAATGTATTTTTTAAGAAATAAAAATAAATACTGTTTTGTAGCCTTCCTTTTTCCTTAGCAATGTCACAAGAAACCTTTCCTCCATCTGTACGTATTCTTTCGTTTATGGGCTTAGTGGCTGCCTAAGGTCCCACTGTGTGTATGTGTATGTATTTATGCAAACTCCTTGTTCATCACTGGTTTCATTTCCTCTTTCTTGACATTATAAATGTTCACTGAAGGGATAATGGGTACGTTTAACTTTATATAACCTCTAAATCTATTCTTAGGATAATTTTTTAAAATACAGCTATATGAACAAAGGGTTTGCATTTGGAATAACTAGAAAAGTCCATTCCAGATTGCTCAGTTGGTGCTCTTGGCTTCATAAACACTAAAGGTGACTCTGTCTTCTGAATTCTGGCAGCCTTCAGGTTGTTTTAGAATCCAGTTGCTGCCCCCAAGTGAAGTTTGATTAATGTGCCATATCATCACTCAGGACAAACCTGTATCCCATGATTGATCCTCACAAATGCTCCTCTGTATTTGGTAGTATTGCAATGTGTTTTAGGGCATGGATTTGGGGGTCAGATAGGCCTGGGTTTGGGTCTCTGCTTCTCATTATCTTGTGACGTTGGGCAAATTACTTAATCTCTTTCATTTTCCACTGTTATTATTATTGCTAACTACTTACTCACCAGCCATCCTCACCCTTGCCGTGGATTGATAGTTTACAGTGATATTTTAGGATTGAGATAAGAGGTATGAAAAAAAATCGATAATTTTCCAGGTATCAAGGACTTAGACAGCTAGTAGGACTCAAGGCCAGGTATGGTGGCTCACGCCTGTAATCTCAACAGTTTGGGAGGCTGAGGCGGGCAGATCACTTGAGGCCAGGAGTTCAAGACCAGCCTGGCTAACATGGTGAAACCCCGTCACTACTAAAAATACACAAATTAGGCAGGCATGGTGGTCCGCACCTGTAATCCCAGCTACTGGAGAGGCTGAGGCAAGAGAATTGCTTGAAGCCAGGAGGTGGAGGTTGCAGTGAGCTAAGGTCGTGCCACTGCATTCCAGCCTGGGCAACAGTGAGACTCCATCTCAAAAAAAAAAAAAAAAAAAATAAAAACAGTCAAGGGGAAGCATAAAAAATTATCTTGGAAATCAGCTAGCCTCAATCTCCTATGCTGTTTTGCAAATAGGAAAAGCAAGGGAGGAAAAGTGGACTTTGGCATTCTTTCCAAGTTTCCATTAGAAGTTCTTTTGTCTGACTGCCTCCCTACAGTATTATATAGCTCTCAAATGAAATGAGGGCAACAGAAAGTATATCACATTTCCCACACAGCTTATAGCATCAAAAGATGTAAGGTATTTGACTTGCCAAAACTATTACAGAAAATAGTGGGAGAGAGTGAATCTTACTCCTGAGCAAGAGAGAGGCAGCTGAGCTCTGCCATTGGTACAGCTGGTATTTTGTGGACCCTGCCCTCAAACTAAGACAGGGATTGGGTAAAGATATTGAAGTCACAGTAATAAATGGGGGTATAAACTAGAGAGTTACTCTTGAGTATCTATTGCTTCAACTTCACCAGCCACTATAGGCTTCTATGTCCTGGGAATCACCATTGAAAACGAAGATTAGTTAAACCTATGTTTCTTGAACTTTGTGAGCAATCACAAATCCTTCCAAGAAAATATTAATATCTGTGTCCTCTCTTCAGAAATTGTTCCAAATATGTAGCGGCTTCATGGAAACCCATCCTATGATCCCAAGATAAAAGCACAATGTAAAGTAAGAATGACAATGGAATTAGGCACTGAGATAGGTTTAGCACAACTGCTGGGCTCTGATTTAAGTTTTAAGCACTCTGAAAACAAAAGAAGCGCATTGGTTTAATACCTACAAATCCAAAGCATTTAAATCCATGTTTGGAGATACATTTATTTCTAAACTTAAATTCAAGGAAAAAAATTATCACATAGATTGTGTTAGCACACAATCCAAAGTCTTCAATTTTGATCTTCTTTGTGCATTGAAATGCCTCCTATGAAATGGAGAACATCCCTCTAATGACCTAATTAACTAGCATTCAAGGATAAGTAAAGATTCATAGTGTCCAAGACCCCTTCTCCCTGGTTAAAGAGAATGCTGTGACTCATTGTCAAGAATCCCTTTCCTAGAACATCAAGGCTAGGACCTGCTTTAACACCACAGCTCACCCACTTATTCATTCATTCATTCACAATTTGTTTTTCTAAGGGCCTTCTCTACACCAGAAGTTGTATTAGGCACCTGCCAACAGGAATTGAGAGATAACAGATGAGTGAATAAGACATGGCAGAAAGAGACAAATTGGTGAGATGTGATCATGTTCACCTGTGAATCCTCACGTGACTAGCAGCAATTCTACATTGTAGCAGTGAGCTTCTGTATCCTGTGCAGAACTGTTGGCTTCATACCAGCTCCTTAGGGGAAAGGTCTGGGCATCGTGTCTATGATACCTGAAGTCCTGATGGTACCACTGGGTGCTCAGTAAATACTTGCTTAGAGAAGGCTTCTCATCCTCTCTTGAATACTCAGGTCTTTCCCTAAGCCCGTGGATATTCTATCTGACCCCTTCCAGGAGTTCGAATGAGCCTTCGTTCAAACCTGTTCCTCCTACTGGGGCCGAGACAACACTTCTTTTCCATGCCTGATCTCAATATCGCATTTGGCTTCCCTGTCCCTAGGCACCAGCCATGTCCTGCAGCAAGGGACCCAGACCAGCCCTGCTCATGCCTCTGGCTTCTGCTCATGCTTTCTGAAAAGTAAGAGAAAGTGAGCAAAGCTTGTCTTTCCTTTTCACTTGTAGCTTCACTAAAGAGTTACAAAGGTCATTTTTCCTCTCACTGGATGAAGCAGCAAATGGGCCTGTGGCAATCAGGAGTCAGGTCATGACAAGCCAGACTCTTGGTGTTTCTTTTTAAAATAAATATTGAAATTCCTGTAGTCCCAGCTAACTACTCAGGAGGCTGAGACATTGCTTGAGGCCAGGAGTTCAAGTCCATCTTAGGCAACATAGCAAAACATTGTCTAAAATATTTTTTCAAGTGAAATTCTCAATTTAAAATAATATTTAAGGTAAATAATGAAATTAAGTAAATAAGAATAGAAAACCTGATTTCATTAATGTAGTTTCCAGTTCCTAATTTTTTTTTTTTTTTTTGAGACAGAGTTTCACTCTTGTTACCCAGGCTGGAGTACAATGGTGTGATCTCGGCTCACTGCAACCTCCATCTCCCGGGTTCAAGTGATTCTCCTGCCTCAGCCTACAGAGTAGCTGGGATTACAGGTGTGCATCACCATGCCTGGCTAATTTTGTATTTTTTATAGAGACAGGGTTTCACCATGTTGATCAGGCTGGTCTCGAACTCTGGACCTCAAGTTATTAGCCCAACTCAGCCTCCCAAACTGCTGGGATTACAGGTGTAAGCCACCATGCCTGACCTCCAGTTCCTATTTTTAAGAAAAAGTTCCAATCTCTAGTTTGAGGTACTATATACCATAACTGTCATTCTGGATAAACTTAGAGCAGAACAACATTTAGCGTAATTCTTCCTAAAATCAAGCCTGTAGGTAAAATAACCTCATAATTTAGAATTCTGTATATGCTTTCAGCTATGGAAAATGTAAAAAGCAAAGTATTTCAAGAGACCTTCCAGTCTGCACCAGGACTTGGGTTGTCACAGTTCCATGTAACAATAATAGTTCACATTTGTGGAGTGCTCACTAAGCACCAAGCGATATGGTGAGAGTGTTACATACATCATCTCATTTAATCCTCAGTAACAACTCTACAACTCAGTTACTATTATTCTCTTTTCACACATGAGGAAAGTGAATTTTAGAGGTTGGTTTAAATATTTGTAAATGACAGAGGTACGATTAACATCCAAGTCTCTTTTACTCCATAGCTCAAAATCTTACTACACTAGACTGCTGTGTTATGCTTAACTATTGCTTCTGATAAGGTCTTCCACTTCTGTCTTCCACTTTCTAGTGTAATGTGCTACATTCACTGCAAAGAATGTTTTGGTTATGGTTATTATCAACGTTGTGATTAATGAAAATGATAACTAGTAAGTATTATTATTGCTACAACCAACATGTGTGCATGCAGTGTTTTAGTTTGTAATGCACCTGCATAAATATTATATTATTAATTTTTCTGCAACTCTATGATATGGATATTGTCCCGATTTTACAGACAGAAAACTGAGGCTCAGAGCATTAAATTACTGGTACAGAAAGTGTCAACCTGCCAAATCCAGGCAGACCCTCTACTCACAGGACCTTGGCAAAGAGCGCCTCCTTAAATTTTGTGTCCAAAGTAACTCTCACTTGCCTTATTCTAGGCCAGCCCTCAGGCAGAGCCACAGCTAAGTTCTCTCTGTAATGCAGGTTAGATTGGTTTCTCCCAACTTATAAGATATTGACAGTCCTAATCCCTTGGAAAAGATTGATTCTGTAAGTCAGCAGTGAGTGACGGAGCCCAAATACAAATGCAACCAGAACTCCAAGATGGCTGAAAAGATGCAGCTTCTTGGGCCCACAGGCTGGGAGGATCTTGGAGACAGTGATTGTGAATCATTTATCTCTATACTTCCAGCCTAAGCCTTGGGCCTGACATTCAGAGAATGCTTGATACTTTTTGAATAATAAATGAGTGAATCAAGGAGTCAACCAACCAACAAACAGTGCTGAGTTTAGAGTTAGTCAATGTCTTCTTCCCCTGATGCTTCCGCTTTTGACTTTTTCTCAGCGCTTGGAGAAGGTAGAAGGAATATCAGGGAGCCTTGCTAAGCAGCTGGCCAGGTAGGATACAGGTGAAAGAAAAATCAGCAAAAGCTCCCACTCCTAACTGTCTGTCATGTCCCTTTGGACCTTGCTGACTCAGTTCCCTAACCTTCAGGTGCCTCCCATCTGTCCTCTTGGAGGCGGCTGGGAAGAAGTTCTTGCACTCACAGGAAGAAGGCCACTCATTCACCTTGACTTTCCTTTCTTAGAGTATTCTCTGGGAAAACTGAGCCCTTTTCATCTGCAATGTAGGAGCAGCCACCCTTTGGAGAATGTCAAGATCCAATTTTGTATAAAAGGTTTCTTTTATTTCTTATTTCTATTTAAGGGAGAAAGAGAAGCAAGATTGATCCCAGTTTCTAACACAGATTGAAAATGGAGTTTTGCCAATTTTCTATGTTTTACCCTGCCATGCTCTGCTGGCCAAGGTAGGAGAGAAACAAGCAGCCTGTGTTCCTAGAACGTTTTTCTGAAAGCAGAAAAATGTCAGTTATTTGGATAATTGAGTGTCCGGCTTAAAATTTGCCTGTGCCACATCTTCGAATAAAAAGGGTTTTGATTAAAAAGTATCAGCAAAACAAACAGGATAATAAAGTAAAATTTCTGTCTGATTTAATGAAATAACTATTTTATGAATTATATAAGTAATGTTAATTATGATCCAATTCAATCTGCTTATTTAAACATATTTCATAGAACCCTCTATTATTAATCAGGAAGCATTTACTAGTCTAGTTTGGGTATACAATTGGCTTTCTTGGCTTTTGTTACCTTTGACAATTCAGATTTTAGTCTCCCTATTGCCAGAGATTGTCCACATCAGTGAAGTTTCATGAGCAGTTTACCAGGGAAAATATCTCCTGGAGAGAACCTGGTGCAGAGTGATGTGTCAGGAACTGCCCTGGCCTGAGAAAGGTGAAGCAGCTGCCTTGCTGCTCTGAGAGGATAAGGCAGGTACACTGTGAGTTGTGGAAGGGATTGGAATGTATACGGAAAGGTCTTTCAACAGAGTTCCAGAAAAGATGAATCTCCACTTGGTTTGGCAATCTTCAGTAGCATTGAGATCTTTCAGCATGCTGCTTTATGTGATAAAATTTTTAAAAGAGGTGAAGAAATTAGCCTGTGATGCAATAATTCCATCCATGCCCCAAATATCTTGTAAACAAGAGGAGATTTTGAGTGTAGAGTGACTCTTTTCTTTCAGGAGCTTCCAGGGTAGAGTGGTGCTGAAGGAAAATGTTGACAAAGAGCAGGAGTCTGATGAGGGCACTCTTCCTTCCTGCCCAGGGAGTACTGCCAGCCATTCGTGGGCATCCTGACTCCCTTCACTAAACAAGTCTGGACTCAGAGCTGAGAAGGTATCCAGATGCTACTTGGGCCACATTGTTACTATTGGCTATACGTTTAAATTATCTGACTATTAAGACACCAGTTCGTGGATGAGGGCCACAGAAAGCTAGCAAAACTGGCAAGGTGAGATAACTCAGGTTTTCTGACACTCAGCTGAAGGAATTTACATAACTCCCCTCTGCCTTTCATGGCCTGGCCCAAGTGTTTGTGAAGAAAACATCAACATATACCACCGACATCAATCATGCAATCTTATGCTTTGCGAATAGGAGCTATACCATGATTTACCAAGCAACTAGCCCATGAATGCCTTGTGAATCTCCTCTTCTCTCATCTCCCTTGCTCTCTCCCTCTACTTTTGTGGCTACACACATGCACATACATGTATTGTCTGAACTCCTCTTCAAAATCATCCAGAACCATGCCCATTAAAGTGGTCTCTCCATCTAATGAATTATCAAGCAGTCCATTATTCTTTCCATTAGAGCTGTCTTGTCACTCCCAAAAGAATTGGAAGCTCTCAACCAAACATATCATTACCTTTCACAATGCCTTGCACTTAGCTGGCATGTGCTTAGTTAAGGTATTCTGGTTGATGGAATCATTTCAGTGTAGCAAATAAGCACACAGCAGTTACGCTGCCCTTACATCCTCTATCTCATAGCCTTTCAGGACTCCTGAGTAGTCCCAGGTCAGTCCAGCTAGTAGTGGGATCAGGGATAAACCCCATTCTCTCTGCTATCTCAGCTGCAAACAAATGAGGTTGGGCTTCTGGCCTCTAAGAGCTTTTTCTGGTTTAACCCTATGGGTTTATGTGGCTCTGTACTTTTCAAAGATCATTCAGTGAGTTCCTCAGACAGCAGTCTCATAATTTCATTTTCAAATTTTGAATGAGCATTTAAGATCAAGCTTAAGGAGTCTCATTAGTCCTTGTGGCTTCTTGTTACCATCTTGATTATCCAAGCTCTTTTCTGCCCCTGAAAAAATGTAAACTCCTGTTCTGGGAGTTAGGTTGTGATCTGCTAATAGCTGCTCCCCTGCTCTTCCCTGCACCCCAGTGTGTGCCAGTGATCCACACTGAACTCTCTTCTCCTGGGTCCTGAGATGACGGCCTCATCCTACTCAAGCCCTCAGCCCCTTTCTCTTCTTTTGACCTGCCCTAGGATTGTGCTCACCAGCCCCAAACACCTCCAAGCACTGGCTGAGCGGCCAAGACACAGCACCACCTCCTAAAGAGCCCTGATGCCCAAGCTCCACACGACAGCAACTGTTCACTTGAAAGTTTGGTTGTTGTTGCTGTTTGGTTTTGTTTGATTGTCTGTTTATTATTCATCGGCCATCTTTCCTTCCCCCTCCACACACACCACCTACCTGACCCTTTCTTCCCCAGCATGGCCCTTGGGCTCACCCAGATGATTTTCTGGCTGACAGCTGGAAAACTGACTGGAGTGTCAGCTAGAACCTGTAACCCAGCCAAGCAGCCTCATGTTTTCAAAAGGGGGGGGAACCTCTTTCCAGACATACTGCCCCATTCCCTGCCCCAGGCCATGGGAACACTCCACAAGACCTCACAGCTACCTGGTCATCTCCTCCAGGACATCACAATGGCAGGCCCCTTCTTCCTAGACAATGCCACCCAAAAGACCAAAAATATGTCTTGGTTACTTCGCACACCCCACGCATTCAGGGACGGGCCTGTAATTGTTATAGTGACTCAATGAGTAGCCATTTGGGCCACACTCCTACCTCCACACAGATTCCTCCAATATGTCATTTTCTCTACCTTATAGGCCCTTAGCTTCAAACTCTTTCTCTGCATGCCATGACTGGTTTCTCATCCTCCCACATCTGTCCCCATTCTGCTCTCACTACCTACTGTAATAATATTTGTGAACTACAAGTTACCCCTCTAGGATTTGAGCTAAGCAGTGCTGATTCTTTTGCCTTTCTTCACAAAACTTGCCTTTTTACTATTATCTTCCTTCTATTTGGACTCTCTTCAAATGGTCCACCTCCCTTCTGAGTTGTAAAGCTGGGAAAGAGGTTTGGTTTGTAAGGCAAAACCATTAGGTTTTATCTCCTCAGATGGAGCCTTTGAGAGTTCAGCTTCTTGCTCTCAGAGGAGAGCATAAGCTTTAATTAGCCAGAATGACAAAATTACCCTGAGAGCAGCCACTTCTTCTTGGCACTGGTCATGGTTGCCTTGAAGTGTGAACACTGCTTGCCATTTTACTAAGCCTGCTTTTGGGGGTCTTGTCACAGTAAAATCTGTATCTTTACAATCAAGGTGGGAATAAAGCGGCAGAGGCATGATGATCCAGGATACTGGTGTGGTCTCTGCACTTCCACTGAGAGGCTTAGCATCCTCTTCTGTTTACCAAGGCCTTTAAGAAATTATTATTATTAAACACCTAGGATTGTAGGGTTCATGAGCTGCATGATAGGAAGGCTTAAGCTCCAGTTGTCTGAGTTGCTTTTGGAAGAGGATCAAACCCAAGCTGAAGCCCCTTCCCGCCTGACTCACAAGGCCATTGTTATTGTATTTAGCTTTGGATAAACTTTCCTATGGAAGGTGACTGCTCACAGCAGTTCATTTGAAATGTGCAGGCTTAGATCTGGCTTCATGTGTGAGCGCAGGCCTGTCATCGTGCATTCCAGGTCACTCTCTGAAATGAATTTGTCTTTCCTCAATGTTTCTCAGAGCCGGGGAGCAGACATTCCTCCGGCTCTGCATTAATCCAATTACTAAACACCTGCAGACATGCAATAACAGTTTGGGTGCCAAGAGCCTTAGAAATGGTTTTATAGCAGAATGTAATCTGCTGTCCTGCTATCAGGAGTCACATTACACACCTGCCAAGATCCAAGCCAAAAAAATAACACTCATGGTTCTCACTCCAGGCAGGAATGTTCGGTACACATTAGAGAGACAACGTGACAGGCATTTTAGTTTGACAGCCACGAACCCCATTAAACATTTTGAACCTCTTAGTAATTGTATTCAAAGTCATTTCAGCACTAAAATGTTTTTAAGAAAAATATGACAAAACAGGATTTTTCTTCCAAGAATGGTTAATGCAACATGCGTTCCCAAAACCTAATTTAGTGAGCACGATGGCTCATACTTGTCTCCTGCGCTTCAGAATATGTCAGAGGTAGCTTCTTACCAGATAAGCTACAGGGGATGCCCCATGGCCACAAGGACACCTGAACCTTGAAAATAATCTCATCCCACCAACTTACACAACCTCACTGCAAAGTTGCTAAACCATTTAGGTATGTACAAACTCATAACACTTGGTGTTCCAAAGGACCTGAAAACCAGGAGGGCTTGGAGAGCCATGCTGATACCTTACTCTAAACACAGCCACCTCCAACCCAGCAAGAGAAGACTCTGGAGAGTTCTTTTTAGAGAGTCTGTCAGAACAATCAGAAACATGTCTTGACTGAGAATGATTAATCTTTTCTCCTGAACTGATTTTGAAGAAATTCTATCTATCACTGCTTGGAGTAAGGAATTCCTTAGTTCCATGTTTTTCACAGGAAACAAATTTCTCTATAAGATCTGCCATGTCATTTAATTTTCACCAATTTGAGTTCTTAAAGGGTGGGGGTAGTGTCTACTCATTTCTATGCAGCCACGACCTTGTAGAGACTTTGCCTAGGGTATAGGGGGCCCTTGGGAAATTTTAGCCCCATGGATTCCTGGGTAGAGGGACGTTTCCCTCATTGTAACCCATAGAGCCGAGCACATGGCCAAGGGAATGTGAAGACGTCCTTTCCTTCCTCCTGGTCACTTAGTCTGCATAAAGAAACCACTGGAGATGTCAGGGATCAGAAAAGAAGAGTAGAAATGTCCTGGGGAACAATGTGAAAGGGAAATTACTCCTCTTTTCTTTTTCTTTTTTTTTTTTGAGACAGATTCTCACTCTGTCACCCAAGCTGGAGTGCAGTAGCGTGATCTCAGCTTACTACAACCTCCGCCTCCCTGGTTCAAGCAATTCTCCTGCTTCAGTCTCCTGAGTAGCTGGAACTACAGGCACACACCACCACACCCAACTAATTTTTGTATTTTTAATAGAGACGGGGTTTCACCATGATCACCAGACTGGTCTTGAACCTCTGACTTCAAGTGTGCTGCCTGACTCAGCCTCCCAAAGTGCTGGGATTACAGGCATGAGTCACCACTCCCGGCCTGGCATCACCCTATCCACTAACTGCTTTGAGTTAACCACCCTCACATCTGAGAAAACTCCACTTTGAACCATGATTCCCCTCCTCCCTCGGATTGCCTGCTAAATTCAACGTCAGAGCACGGCAAGGCTGTACCCCTCTTTTGGCACTTCGGTAGATATAAAACGTGACAGGTGATTGACTGCTGAATGTGTGCCAGCCTTGTCTTCCTAACTAGGGCTTTCACTCTCTGAGGCAGGGAGCAGGATTATGTTTCTCACCTCTCGTAGGTTTCACCCCACATAGCACCAGAAGTCCAGGCACTCCGCAAACACAGAGAGCCCCTGAGTTCTCTCTCCTTGGATTTTCTTTCTAAAAAATATATGCAACCAAGCAACTTTGTCCAACATGGTTTTCAGCTATACCCTAAGTCTTTGCTTGTCAAAGTGTGGTCCTCGGACTATCCACAATGGCATCCACCTAGGAGCTTGTTAAAAATATACAATCTTAAGCCCTAAACTAAACCCACTGAATAACTGCCTACATTTAAGCAACATCCTCAAGAGATTCAAATACATATTAAATGTTGAGGGACCTAGTTAAGCTACAGCCTGCCCATCTCAGAAGGGCACCCTTGGATACCTGAGATAATACACTCTCAGGCAGACAAGCTCTTACAGAAAAGTCTTCTGGAGATCAAAGAGCTGCACAACTCAATATAGCCCCTCAGGATGGAGAAAGACACTGATGATTCAAGAGGTCCATAACCCTGAGAGGAAGATCCACAGTCTCCACAGAGAGAGAGAGCCACAGCCAGAGACGAGGTTTTCGGAACCTGGCTCCAGAGAAGCATTGTGGGGTGGAGAGGCTGTGTCTGCCAGCCCCTCCCACGCAGCCCAGTGTTCTCAGCCCACATGTAACCTTCAGCCCCTGCCCAGAGCAGTCAACGTGACAGTAATAATAGTCGTCACAAGAAAATGCAACCTCGATCATGCTAACAACTTTTGAAAAGTAAAATGCTGGGGATATGATTTCAATTAAAGCTCACATTGTCTGACTTGTCTCTCTGCATGGCAAAAGTTCACCTCCTCTCGCCCTCATACCTCCTCTTCTCAAAACTAAGCCAGACAGGAGGGGCTGTGTCAAGGCCTTCCCCCACCTTGAGGAGCAGTGGTCTGTGTGCCCAGCATCACTTCCCATTCCTCAGTCTACTGAGTTCCATAGCAAAAAATGGCCTTCATGCCAATCTTACCCCAAACAAACCTCAGGATAGAGAAAGGACTACGGACAGAGTCTGAGTCCATTCTTTCTCTCTCTCTCTCTCTCTCGGTTTATGAATAAACCATTATGAACTTAAAAGGGAACTACTCTTGTACAAATGGAAAGAGACTAAATTCCTAGCCAGGGCCTGTCTTCATGCAGACAATCCCACAGATCTGCTTCAGTTGTGCTGAAGGTGGCTTTTCCTAAATCATTCCTGATCTCTTAGCACATAAGTGCCAGACAGCCAGGTTGGGATGAGAAAACACAGGCTTCATTAGGATCCTGCTTCAGAGTTTTCCCGAGGAAGCGAAATTTCTGTGATCCTAGAGATTTCTAATGTTCATCTCAACAAGATACGAAACAGAATACAGTAAACAAGTTTAACATCAAAACCATTTTGTTGCATATAAATCATCCAACTTATATGCTAAGAAATTTATGAACAAATCCAACAGATGTTCACTGAGAGTTAGTCTCCTTTCTAAATCTTCCTCCCATCTTTTCTTCCCCAAGTAATGCCTATTCATTTTTTTTAATTAGCTCAAACATTACCTATACAAAACTTCTCTAAATCTTCCCAAATTTTGCACATGCGCTCTCATTCTCCTGGAGGTAAGTGTCCCTGTTTGATGGAGGTTTTCAGGAAAAACAAAGTTAGCAATTGTTGCTTGGATGGCATCTATTACCTTGAGAGGAATTAACTAGAACTTTGAAATTCAAATGAAGAATTCTCTGTTATAACATCATATATATGTTCCCAATACACCTCACATTTTGTAAAAACTCACATCAAAAGCAGCAGGGATTTGGAGAAAGAAGATCAAAGACAGACCACTCAAAAAATGAAATTTTAACCAGAGCACTAAAAAAAATAGTGACAATTAAAAATACGGTAACAGAGCAGTTAAATTGTCACTGGTATTTGCTGCTGGGATCATAGGATGGATCCTATGTATCTCTGATTTATGTATTTTTATATTTAACTTAGTCTAATTTCTTAAGTTTCTTCCTTTGAGGCATAGGTTCCGAAGGGCATTTACATCTAGTAGAGATCACTTACATCAAAATAAATTCCATGATTCAAGGTGTAAACCCCCTTTATCAGTTCATTTTTAACACTAAGGGAAGTGTATTCACAGCTTCCTCATTTGCAGTTACAGCTTCTCTAAATAGCTTAAAATAGAAGAAAGTGCAATGTTATTTAGCTACCGTATCATTCCTTTTTTTTTTTTTACCCCAAAATAAAGCATTATACAGAATTTTCAGCTTTTTTCTTAAGGTTTTCATATACCGCAAAGTGTTTCTCTTAAATTGATAACCAGTTTCAAGCTTGCTCCACCTTGTTTTGTTTTTCGTTGCTTTTTCTTTTTTTTTTTTTTGGGGGGGTTGGCAGTCAAAGGTATTTATTTTTTATTTTTATTTTGTGTTAATATCTTATACAATGAAGGTATATGACATTCTATTTTGATAGACATATACACTGTGACTTGATTACTTCAGTCCGCCAAATTAACACTAAAATGTTGAGTTAAAAATTACCATTTTATTGACATTGTTTTTCTTATGGAAAGAAATCCTGGGTTGTGGTAGAAGAGACTGTGTAGATGTTTGTAACTAATGGAATCTGAATGTTTCAAATATCAGTAGTGGGGTAGACAGAATAATGTCTCTCTCCCCAAAGATATCCACATCCTAATCCCCCAAATCTGTGACTCTGATGCCCTAAGTAGCAAAAGGGATTTTGAAGACATGATTAAGTTAGGAATCTTAAAATGGGAAGATTACCCAGGGTTATTGAGGTGGGCCCAATGTAAATACAAAGGTCTTTATAAGAGGAGACAGGAGGAGTGTTACAGTCACAGAAGAAGCTGCTGGAGTGGCGTGGGGATGCTAAACAAGGAATGTGGGAACACTGTAGAAGCTGAAAAAGGCAGAGAAATGGATCTTGCTCCAGGCCTCCAGAGAAGCACAGCCCTGCTGATCCATTTTAGGCTTCTGACCTCCAGAACTGTCAGAGAATAAATGTGTGCAGTTTTAAGCCACTAAGTTAGTGGTAATTTGTTACAGCAGCTGTGGGAAACTAACCCAAAGAGTAAAACCACCACTATGAGGTCAGCGCCAGTCATTATTACTTCATCCATCATATTTACCATCACCACCTTCCCAATTTGTCAATGGGGAAAACATTATAAAACTTTTTACCGTGGGCATACACCTTTAGAGCTGTGCAGGTATTGCCTTACAACATATGCTCACGTACTCAAAGATTCAGAGAATCAAGTGAGAAATAGTAACTACAGAGCTTTTGTTAAATACTTAAACTGAATAAATCCTTATACTTTTATACTTTCTTTATAACATCCAAATTAAATAATTACTCAAACTATTGTATGGAGAAATATTTATACCAAAGGAGTCCATCTAGCTATTAACTTCAAGGTCTTTAGAATCAATTATTATATAATTGGTATAATGGGCCTGAGTATTATCCAAAATAGGAAAGCTACTTATTATACTTCCAAAACTGTGCATTGCTACCATTCAAGAACACTGAAAAGTAGGCATAAGATAGGGATTCCTCTCCACTTCAGACTGGGAAATAGGAAGACTCCAACTGGGCCAGCACCCAGTAGCAGTCCACCAGCCTCATCTCCTTACTCCAAGCTAAGTCCACTCTTTTAGACACCTTTACTTTTCTGGACCACAAGCAAGCAACTCGTAAAAGTATGTAAAACACAATACACATCACAAAATATCATTCTCAACCAACTTTATCAACTTTCTACTAAACCACATCTCAATGAAAAAAGAAAAAAGAGAAATGGCCAGATTTTAGCACCTCCTCTGGGAAGCTCGAAGGCTGCTGTGACTGAGCTCAGGGTTTAAGGCAATGACTGCCCATGCTGCACAAGCCTGTTTTAGCATGGTATTGCCTCCTCATCTCACCACCATGTTTCGCAGTTAAAGTATTGTTTTTACATTTTTGCCTTCAGGTATGAGACTGAGAAGCCTCAGTGCTTCACTTTTCTGGTGCTTGCACAAAACATTTCTAGATTAAAAGTAGTATAAGTGAGATGGTGTTATCAATAGTCACTCCACAAACATAAAAAGTAGCCCTGGGTTGTTTATGAAAAGTCCACATGCAAATGTGATCTGAGCTTAGCTAATGGATCTGAGTCGTGGGCTGGTAGTGCTTCTCCAACTACATGTCTCTTTTCCAACTCACCTCGATCTTTCACCATCATTCCCTCATATTTTCAGATGAGTCTAAGAGGGAACTTCAATTATGTCCTCAAAGTAGGAAAAGTGAGCTTTTTTTCTGCTGGTATTTAGGAGAGTCCCCAGCTATGCTACAAATACACTGAGTCACTCCATGTTATGGGGGTTCAACTACATCTCTTCAAAACACAGAGTGCACTGGATTGTCAATCATGAGGGTGTCAAGCATCCCTCCCATTCCTGCAAGTTCAAACCACTTCTCCCGAAATGGGCTTCCCCTTCCCTAAAAGATGGGTTGATCTTGGGACTGGCTTCTACCCACAGAATATGGCAGACTTTCTGCCTCTCAGAAGCCACCACCTTCTGCATGAAGAGGATGCTCAGGTTAGACAACCAAATGCTGGACAACCACAAAGAGAGAGAGAGAGAGAGAGGATGCATAGAGGAAAACCAATGCTCCTGTTAAATCCACCTGACATAGAAAGAGACAGCTCCACTAGGCCCTGCCCAAATCACAGAATCAGGAACCAATAAATGGTGATTATTTAGCCATTATGTTTTGGCATGACTTGCTATGTAGAAATAAGACAATGAAACAGGGAGTAGGGTCTGGAGGGTATGATCTCTATAATTCCTTCTTCTCATGCCTTTTGCTCTTTTTTTTGCTTATTTTTTTTTTCAGACAGAGTCTCACTCTATCGCCCAGGCCAAAGTGTAGTAGTGTGATCTCTGCTCACTGCAACTTCCCCATCCTAGGTTCTAGAAAATCTCCTGCCTCAGCTTCCCAAGTAAATGGGTCTACAGGCCTGCGTACCATGCCAGGCTAATTTTTGTGTTTCTGTAGAGATGGAGTTTCACCAATGTTGGCCAGGCTAGTCTCGAATTCCTGACCTTAGGTGATCCACCCACCTTGGTCCCTCAAAGTGTTGGGATTACTGGCATGAGTCACCACATCCAGCCCCCTTTGCTTTTATTTCTCAACACAAAGTACCCATTTGAAAATGCCAAAACTAAAATTCAGTAAGTTGAAGAGACTTTATTCAATAGGGATCCTTCTGCCTCCACCCCAGAGGGGCTCTGCAGGTATCACACCCATTCATGACTGAGACTTGAGAGGCTGTGTGGGCTTCCATGAGCTTTGGCCTGTGGCATCTTACCAGAAAGAGGGGAACGGTAGATGGATGTTCCCGGCCTAAATGCCCAGAGCTCCCTGACAAGGAAAGGAAGGAAGAAGTGACTGTTACAGAAAAATTGGGTGGATAACTGCAAAAGGATTATGCTATAATAACAATGAGGATTGGATTTCATAAAATCCTCAGTTCATAAGTTCATGGCTAGAAACAAGTTCCCCCCCGAAGCAGTTCGTTCAGCAGTCTTGAAAAGCAAGTGTGACTTTTACATTTCTGCTTTCTCTGCTCTGTTAATAAGGCCTGGTATGCGACTGCAGTCCAACCGGACAATTGAGAAAACATAACTTGGCCCAGTGATGTGGAAAAGCAGTTGCCCACCTGGTGTGACTTAGATACACACAGAGCTCTACACAACACCATGCAAAGAGAGGAGGCAGAGTCCCGGGCGCTGGTGACGGAGGACAGAAAGTGTGAGAGGCCAGTCAGATCCTGGGGAAGAATAAAAACAAAATGAGCCTCGACAAAAAGAGGTCATGAGAGCGTTCCAGAAAACACCCCCTCACACACGTTTACAGTTCAGCGATTGCAGCGTTTAATGATGTCAGAGGTTGTTTCGCAGGTTACCCGGCAGAGGTGGAAAGCCTGTGATTCTGGTAATAACAACCACATTGCTCCAACTCCCCTCACAACAGGGGCAGAGGCTCTGGCTCCAAGAAGTGCCCTGGGGAGCCAGTCTCAGTTCTGCCGGGCAGATGAGCACACAGCAGTCACTCAAACCTGGGACCAATCACGTAATCCAAACCCTCCACATTCTCGCACATCCTCGCATCATGACAAACTCCTAAAGCAGGGAAAGGAACAGAACTTAGAACCCACCGGGAGACTCAGGCACTAGCCAAATTTTATTTGCTGCCCAACCTGGGACACACATCCTTACGGTTGCTGGGTCTCTATTTCCTCTTCTGCAAGAACAGTCAGACAGAATGATGGCTTAACATCCTTTATACCTCCATAGTTCAATTTTTTAAATCATCGATATATTTCCTTATTTTTAAAAGCTAACATAAAGTTGCCTGCAGTAAATTTCTATGCTCCCCTGCTGGGGTCTATTATTTCATATTATTCCCCTTGTTGTGAAAATTACAACAGTACAAAGTACAAAATGCCTGTCCTCTAAGTCAAGGCCATGACAGTCTGAGCAGAGAGGCCAGGAGTTCACCTAGGGCCTTGTCTAATAACTCAATGTTTTATGAGTTATTTTTCATTAAAGCTTTTGGGTCACACGCTGTAGTCAGTGCACTTTCTGTTTGGTCATTGGGGTGTTCTTATTGAGATGTTCTTTATGGCATAGAATGCAGTAATTCGATGTTTATGAGTATTCTAAGGACACTTGAAAAGAAGGTACCTTATCTGAAGCACATAAAGTAGATCACTAACATAAAAATTCAACTTGTTCCTTACCCTAGTTCCCTTGGTACTTACTCATGTTTTCCTATTTCATTTTATTATTATTGCCTACTTAAACTGTAATAAATTCATAGTGCTATATTCAAATCTAGCACAGCTTTGTTGTTAATTTGTCCTCTGATTTCTAAGTTGGAGCAGTACCTATTGGATATTATGTTATTCACAACATACAAATTCGTGATCCCATATTTTCATTACAAATGTATTCTTTGACCCTTTGGAATGGGCTGCTTGAAAGCTTTTTGCCTAGGGGTGAACGGACATGGGGGAAAAAGTGTTTTGCCTTATTTTCCACTTTATCTGAGTTCTAGGTCAGCTAACTGATTTCTTTTGGTGTTTTGTTTTCTAATATATTGCTGGCCATTATTTTATGTTTAATCCATTTGTTCTTTTGCCTTGATTAGGTCTCTTATTAACATTCAATTTAATTTAAACGAATCTGAGTGATTTTTTTCCTTGTAATGTAAATCTGTTATATGTGTCCTTCTTTCTGTCATTTTTTCTTCTCCCTGCTTCCTTACCATCTTTATCAACCAGCAGTTTTCTTCTATCATTTATTGATGCTTATCCTTGCCAAATCTTCACTGTTTTCTCTTTCTTGGACTGTTTACCGTGCATACTTTGGTCTCTAAGATCTAGCTTCTATACTGCTATACTTCCCTTATAGCTTTATCACTTTCCTTTTCCTTTTTCCTTAGAGTTCTGTTGTCAAATTCCTGTTTCTTCATTCATTGTTTTCCACAATATCAAGTCAGCCATTTGCTGTTTCAAAAATTATTTTTAATTTTTCCAGAAATTCCTTCAGGTAAAGTATTTATTCACATTTATTTTCTCCTTTTTTTAAAGCTTTTGGTTTTTTTTTTAATAATTGATACATAATAATGGCACATATGTATGGATACAATGTAATGTTTTAAAGCATTTATACATAATTTCCTCCCCTTAGTTCACAGCTTCTACTCACCTACTGAGTTGGGAATACTCATCAAATACTTTCTCAAATGTTCTTCTTTTCGGACAGTAAAGTTACTTTAAGCAAACAGTTCTGAGCTGTCAGGGAATTTCAGCCACCTCCTGACATGCATAAGGCCCTCATAGGTCTGCCATCTTGCCCCACCTAGTCACTCACAGGAAGAAATCTCCCTTCTTTTGCCTTGCAGCTGGTGCTCACCTTTCCACCTTAAGTATTCATACAAGCCTCCCAAAGTCGTCTTCCATTCTCTTCTTAGTCAAGCTTTTTGGGATTGGAAGTTGAAAACAGCCCAAAACCCAGCTCAAACTAGATTAAGGGTGGTCAAGGGGAATGCAACAGAATGGATAAGGTTAGAATGGGGGCTTTCCTGGTAACTAAGCTCCAGAAGTCTAGTACTTTCTCGGGGCTACTGTATAGTACTTTATTCATAACCTAATAATACAGATAAGGGTCAGATTGCTTGGGTTTCAATTATGACTCTACCACTTTTTAGCTCTGTGACCCTTCCTCACCTGTTTCTCCATCAGTGAAATAGTTGGAATATCAGTACCTACGTAATAAAATCCTTAAATGGATTAAATGAGGCAACGTATGCAAATTACAGTGCCTAGCACATAATAAGGTTGATAAAGTTACCTGACATTGGCTCCAAATTGAGGATTTAAGTTGGGATTTGTGAAAACCTGGTCGGCATCTTGCAGAAACTAATAGAAGAAACTCCATACAGATTAAACATACTAAAGCGGTGGGGGGTGGGGGAATAACCCCACACAACCCAACAATAGATTACCAACCCAGATAACTAGCATATGGAGTCAGGAAGCAGAAGGAGTTGTAAGTGAGTTACAGCTGAAAGCTTCATCTTAGCACAGATGGTGGATACAGAACCCCTGGCCACATCTTGGGTAGGTGTGACCACTTCCACCAGGAGCTGTGCTCTGTGCTTTCTTCTATTGCTGATGGGGAACCAATATTGCTTCTCTATGGAGCACTGCCAATGCCCGACCTGGAGTATTCACAGGGGGTCTCCTAGGATTCTCTCTCCTTTACCTTTTGTGTGAAGACATTTTCATCGTAAGTAACAAATACCCAAATCAAACTACATCAACAGGATCAGAAAGGATGAAGACAGAACAGGAACTTTATAAACAACTAGACCCAGATACTCAACATTCTGAGGACTTCCCTAGAATCTCTTAACTCTGCCTCTCCTCGTGTATATCCTTATTTTTTTCTTTTTCATAGATAAGTTCCCTCATGTGATAGGGGCATTGTTGTGGAGCATTCCAGGATCCTTTATTTTGTAACCTAACAGTGGCAGCTCCTGTTAAAACACAATAAGTAAACCAACACATTATTTTATTGGCCTAGCTTGAGTTAAAAGGCCATTCCTGAACCAATTACTATAGTTGAAGGAATAAGGACCTATTTATCATCCCCCATCAGAACTTCATATTTGATACAGGGAGAAAGCAGTCCTCACAAAGAAGCACATACTGTTTTGAGAAGTTGAACACTGAATAACATCAATACTTTTTTCATATACCATCTCAGCTGTCAAATCAAGAGTACTGACATTTAAACTATTTAACACCTCGGACAATTAGAATGAACATTAACTGTAATACTGAAGTCAGACTCTACACATCACCATATTGTGCCAAGCATTATCTTGTTGTTTTTTCTGGTCCATGGGGAGATTCAAGGGTTTCCAAAGGAGGTAACCACCTGGATATCAAGGATAGCATAAGAGCACTCAAAACATTTCAGGAAGTAACAAACTGTTCACCAACCAATATAAAGTATTTCTGCATTTTTATAATGGTTTTCTCATTCTACTATATACTGGCTGCATTAGGTTCCACGGACACTAAATCTAACCAAATATCCCAACCGTCCAGTGTGTGGATGGCACCCTTTACTATTCACTCATGTTGATAAAGATTTCTTTTCCTCTTTTCTGTATATTCTGTTGCTTGTTTCAAGGTAAATTTGAAAGGGAGGAAACAGCAATTTTCATGCTAACAGCTTGCCTGGAAATGTCTGGAATTTTAAAGATAACATTTTTCACTATAAACCCAAACTCACAAATGTATGGAAACTTAGGAAACTGGTCTGTTCCCTGCATCTGAATGTGCCTTTGCTCCCAGAATGCCTGGGGACCTTGGAAGAAATCTGAATTCTACATTTGAGAACAAGAATTCTGTATATCGTGGTCCAGAGAAGTGAGTCCCAAATATCTAATTTTTGCTGACTCTAAAATCTAGTAAAGAAATGCAGCTATGTCTTTGAAGGTTCGGTTGTGTTTATTTTGTTATTGTTATTTCTTCATTATGCTTGAGATTTACTAAAACTAAAAACCACAACTGAATATTCCTCATACCCCACTAATTGTTCTATAGAGAAACCTTTCTGTTCCTTCCTAATCTCAATTGGACTCAGCCCAACTGGAATAAACTGAAGAGCTTTATCAAGCTGATTAAACCCTCTCGCCACACACATGCATTCCCTCCCTATTCCCCAAATGACTACATACTTTAAAGAAAGAGACCACAATTAATATCTTGAAGATATTTCAACTTGTTTTAAAAATATAATGTCTTTTCCTGGGTCATTATTTTTCTGTTTTCCTATCTCTCTCAGAGCCATCAGAATTCTCTGAATATTTTCCCATAAAGACACCTCCAGCATGAATAGGATTTTTTTCCCCCACTGTTTTAAACTGTGGAATCATTTGATTTCAAAAATAATAAAAGTATTTTTGTTAGTAAAATGTTGAGGTGCTTGTAGATTTTTTAGTTATATATGGAACTCCTAAAATAAAATAGAAGAAACCCAGATGCTTTAGGAATCATGTGAATTAAAGTAGAAAAGAACCATATTTTCTGAGAAAGCAATGCCCAGCTTTTTCTTTGATCATAATGTATTGGCCATCCTTTGTTAATGAAATCTTCTGGGTCCTCACCAAATCTGCCTTTACTAGAGCCATCCAAAGACTAGGTTCAAAGTGGTAGTGTAAACTAGTTTAACCATTGTGGAAGACAATGTGGCGCTTCCTCAAGGACCTAGAAATAGAAATTCCATTTGACCCAGCAATCCCATTACTGGGTATATACCCAAAGGATTATAAATCATTATTATATAAAGACACATGCACAGGTATGTTCATTGTGGCACTGTTTACAAAAGCAAAGACCTAGAATCAACCCAAATGCCCATCAATAATAGATTGGACAAGGAAAACGTGGCACATATACACGATGGAAGACAATGCAGCCATTAAAAACGATGAGTTCATGTCCTTTGTAGGGACATGGATAAATCTGGGAACCATCATTCTCAGCAAACTGACAAAAGAACAGAAAATCAAACACCACATGTTCTCACTCATAGGCAGGTGTTGAACAATGAGAACACATAGACATAGGGAGGAGAGCATCACGCACTGGAGACTTTTGGCGGGGGCCAAGGGAGGGACAGTGGGGTGGGTGGGAAGGTTGGGGAGGGATAACATGGGGAGAAATGCCAGATGTAGGTGACAGGGGGATGGAGGCAGCAAACCACATTGCCATGTGTGTACCTATGCAACAATCCCCCATGATCTGCACATGTACCCAGAACCTAAAGTACAATTAAAAAAAAAAAAAAGTCTTTTCTTCAAAAGCCTTGAGGTGAAAGATTTGCTGCTCATTATGCAATGCCAGAGAGCATTTCCTTCAGTTTGGGAGGACAGATGCACACACCACAAGCCTGTCCTGCTCAGTTCAGAGGGGTCAACTTTTCACAGAAGTAACCAGAAAGCTCTAAATATGACTTGTGTAATTCATAAAGCATTTGGAGCTTCTTGCTGCTCTGGTTCCTATGCCTCTTTCAACCTTATTTTGTACTACAATGTACCATACACAGTGAACCTTGAACACAGCAAATGACTCTCCATTCTACACATAGCAACACACAAACATGTCTATTCCATTTTTTAATTGTCTGAAATCCCCTTCCTCTGCTTTACCTGTTGAAATATTAATAACATAGAAGTTCTTCAGCAAACAATATAGAGCTAGGTAAATCATAAGAATTTAGTTGTTGGCAGCTCTTCTCTTCACCATCATCATCATTACCATCACCACCTACTACTGTGCTCACAATTATTATCCTCTAAGATGTAGGTCAAATGCCACCTCTCCCAAGAAAACTTTCCTGATCCTCTAGTCATAACTAATGGCACCACCCCTTATACTCTGTGCTTCTTTGGCTCAGCTCATCGTTGATTCCATTTTACTTTGCACTACGGTTGGTTTATTGTTGTCTTTGCTATTGTTGTTGTTATTTATATGTAAGTTCACCCATTAGTGTATACTCTCCCTGAGAATATATGTCTGATTTTGTAGGACACCCATCCACATTCTGGTAATGCTTTATGTTTTTTGTAGTCAAAGCACAAAAAGTGTAGTAGACACTTGGTGAACATTAAATTGGATTGGCCATCAGTAAAATTTTCTTATTTTGTTTATGTTTTAATGTTTGATCTGGGTTCTTGGTTTTTCTGTACTACATCTTATCTTCTGTAACTTATTCAGTAAAGTTAGCATGCTTATCTTTTCACATATTTATTTCAGAAACTGATTCTGATATTTGGTACATAAATGCTCTCAGTCATTAGTACAATTTGACTACCCTGGAATGAACTTCATGTTGTTCTTCAAATGTGTGTTTCTTTCAGCTCCATGAAGAAACAAAAGTGTAGGTTGCTCTTGATATTTTCACAGGATATCCTCTGACCCCTAAATTAATTTAAGAGTACTGTAGGAAGCAGTGAAAGATTTGTTTGGGTTTCAAATCCCAAAACCTGACCCCCTGACTCTCAGCCCGAAACTACACAGGAAATTTCTAACAGTAAATCAAGAGCTCAAAGTACATTTAGCACAGACAGAGAAAAGAAAAAACTGGGAATGACCATACGATCATTTTTATTGTAATTTAAAGATAATCTGTCAGCATAGAGGAAAGCTAGTCACTGGCTGCACACGGTAATAGTATACACTATTGCAGAAAAACGTTACAGAAAAACTCAATTTTTCATTTTTTTATCCTCAGAGTTAGAGGTACAGAGTATACCACTTTCTAATGATAGGATTAATTTCTCACTGTCTAGACCTCAGCTCTTTGCTTTTATCCATGCTCTACCTCTAATTCTCACATTTATATCTTACCACTGTATAGTTGACTCTCAAATTTGTAATTTGGATCCAGCTTCATCAAAGTCAAGACCATATACCTACTGCACGTCTCCAACTGTGCAATCCACAGGGATCACAGTCAAATGTCCAAAACCAAAACTGTCTTCAATACAGTCCCCTCCCTGGTCACCTGACTGACCCTTATCATCATGCCAAATTGCTGAACGTCTCAGAGCCCCTTTTGAGGTCTTTTTTTTCTTCACATCCAATCAACTTCCATGGTTTATAATTCTTGGACCAGGCTTTTCATTCAAACTATGCAGCAATTCCTTAACTGCCTGTTCAAATTCTCATATGTGTGACAACCCTTAAAACACAGTTCTAGTCATGTTGTTCACCTGATCAAAAATTTTCCCTGGCTCCCTGTGATCTCCTTAGACACCCAAGGCTAGCCAGGTCATCCTAATCTCCCCTTCTTACCATGACATTAACCATAGTTACATATGTGATGGTTTTATATATATTCTCTATGAGGTTTCTTTCTATCTATGCTGCATCTCTATACCCCTCACAGCTTTGCACTGTGCTTCTCACATAGTAGGTGTCATTAAATGTTTTCAAATTGAATTTCATATGCCTGTCTTTATTTTAGAGCCCTAGTTCTTGACCCACTCTAATGAAATCCTGCTTTCATCATATGCCATCTCAAGCCTGGTCCAGATTCCCCTAATCCAAATTTCTGATAATTTGGGCAAAATCCGGTCTTACATTTATCTTTGCAATAGTTACCTGAGAAGTAAATTAATAGTGTAAAATAGCTAGTATGGGTTGCGCTTAACCTAGTTAAAAATAAAAACAAAAAACAAAAAAAACACTAGAGCATTAAGAAGGACTTTTTACACTCACTTAGTATGCTTTTTTACACATACTTATACTTATCTGACCCCAATTGCATCCTAAATTTATTGAGATGCATTTCTTGTAAATATTTATAATCAGACCAGTCCCACTCTACTGATTCAAATCAGTAAGGCTTGACTACCTGTATAATGATTATCCAACTGCTTTCTTTACCTTCTACTTTTCAGTGATAAATGCAAAGTGAATCTGCTCTGCATGGCATTAAAACTGACTACCCTTTTCCACTTTAAATTTATGGAAAAGACTGAGTTGTCCACATGGAGGCGAGAGCAGCAGCAGCAGGATTGTGGGCCCCTCCCTATGCCTTGAACAACTGGTGTAGCCTCCTTGTGCCTTTTGGGTTTTTCATATGTGAAAGGAAAAACAATGATCAGTGTTCCTGCGTCTAGACTCCAGCCCGGCCTGGCCATGTGAACCCAGAAGCATCTTCCTTTTTCCAGGCCATGAAGACGTGAGGTTAGCTGAATTGTTAAGGGTAAATCCTCACTCCATGGTTACTGCCAGGTGTGGATATCTGGCTCTAAAACCAGCCTTGGACCAGGTTTGACCTTTTTACCCGAATCTCCTATCCACACCTCTCCAGCTGACCGATGAGGTTCCTATTACCCCAACTGCCCTGAGCAATAGTATTCAATCACTGCTGCATCTAGCACAACCTGGAAGCAATTTTAAGAATGCTGGCCTCCAGCACCTACAGACATCACTGAACTAGGGGAATATGCTGTGGCTGGATGCTTCATGTGGTGTTAATTAAAAACAACCTGCATTTTTACAAATGCAGCTGTACCACCCACTTACACTCCTCTGTAGTTTCCAGTTAACAACCATGAAAAGCACTGTCTGTCCCTTTAACTTCACAGAAACCACCAGTAATTCACTTTAAAGCAGAGAATTCCAAAAGACTGATTCTTAATTAATCTGTGCAGGGGAGACATTTTCCCACACAAGTTAGCATGTGAGTGATAACCTAGTGTTGCAATATCCCACTCAATTTGCCTTAATACTCACATAAGCAAGGAACTTGAGACCTAGGGAAACCAGTAACTCCTTGGAAGACTGCCATCTACTATCAAGTTACTTTGGCCTAGAAGCTGCCCTTCAGGATATATTACATTAGGAAGGACTTCCTTAGAAAAGGGGTGGTTCAGGACAAATTACTCAGTGTGTGCTCATAGCTACATACACGGATATATTGGAAATACTTGACCTGTTAATTAAACTTTCTTGGCCTCTGTTTTCTCATATATTCAATGGAATAATAATCCCTACTCATTTTTCAAGGCCATCATAAAATAAATTGACATCACTGGTAAACTGTAACTCAATGTGTGATGCAAGGATAGTGCTCTCTTTGCACAAATGAGTGGGTAGCTGCTCATACCACACACCAGTCCCAAATTCTCCTTTCTCCCATGCTTAGACATAAGCATTAGGCATATAGTCTAAGGATACAACATGTTTATTCCATACAATATAAAACAATAGGTGAATGTTGCCAGATACTGCCATAAAGAGAAGAAAAAGAAAAATTTTAAGTGATCATTATCCATGCACCCAATATACTTCACTCATTTTAAGACAGAGATAAAGTGGTCAACCTATGCATAACATATTGTGCTTTCTAAATAAATCCACTTGAGAGGGAAATGTTAATGTATTTGAACAAGCACGATTCAACATTGCCTTGAACAAGAGATGCACAGATACCAGGACACATACACGCACAATGGTAAATGATGGCTATTTCAAAGTAAAAATTGGTTGCAGTGGATGTTAAGGACAGCCTTAGAGGTAAACCAATCAGGAAAAGGCAGTCTAAAGGCTGGACATGAAGTGTATCGAGCAGCTCAACCTATGGTTTGTGATGGGAGTTATTACAATTTATGGGATCATTATATGAATAAACTTTCTGCTGTTTTCAGCATGCAGGCCACCTCTTTCTATCACAATCAAAAGTCTTTTTGTGTTCCTCCCCGGAATCCTCTGTGGCTTTTGGGGTTTGGACATTAGTGATTTCATCATTAAGATGATCCTTGACCGGAAGACATAAGCAAAGGAATTGTGATCAACAAAATTATGTCTTGACAAAGGACTAGTATCCGAAATCTACAAGGAACTCAAGTCAGCAAGAAAAAAATATAAGAATTCCATCGAAAAGTGGGCAAAGGACACAAATAGACATTTCTCAAAATAAGACATATGAACAGCCAACAAACATATGAAAAAATGCTCAACACCACTAATCATCAGGGAAAGACAAATTAAAACCACAATGACATACCACCTTATTCCTGCAAGAATGGCCATAATTAAAATGTCAAAAAACAATAGATGTTGGCATTGATGTGGTGAAAAGGGAACACTTTCACACTGCTGGTGGGAATGTAAATTAATACAACCAGTGTGGAAAATGATATGGAGATTCCTTAAAGAAATAAAAGTAGAACTACCATTCAATCCAGCAATCTCACTACTAGGTATCTGCCCAAAAGAAAAGAAGTCATTATATTAAAAAGATACCTGCACATGCGTATTTATAGCAGCACAATTTGCAATTGCAAAGATATGGACCCAACCTAAGTGCCCATTGACCAATGAATGGATAAAGAAAATGTGCTACATGTATATCATGGACTACTACTCAGCTATAAAAAAAGAACAAAATAATGTCTTTTGCAGTAATGTGGATGAAACTGGAGGCCACTATTCTAAGTGAAGTAACTCAGGAATGGAAAACCAAATACCACATATTCTCACTTACAAGTGGGAGCTAAACTATGAGAATGTGGAAGCCTAAGAGTAATATAATGGACTTTTGGGAGTCAGTGGGGAAAGTGGGGAAGGGGGGTGAAAGATAAAAGACCACATATTGGGTACAAGGTACACTGCTCAGGTGATGGCTGCACTAAAATCTCAGAAATCGCCACTAGAGAATTTATCCATGTAACCAGAAACCATCTGTATCTCAAAAACTACTGAGATAAAATAATTTTAAATTATGTCTTGGGTAATTCTTTTGAGATTGATGGTGCACAGCAGTGTCTGAACTCATAAAAGGTAAGAAGACCCTCAGGGAACATGTGGCCAAGTCCCCTCAAGTCCCTTCATTCCACCTTGCCCAGATAGAGGCATTAAAGCTCCTAAAGCAGAAGAGATCTACTGAAGGCCACAAGGTGAGTGCCGGAGAAAGCCGTCAGGAAGCACATCAAGTAAGGCTGGCCTCATCTCACATATGAGACGGGATCACTGCCATTTTCCCAAGAAGTGAGCCAGAGTCAACTCAGGGGCTCTAACGTCATTGTTACTCCAGTGAGTAACTCATCATTGAACTGAAAACAAGCAGTTCAGAAGAATTTGTGGTAAATGAAAATACTTATCTCTAGTTTTCCTCTATTTAGAAATGTTGGTGCCTCATGTGAGCAATTTCTCAAATTGTCAGCTTTTTAATGCAGCTTTGTATATTTCACGAAACTCTTGGTTTGAGGTAATAAATGTCCTACTTTTCCCCATTTTTCTATACATAATTTTCAGGAATTTATGTCTGCTCTTTTTCTTTAGAATTGTTTGTATATTTTTTAAAATTTAGCCTCATCTCCAAATGAATCATTTAAAGCAACTTGATCAAAACTGAATATTTGCAATCTCCACATTCTTTCAATCTGTGTATGCTCAAGAGTAATGTGCCAGTTTCATTACAGATTTCTAGCACCTCTATTTCCTCCCTAAGTAAATGTGCCCTTTTTCCTAAATTTAAACCCATTTCTATCAGTATTGCCTCCTTTATATCTTTGACAATCTTTATTGCTTTTTTATTTGTGCATCATTTTCATGCTTCAGAACATTCTATGTCACCAAACCCTCTGCAACATTATGTTGCCATCATTGAATGATATACCATTTTTTTTCCTGAAATTCAAGGCTATTGTGAAAGTATGAACAAACTCTGTGAAGATGGAGGGACAAGCTATGTCTGAGCCTTTAGATTCATTGGTATTAAGAACTTAGTCAAAGGGAAGAGATGTGACTGGTGAGGAGGATACTAAATGAAGGTCAGACCAACAGCTGGGGGTCCTGGAAGTTCCCACTGTTGCCCACCTAGGCACAGAAATCTGCATTAGACATTTGGAGAAGAGTCGGGAGTTGAAAACTCCTGCTGTGTGTTGGGTAATCTGAAATTGCAGAGGTAAATTCCATATATTACATGTTTAATGTAATAAAAAATAAGCCTTTCTACCCAAAAAGATGCATCCAGTATTTATAGCAGATTTATTTATGACTGCCAAAGCTAGAAAGCAACCAAGATGTTCTTCAGTACGTGAATAAACTGTGGTATATCCCAACAATGAAATAGTCGTGCTAAAAATAAATGAGCTATCAAGCCATGAAAAGACATGGAGGATGCATAAATGCATATTACTAAGAGAAAGAAGCTAATCTAAAAGGCTACATGCTGTGTAATTCCAACTACATAGCATCCTGGAAAAGGCAAAACTATGGAGATTGTAAAGATCAGCGGTTCCTTGGGGCTAAGGGGAAGGAGGGATAAAGAAGAGAAGCATAGAGAATTTTTAGGGCAGTGAAAATATTTTGTATCATACTATAATTGTGGATACCTGGCATTATACATTTGTCTGAACCCATAGAATGGAATGTACAGCACCAAGAGTGAACCCTAAACTATGGATTTTGAGTGATGATGATATGTCAATGTAAGTTCATCAACTGTAGCAAATGTATCACTCTGGTGGGGATGTTGATGATGGGGGGAGGTACGGAGGCTATGAGAAATCTCTGTGTCTTCCTCTCAAGTTTGTAGTGAATCTAAAACTGTTCCAAAAAAATTGTCTATTGAAAAGTATAAGCTTTGATTATCTTTAATCATCCTCATAGTAATAGCTAGCACTGAGTGTTTACACAGTGCCAGACACCTCTCTAAGTCCTTTGTATGTATCAATTCATTCAATCTTGCAAACAGCCCTCAAAGGTAAGTGCTAGGTTCACCTGCATGTCACAGATGAAGAAGCAAGACATAGAACAGATGTGTGATTCGCATAAAGTTGTACAGCTGTAGCTTTCCCATGCAGGAGTCTGGATCCAGATTTCAGTTTCTTCCATTGTTTCCACAGCTTTGTGCTGCACCTTCACGTCTAAGTGACAGTTGTAATATGAAGGGGAAGAGGTGAATAATTCAGATGCTGTCTAGGAAGGTTGTTTCCTGGGCAAAGACCAGGAGACTTCCCAGATGTCACTGTGGCTTGGCCTGGACAGAGGGGCCCTGACTCCTCCCCCATCAACATGGCAATGGCAGGGGTTGGGGGCAGGGATAATGTGCCAGTGCACTGCCTGTGGGACACTGCCCCCATTTCCCGTCGTGAGCTCCAGGTAGACCAGGTCCTCAGCCCTGCAGCAGTGCCTGATTGAGGTTCTGCAATACACAGGAAGCTTGTGAGGATTTCACGGCCACCTCTTCTGACTTGAGCAAAGGGCACCACTGTTTGTTTTCATGAGAACTGAGCTGGAGGAGCTGAAGGTGTTTCCAATGAAAGCCCACCTGTGTCATGTTAAGAAACACGCCGGAACTGTGGCTTTGAACTTCAGTGTGAGAATTATTTGTTTTTCCTGAGAGTAATGGAAAAGTAGGTTGTGAGTGTCTGTAGGGTCCACAGTGGGCTGAGGACAGCTGCCAACCCCTGCCACAACAAACATACCCACAAACCTGGGGGTGGCCACTGGTGCTGAACTGACCTCGCCATGCTGGAAGTCAGATACTTCAGCACAGGAGGCTGCCCTGTTTCCAAAATCAAGAAACCCGTGATTGCTTCCCCAAAGTGATGACAGCCTAGCTGCCTTATCTCCCCCAGAACACACCTAGGCTCCATGCTTCCTTCTGCCTGCTTGACGACCATCTTCTCCACAGGAAGAAAGTCCTAGTCCTCCTTTGCTTTCTCCCAGGGAAGCCCCAGAAATGTGAAGATGATGTTTGAGGGACACTCCAAGGAGCAGTTGTCCAGGATCAGATGGACCTCAGAGCCTCCTGGCTAAGAGCACAAGAATCAAGAGCCAAAACCTTCTCCCCAGCTCCTCTTCCACTTCTTTCCCCAATGTGGCCCACTGTTCTTTTCTCCTGAATCACATTGTAGTCTCCAAAGTCTTTCTAAAACAAACATATTTATAGCACCTTAGGGTTAGATCATTTCCCTATGACCCCAGAGGACAGTAATTTATAACCTAACTGATACTGCTGAGACATTGATTGGTGACTTCAACCTTTATCATCTTCCTCTCTTACAGATGTCTCTGGTTTGAACAGAAGACTGAGGCAGGCAGCATTTAACTCAACAGCTGGCTTTGCCAATGGTGAAATTCCTGGTGCTGTGATCCTAGTCTGATGTTTTGGACCCTGTCTGTATCCCCAGTCCTCTAGGGCACCAGCAAGTGCCCCCCACAACCCACATTTGCATCTGTCCACATGCTCTGTGGTAAAGGCAGGCTGCTTGAGACTGCAGGCTGAGTTTCTACAAGTTTAAGAGATGCTGCACCAAATCAGGACCATGACAGCTGCCTCATTCTCTAGGCTGCTTCTGTGTAATTTAAATCCCAGCAGGAAAAGCCCACCCTGAAGCTGGAAGACCAGAATTTGAGTCTCAGGTCTTCTCAGGGACCGCTCCTCTGTCTTGAAGGATTAAAAGTCTAGGCTTCAGATGTTTCACACTAAAGTAAAACAGTGACACTAACAAAGACATCTGCCTCCCAATTTCATTGTGAAGATGCTATGACATACTAGAAAACATTTTGTGATCTATAAATGCTTCACAAATGAACACATTTCTCCTATTAGAAGATATAATGTCCAAAAAAATATTGAAAAGTCCATGGGAAATATAGCTTTATGTGTAAATGTTCATTTACAGTTTTATTTATAGTTCTCTGGTCAGCAGCACAGCATTTATGTAATTGCCTCCAGGATCAGCATTATGTGCCACAGGAAAAGCATAAGACACATGAGACCCAATTCCTGTGTCTCCTCCATGTATTCCAGTTACAGTCTGACTGGAAGGGCAGGACACACATGTGAAGTAAGCAGGCAAGCAATGCGGGACAGACATCCTCATGTCAGATGCCTGATTTATAAACACCAGACCTGTAAACAATTCATGCTCAACCTCCATTATCCACCTGACTTTTTCCACTACCACAGTTGCCCATGTCTCCTTGGCAGGAGGAGTCTCATCCCCTGCATCAGGGCCCTGTCTTCCTGCTCATGCCAGATCCCCTTCCCACCTCAAGCCCAAGCTGGAGTTAGGAACCCATTCTTCCAGAAAAGCAGTAAGCTTGGTACTATTATCAGTGTCTGAGCCCTGCAGGTTGGTCGGATGTCCCTTCTCTGAGCTCCCTATCATAGCACTAAGTACACATACTCGTAACTCCCAGAGATCAGGGTCTCTACCAATTTCATCTTTGTATCCACAATGTCTGGACCATTTTGGGCTCAAAGTGGTCAAAAAAATATTTGTGGGATAAACAAATGAAGGAATAAACTATAGCACAGGCTGAATGTGCTTTGAGAGGCTAGCCTGAGAACAAAATCCATATGCTGTCCTGGGAACTATGGTTAAACTAGAAGAATAAAGAAAAGAGGGTTTTTAAATGACACCAAAAAATGAAAATACATATGAGCAAATATGTTTGTATGTAAATATGCAAGCATGGAGCAACTTGAAAAAGAAAACATACCAGTTTATTAATTATATTAAAGAGGGGAAAGAGTTGGAGAAGAAGATAAAAAGGGGGAATTAAAGGGAAAAACTACTGACAAACAACCATATATATGTATCTATGTATAATTTGAAAAGGAGCATGACAATGCTCAGGCATGAGACAAATAAGAAATCAGAACTAACCCAATTGAGGAAATGAGCTGAATGTTCCCAAACACAAATGAGAAGAAAACAGAGCCAAGACCAGGAAGCCAAAGGACACCTTGACAGCGGCAATGCCTGGGCCTGGTGCTCCCTAAAAGATCCAGGGCCCCAGAATGTTGGCTTTTGTAGGCTTTAGGCTTTCTCACTATTGTGTCCAACTCCAGCCGAGGAAAGGTCCAAATAAAATGGTTCACACAGCTATGCCTGCATCATATGAGCTGAACTAATATCAACAATTACATCAGGAAAAATGTGTTTACCTTGGTTTCCCGCCACAGAAAATGGGTCCAAAATGATGTTGAACATACGCCTTTCATTTCTGCTGCTTTAGAAGAACAAATAATTTAACAGGTGGGACTCAGAATTCCAAGGGTTTTTTTTTTTTTTGGAGGGGAGGGGATAGCATCCCTTTTTTTTTTTTTTTTTTTTTTTTTTAACAGTAGAGTCTTAAACATTCCCCTGTTGGTCAATGGAATCTGGAACACTTCTTAACAAACCTCTGTGAATTCTATTTATTTTGCAGAAGTCCTCCTAATGCTCACATTAGCAGCAAGTTGGAAAAGCCTGGTAAGTCCAATCAGACTGTACTTTTGCATGTTATCAGTACAATATGCTGCTTCAACTGAAAGGCTACATTCTCTAGCTCCCCCTAAATTGATCCAGACAGCAAAAAGAGAGGAAATTCATTCTATTTTAACACAGCAATTGGTCCAGACTTCATGCAATATCATTTTAGTCTAGAATTTTCATCACCACTGCCAAAAACATCAAACAGAAACATTTACATGACTCTCACTCAGCTTTCACTCTCCAAAAAATAGCCATCTTATTCCAGGCCTAAGGAAAAAAAAAAGAAATTAAGGGAAAAGAGGTTGGGAGGAGTCATATGGAGCATTTTTAACTGTTTCTCACTGCCTAGTTTCTCAGCTTCACAACAACTATTAACAAATCAATGAAGTTTTGAGATTAAGAACAACCAGAAGTCTCCCCCTATGTCAAATGCTCCATTTCTCAAAATAACAACCTCTATCCATAGTCTCATGAGGGTATCTTGCTCACCTTTTCTCTTTTGCTCACCTGTCCTATATCCCAGATCATTCAGGGAACTAAAATATTTACGCTAGGTATCAGAAAATATCCCCATGATTCACACAAATTAGAGAGTGCATTAGTTTACAGTAACTCTACGGTAATGAATAAGCCAAAAATATATACTGTGTCGAACACAATATGCATAAATGGCTTTCTCACATAAACTTCAAAATAGGTGGTACAGATTGGTGGGCAGGCCTTCCACATGGGATTCAGGAACTCTTGATCCTTCCATATGCTTAGTTCTCTGCTAGGGGCATGGAGTCCTCTGTAGTCAGCCAGCGGACGGGATGAGAGGGTGGAAAGGGCAAATTCACTTCTGAAAACTCTCAGTCCAGAATGACACACACAACTTCCACTCATAATCTATTGGTTAGAACCTAATCACTCATCTGCAAAGAAGGCTGGGGAATGTTGTATAGCTGTGTGTTCTAGAAGAAGAGAAAAGAAGGTTAGTGAAAACCTTGACACTGTCTGCTGCAGACAGTCAACTGAACCAATTCATAGCCTAAATTTTATTTGCATTATAATTGCTTTGGTAATTTCAGAGTTATATTTTAGCTCAGGGCGTATGTATCTGTGTGTTATCCAGATAACATGATTACAATGGCCTAGCTTAAGAATCATACACAGAGTTCAACATCTGACATTTGCTACCATGAAACATTCAGGAAGTCCTGAGGGGACAACTTCTGAAGTAGTCACCTAAAAGTCAAGTCCAACTTGGTTCAGATACACTGCGGAAATCTAAACTCTAAATCAGAGAGTTTGCCTAAGTAAGAATTTGGGGAGTGATACAAAACTTTGCCAAGAACTGTGGCTTCACTGTACTCCTTGGTCAGACTGCATTTCCATGTACTTCATACCTGCGGTTCAGATTCTCAAAGGCATGGAAAAGTGCAATAATTACTATATCCTAATGTGTTAGAGTTCACCAAGCATATTAATAATAATTTGATCTTCAGAAAGAAACTGTAATTACCAGAGAAAAGATTACTTTCCTATTTTTTTTTTAATGTAAAGATGGAAACTGTAAGCCTCAGGACCTAAAAGTATGCAAAGGTTGGACTTAAACTCAAAATTCAAAGGCATTCTTCCCTCACATCAGCACCCCATCAGTGCCCTAGAATGACTGCAATCCCAGTCATTTCCACAACTACAGATGGCTTCTTATTTCCACCCAGATCACTTTCATCCAGTCACTCCTACAGTTTTCATTTAACAAAAGAAAAACCTACCATACAATGCTCCTTGAGCATGACAGAATCCTGCCAGACAAAACTTTTATAAACCCTAAGACTTTGCTACTCAGAATAGGGTGTGTGGACTGGTAGCACTGGAAGCCCCTGGGAATTTGTTAGAAATGAAGGTTCTCAACCCCATTCCCTGAAACAGTGCATCAGATATTCCATCTTAACAAGATCCCAAAGTGATACTGATAAAGTTAGAGTATCACCACTCCAGGATATCCTATAGCATATTAACTTCAATGCCTAGTAGGATCTAAAAATGACCTAACAAAAATGAATTACACAAATCAATAAGAAAAACAGGTAGGAAATAATCAAAATGTAAGAACAGGCAATTTACAGAAAAATACAAATAAACTTTAACACAAAATCATAGTGATTTTGGAAATGCAAATTGAAACAACAGCTTGGCATCATTTTTTACCTATCAGAGTGGCAAAACATTAAAGTTTGATAATATACAAAACTGCAAAAAAATTTTGAAAAAAGAGTGTCCTTTCATACTATAGGAACTTAAATGGTTGTAATCTCTTGGGAAGGCACCTTTTTCAGTACCTTTTTTAAAAAAATTCCAAATATTTTAATTAAACAATTCAACTTCTAAGAATCCAGTCTATACAAATACTTGTTAATGTGTCAAGGTAAATGTAAAAGCACTTTTATTGCTCCATTTGAATTGTGAAAAGTAAAGGGAATTTAAATACCCATCTATTAAAAAATGCTTAAATAAGTTAGTGGGGGAATCCATACTAAGGAACTTATACAATAATTTTTAAAATGTCAGTGTCACAAAAAAAGTCCATGACATATTATTGAATGCCTAAGCAAATTTCAAAATAGTATGTATAGCCTGATCCAATTTCTATATTTAAAAACTATATAGGATAGAAGTATATACATTTGTCCAAATTCATCAAACACTAAATTTAAAATCTGCATTTTCAGCATGGTACTGGCATAAAAATAGACACATAGAAGACCAATGAACAAAATAGAGAACCCAAATATAAACCCATGAATTTACAGCCAATTCATCTTCAACAAAGGTGTTAAGAACATAGAATGGAAAAAAAAGAAAGTGTCTTTAACAAATGCTGCTGGAAAAACTGAATAGCTGTGTGTAGAATGATGTAACTAGGCCCCTATCTCTCATCATACACAAAAATCAAATAAAATAGATTAAAGACTTAAATCTAAGACCTGAAACTATGAATCTGCTAGAAGAAAACATTGAAGAAATGCTCCAGGACATTAATCAGGGCAAATATCTGTTTGTGTAAGATTTCAAAATACAGGCAGCAAACGCAAAAATAGAAAAATGAGATTACATCAAGCTAAATAGCTTCTGCATAGCAAAGAAAACAATCAACAGTGTGAAAAGACAACCAATAGAAAGTGAGAAAATATTTGCAAACTACACATCTGACAAGGGATTGATAACCAGAATATTTAAGGAGCTCAAACAATTCTATAGAAAAGACAAATAATCTGATTTTTTAAATGGGCAACAGATCTGAATAGACATTTCTCAAAAGAAATACAAATAGCCAACAGACATATGGAAAAAAAGATGCTCAACATCATTAATTACCAGAGAAATGTGAATCAAAACTACAATAAGATATCATCTCACTCTAGTTACAGTGGCTTATATCAACAAGAAAGGCAATAGTGGCGGCTGGTGAGGATACAGAGAAAGGGAAACCCTCGTTCACTGCTGATGAGAATGTAAATTAGTACAGCCACTATGGAGAACAGTATGGAGATTTCTCAAAAAACTGAAAGTAGAACAACTGTGTAACCCAGAAACTGCACTACTGGGTATATATGCAAAAGAAATGCAATCAATATATCAAGAAGACATCTGCACTCCCATGTTTATTGCAGTGCTATACTCAACAGCCAAAATATGGAATCAACCTAAGTGCCCATCAACAGAAGAATGGATAAAGAAAAGGTGGTATATATATATATACAATGGAATATTATTCAGCCATAAGCAAAGAATAAAACCCTGTTATAAGTAGCAACATGGATGGAACTGGAAGTCATTATGTTACATGAAATAAACCAAGCACAGAAAGACAAATATCACGTGCTTTTGCTCATATGTGGGATCTGAAAAAGTGGACCTCATGAAGATAGGGAGTAGACTGGTGGTTATCAGAGGCCAGGAAGGGGTTGGGTTGTAGGAAAGAGAAAGAGAAGTTGATGAATGGGTATAAATACATGGTTTGATAGAAGAAAACTTAACACTTATCTAAAAGTAAGACCTAGTGTTAGATAGAGCTGTAGGTTGACTATCACAATAATCTATCATACATTTCAAAATAGCTAGGAGAGAAGAATCAGAATAGTTCTAGCATAAAGAAAGGGTAAACATTAGGGTGACAGATAGTCCAAGTACACTAACCTGATCTTTACAAATTACACTGATCTATTAAATTATTGTATGTACCCCAAAACTATGTACATCTATTATGCATCAATAGGAAAAGAAAAAATAATAATAAAATCAAATCAGTGCATATTGTTTTATGGAAATTATATCTCAGTACAATTGACTTAAAGGATTATATGTAAATTGTTATGTATTTTAGTTATACATTAAGTTATGTATATATTTTATAGTATGTATATATTTTCTTTTTTGAGACAGAGTTTCACTCTTGTTGCCCAGGCTGGAGTGCAATGGTGTGACCTCAGCTCACTAAAACCTCCACCTCCCAGGTTCAAGCAATTTTCCAGCCTCAGCCTCCAGAGTATCTGGGATTACAGGTGCCTGCCACCATACCTGGCTAATTTTTTTTTTTTTTGTATTTTTAATAGAGATGGGGTTTCACCATATTGGCCAGGCTGGTCTTGAGCTCCAGACCTCAGGTGATCCACCTGCCTTACCCTCCCAAACTGCTGGAATTATGGGCATGAGCCACCATGACCAGACTATATATATTTTCACAATCTATATATATTTTCATTCGTATATGCTGTGTATGGATTTTAGGTCTACAAACATGATCTGAAAGGGAACACAACAAATCTTTTAAAGTGGCAGAAGCTGGAAAGAATAAAGTGAGTCGGAACTTTCTGTATTCTTGTATTTCTTTCAACAAATATATACTTTTTGTATTTCAAAAAGGCATAACTTAAAAATTTCAGTGAAATCATTTCCAGTGAACCTGAATCAATGTGGAAACACAAACCTAATTTGGCCTCATTAATTGCTTCCCTTGGCCCAGGTTAGTGATGTGATGTCTGACATGAGGGTCTATCTCCATTGCCCCCATTACCAGACTGGCCCTACATAAACACCTGTTTCTTATCTCATACACGATGACTGAGCACCCTTAAAAATTAGCTCTATGCGAACAACTTTATGAAAACTCAATACAGCCGGGAAGACACTATTCCAGCCCCCAAGCTTAATACTCAACCTGAAAAGCTAAAAATATTCTGTACTGGATAGTGTAGTAAGTCTAAATTTGTTAACCAACTTTAAATACTCTTCTTCCTGCCTCACTCATTGAGCAATATTTATCATTATTTTCCTTCATTTCTGGTCCCCTGTGTTCATACTAGTCTTCATGCTATTCTACAAATACCTCAGCCTTTGCTTCTACTCTCTCACTCAAATAGAGTTTCTATCTCTCTCATGATGGGATGTTCTCATCCACCCAAGTATCATTCTCATCTTCTCTAATTTGTTGCTACGCCCAGAAACCCTCAATCACTTTCCTCCCTATATCTTTCTTTCTTTGTTGGATTATCTTTTCTCTGAAGGAGAAAGGAAATCACGCCTCCCTCTTCCCTATGTCTCTCATCACCTTGCACAATGCGGAGTACATAGAAATGATTAACTGACAATTATCAATGATTTATCACTTTATAATTTTTATGTGTTGGATGAGGAATAGAAAATTAATGGGAAATAAGTGTTTTCCCAAAGGCCTGATGAAGTAGCTACTTTTCCCATTTTACAGTTGAACAAACTGAGGCTTACTGAGGTTAGGTGGTTTGGGCAAGCTCATAAGTTATGGTGCCAATCTTCAAACCTGCTTCTGAATGTCTTTAAAGTCCATGTCTTTGTACCCGGCTGCCTTCCTATACTTGTGACTTAGATGAACTCGTTGAATTCTCACATTGCTGTCTCAAGAAATACTTGTTGATTGATTGATGACATTTTCAGTAGCAATGCGGTCCAGTTAAATGGTTTCCTGCAGCTGAATTTGATGAAAAGCCCCTGCTGTGCTCAGAAAGGTTTAACCTGCTTCAAACTCTGGCTTTCTCACAATACCATCAGTCTCAAGCCCAAGACCTGTGCAACACATAACAAAGTTTTACATACTTGCAGAGCTTAAAAGTAAAGCCTGAGAAGATACCATTCAAACTCAAACCTTTGCATTTGCCGCAGGGAAAACATTCTGGGAAGTCCACCAGCACTCTGCTTCCAGAGATGTTCTCTAGTAGTCACTTGGCCATATAAAGGTCAGACTATCTTAAACAAGCTGCTTTAACTTTATTTCCTGATAAGTGGACCACTGACACATCAACATAGAGAGACAGCCAATTGCAAAGAGGTTCCCGGAAAACCTCCAACCGGCCTGTTAACTGGGAGGAGTGAGCACTGGGGTGGAGCCACAGAAGTTTGTGCCTTTTGCAGTGGGAAGGAGCCTGGCCCCCCCTCTTCCTCGGTGAAATCTGGGATTCAATCTGCTAGATGGAAAGCATATACTGGCAGGACTCTTACCCTGCTGAAGGTCCCTGTTTCCCCCCACCCCGCTTTTCTTTGCCCAATAAATTCCATGTTTTTCTCATCCTTCAAAGTGCCTGTGAGCCTACTATTTCATGGCCGTGTGACAAGGATCCCATCTTTAGCTGAACTTAAGAGAATGTCCTACAACATCAGAACTCTGTAGTCACCAGGAGCCCAGGGCATAGTGATGGCACCAAGGCAAGCACTGGACACTCCAGGGTCAACAAACTTGGCCCCAGATGCAATTTTCCACTAATTAGCAGTGCACTCTCTTGGGCAAAATACTCAATATTTCTGGGTCTGTTCACTCAGATATACTATGAAGATAATGCCACCTTTGCCACTTTTCACCAGGGAATTAAGAGAACCAAGAAAGATCATATTTACAGAAAAATTGTGTATCCCCAAAACTCCCATCTGTATACCACATGGAGAAGAATCATTGTCACTGAGGAAAGTGGAATGCTGCAATGGATACAGCACTAGGTGGAAAATCAGACCCAGAGTCCATTCCTGGCTGAGCTGCCAAATCTTCTCATGTTATAACAGCCAGGATGCTCTGGACTCACCAATCATGTGACTCAAAAAGATATTACCAAGTCTATTCATTTGGAAGTAGCATAATCTAACTAGCAGAATGTTCTAGAACAGGAGCTTAAGAAGCTGAGATGCATGTGGATAGCCCATGGTTTCTTGGGTTGATTTCTGCTACAATGTCCTAGGATTCTAGGATTCCTAACATAGCGCTGACTAACTCAGTCTTGGTGCCTGAAGCATCTCTTTTCCATCACTTTTTATTATTTTTAATTATGTTGCTATTTTTAACCATCCTGACATAAGTGCATTTTAATTCGATAAGCCAACCTGAGTCCTTTTTGAGCCCTCCATCTATAAAACACATCAATTAATAATCAACTTGCTTTGATATTAGTAAGTCATGGGATTTCAGAGTTGGAACAAAACTCAGGGATCAAAGTCAGCCTCGTATGTTACAAATGGTAAGACAGAAACCTAGAGAGAAAAGGACATACCCAAGGTCACACAGCTAGTTGGAGCAGAGGCAGAGGCAGATCCAGGATGGGACCTTCAGGTTGCTGCCTCACAATCCTTTGCTGTCCGTTGCTGAACCTTTGTTTCTCCAGCTATAACACAGAAACAATCCCATGGTCTTGCAACACTGAATATCAATGCCGTGTAAGAAGAAATTTTGCTATAATCATCTTTCCTAAAACTTCAATAATAAATAAATAATGTTCTTCCTGAAAAGTCCTGGAAAGATTCTTGGGAGCCCAAGAATACTGAGTAACTTTTACTTGTACCATCAAACCAGTACACTTTGAACTGGGCTGTTCAAACATGTAATTTGTACACTGCATAAAGCTGTCCAGTTAAGACTGGACAGACCAGTTTAGACCAGCTGCATACTGTCTTTGAAGTCAAACACTTACAGGTGGAGACTGGTGTGGCATAGAGGATACTCAGTGATAACTCAGAAACTTTTGTTTTTCCTTGTTTTATTCTTTTTCAGCCTTTAGGTTCAGGAGGTACAGGTGCTGTTTGTTGCTTGGGTAAATCACATGTCACTTGGTCTGATACACAAAAGATTTCATCACCTAGGTAGTGAGTATAGTCCCTGATAAGCAGTTTTCCATCAACACCCTCCTCCTACCTTCTACCCTCAAATGAACCTTCGTGTCTATTGTTCCCTTATTTGTTTCCATGTTTACTCAATGATAATAACTCAGAAACTTATTCTTTTTGGTTTCTTTTTTAAATAGAAATACTTGTTGCCATGCATTGAAGGGTCCTCAGAAAACAAAATACACCTTATGGATGTAGCAGTAGTAAGACAACAAAAAGAAATCCCTGGAGCTCCATGATCAAGTACATGGGCTGAGCAGTTAGATTCTGAGATTTGAATTCCAGTGGGGCCACTTACTAACTCTGTAATTGTGAGCATGTCACCTGACCTCTGATCTCAGGTTCTTCATCTATACAACAGGAATAATAGTGGTATCTACCTCAAAGGGTATGCATGAGAACTAAATTAGTTAACAACGGAAATTGCCTAAAATAATGACTAGTCTGTGATGAGTACACTACACGTTAGCTCTTATTTTTCTATTGCAAGCACAGACTGCTGGTTTGGTGGCAGAGTTTGTAAATCTTGGAGCAGACTGAGTCACTAGCCATGAATCTCAGGATCTTCCTCTCCTGCAAGTCTCATACAGTTGATAATGTAGGGGTTTAAACAGTGTTCCATTTTTCAAGTTCAGTTTCTAAACTATATCATGGGAGCTTTTTGCTCTTCTATGAGTATTCATGGAGAGTGGTCCGGGTAAGGGGGGTCTCAAGAACCTGTAAGGATAGCACACGCACCTGTTTGGCTGTTTGCACTCTGGGAATCCTCACCTTCCGGTGAACACGCCCCATGAGGAGCAGTGTGGATTCCAGGGCAGCACTGCTGAGCCTCTTGGCAATGGCCAGCCTGCTTCTCAGCCATTTCAACCCTGCATTGTGTCCCTGCCTCTGCCCTCATTCTTACCATGTGACTCTACAAATGTCCAGCCCTCTGGGGCCCTAGGTTTCTCCATCTGTAAAAAGACATGGTGGTCTAAATGTTTCCTACATCTCTTCAAGCTTAACATTTTTTTTTCAATTTTTCTACCTACTATTCTTCCCCCAATATGAAAAACGATCTTCACCAATTCCTAGAGGAACTTATACAAACCCACTGAGAAATGTTGAGCAGTTGGTGCAAAATACCCAGGAATTACATGAACACCATTTAACATAAAAGAGGCCCAGAACATACCCTTGTAGTATGGGAGATGGAATCTTTCAAATTCTCAGTAGGTTCCTTGCGGCTGGTCAAACAGTTCCACCCAGGCAAAGAATAGGCTTAGAAACATCTGAGCCAGACCTTTCCCCAGCTCTGCTCTCTCCCCATTGGTATCACTGGAGTTGCTCACAAGTTCTCAGACAGAGAATTGAGGTTCTGTTTCTTCAAGTCTCTGCAGAGTACAAAAGACTGGGCCCAGTAAGTGCAAAATAGCCTATATTCAAGATCCCTGGAATGTGGCAAGACCGAAGTCACTTACCAAAACAATTGGATGTGAGGAATACCAAGAGAAATGAAGGTCATCCTCAAAGCTGGGGCCAGAATTTTTAAAGCAATCCCAGAAGATTCCCCATTATTTTTGTAAATTATCCAGGTTAGCTTTTCAGAGAAATAAGTCACTGAAAGAAAACCCAAAGTAAAATCCACAAGCATCAGAGAGCTTAACAAGAGAAGGCACTTGATGCATGTTTCTTGAATGAATAAATGTATTTATTTAGATATTTGGAGCTTTCCACTTTACAAAGGAGCTCACTGCTAGGTTCTATTGTAGGACCTTCTGGGTACATTAATGTGTGCTTATGCTCATAGCTGGTTATCCTCTGTTTGCCACAGTCCCCAATCAACTTTTGCCCTTCATCCTGCTCTCTGCCCTGAAGCTTCTATTCCATTTTGGTCAATGAGAGGCACTAGCAAGAAAGCAAAGGGCAGGAAGAGACAGAGACTGGGGTATAGACATTTACTACTGTATTCCATTCCCCTTTTGGTTCTGGCTGTGGCTGCTTTCTATGTCAGCTCTAGCTCCTGTGCTGCAGCTCCAGCTCTCACCAGGGTCCAGTAACACCACTGCTCTTCTCCTCCCAAACCCCAAGATCCAATGGTTTCCCATGGTTACAAACCCCTGAGTGCACAGCCTCTTTTGGATTCCCTAACCTCATGCCTCCTCTGAATAAAATCTCATCATTTAACTCTCCTCTGCTAGAATAGATCACAAGCCATCAGCTCTTTGGCCAAGGGATACGATGAAGAATAGTCAATATTAGGCATCACTAGCTGCCTTTAAGAGTTACTAGAGACACAGAAAGTGAGTCTCTAGCATTTGACTAAGTCAGTGGAGGCCAGGCATGGTGGCTTATGCCTGTAGTCCCAGCACCTTGGGAGGCCAAGGCAAGAGGATCACTTGAGGCCAGGAATTCAAGACCAGTCTAGTCAACATAGTCAGACTTCATCTCTACAAAAATATATGTTAAAAATTAAGCAGGGATGGTGGTGTGTGCCTATAGTCCCAGAAACTCAGGAGGCTGAGGTGGGAGGATTGCTTGAGCCCAAAAGTTTGAGGCTGCAGTGAGCTATGATTGTGCCATTGCGCTCCATCCTGGATGACAGAGAAAGACACTGTCACACACACAGAAAAAATTCAGTGTAAAAACTAATATTCAGTTAACATGCTTTGTAAGATTGCAATCATTACAGAAGGCAGGTGTAATTGAAGTTCAATAAAGTTCTCACAGAAAGTATGCGCCACTGACTTTCTTGTAGTAGTAAAGATGCCAAATATTTCCTCTCTTATTCCATTATCACTTGGCAATTTCAGAGGGGTGAGAAAATTTGAATAGCTACTTGAGTCCTTCAGAATATTCCTTCCCAAAGGAAGCATAAAATATGACAATAGTGGCTATACAAATAAAAGTGGAAATAGCCACTTGAATTCTTCAGAATATTTCTTCCCAAAGGAAGCATAAAATATGGTAGTACCAGTTACTACAAATAAAAGTGGAAATGGGCTTAATTGGGTTACATCTGGTAAAGCCACATTAACCCAACACATTGTGGCATTTTACAGGGTGGCAGAGTAAAGGAGGCATGTCAAACCTTAGGATATACCAGGTGCTCAAAACAGACATCTATCTCACTGCTAAGATCATAAAGGACTCTGTGACAGAAATAGAAAGGCTATATCTTCCTTTTACCTACTCTTTAGGTCCTATGAGTTGACCACTTCCCCCTCTGCCTTTCTTCGTTGCAGAACCCAAAAGAGGGATAGACATTTATTCTATCATTCCCTAAAACACATTCAGTTTCTAACCTCAAAGGGCTTTGCAGCAAAGAACAAGGTGAAAGCTTCATGTCCTGTCTACATCAGACCCAGGGGCATTGACCATGTGTCTTAGAGCACCTCTTAAAATCTAAGATGTAGGCTCCAATAATACTATCTTCATAGAAGTATAATTGTGTCTTCTATATGACAACTCCATGTACAGACACCGAGGGACATTAATAAATAAGACATTTAATCTTTGTTTTCATTTATGATAAAGAATTATTTTTTAATTTTACTTTTAGTTCTGGACTACAAATGCAGAACATGTAGGTTTGTTACACAGGTATACATGTGCCATGGTAGCTGGCTGCACCTATTAATTGATCATCTAGGTTTTAAGTCCCACGTGCATTAGCTGTTTGTCCTAATGCTCTGCCTCCCCTTACTGGCCCTGGTGTACATTGTTCTTCTTCCTGTGTCCATGTGTTCTAATTGTTCAACTCCCACTTGTGAGTAAGAAGATGCAGTGTTTGGTTTTCTGTTCCTGTGTTAGTTTGTTGAGGATGACAGCTTCTAGCTTCATCCATGTTTCTGCAAAAGACGTGATCTCATTCCTTTTTATGGATGCATAGTATTTCATGGTGTATATGAACCACATTTTCTTCATTCAGTCTATCATTGATGGCCATTTGGGTTGATTCCATGTCTTTGCTGTTGTAAATAGTGCTGTAATAAACATACGTGTGTATGTGTCTTTATAGTAGAATGATTTACATTCCTTTGGACATATACCCAGTAATGGAATTGCTGGGTCAAATGGTATTTCTGGTTCTAGATCCTTGAGGAACCACATTGTCTTCTTCCACAATGGTTAAACTAATTTACATTCCCATGAACAGCGTAAAAGCATTCCTATTTCTACACAGCCTCACCAGCATCTATTGTTTCTTTTTCATAATCACCATTCTGACTGGTGTGAGATGGTATCTCATTGTGGTTTTGATTTGGATTTCTCTAATGATCGGTAATGTTGAGCTTTTTTTCATATGTTTATTGGCCAAATAAATGTCTTCTTTTTAGAAGTGTCTGTTTATATCCTTTTTCCTCATTTTCACGGGGTTGTTTGTTTCTTGTAAATTTGTGTAAGTTCCTTGTAGTTTCTGGATATTATACCTTCGTCAGATGGGTAATCACAAAAATTTTCTCCCATTATAGGTTGCCTGTTTACTCCAATTGTAGTTTCTTTTGGTGTGCAGAAGCTCTTTGGTTTAATTAGATCTCATTTGTCAATTTTGGCTTTTATTACAATTGCTTTTAGCTTTTTTGTCATGAAGTCTTTGCCCATGTCTATGCCCTGAATGCTATGGCCTGGGTTTTCCTCTACAGCTTTCCTGGTTTGGGGGTTTACATGTAAGTCTAATCCAACTTGAGTTAATTTTTATATAAGGTATAAGGAAGGGGTCCAGTTTCAGTTTTCTGCATATGTTTAGCCACTTTCTCAGCACCATTTATTAAATAAGGAGTCCTTTCCCCATTGCTTGTTTTGTCCAGTTTGTCAAAGATCAGATGCTTGTAAAAGTGTGGTGATATTTCTGAGTTCTCAGTTCTGTTCCATTGGTCTACATGTCTGTTTTGGTACCAGTATCAAACTCTACTGTAGCCTTGCAGTATAGTTTGAAATCAGGTAGCGTGATGCCTCCATCTTTGTTCTTTTGCTTAGGATTGTCTTTGCTATACAGGCTCCTTTTTTGTTTCATATGAAATTTAAAGTATTTTTTTCTAATTCTGTGAAGAAAGTCAATAGTAGCTTGACAGGAATAGCATTGAATCTGTAAATTACTTTGGGCAGTATGGCCATTTTCACAATATTGATTCTTTCTATGCATGAGGATGAAATGCTTTTCCATTTGTTTGTGTCCTACTTCCTTATGCGGTAGTTTATAGTTCTTTTTAAAGACGTCCTTCACATCCCTTATTAGTTGTATTCCCAAGTACTTTATTCTGTTTGTAGGAATTGTGGTTGGGAGATCATTCATGATTTGGCTCTCTGCTTGTCTACTGTTGATGTATAGGAATGCTGTGATTTTCACACATTAATCTTACATCCTGAGACTTGGCTGAAGTTGCTTATCAGCTTAAGTTTTGGGGCTAAGATAATGGAGTTTTCTAAATACAGAATCATGTCATCTGCAGACAGAAACAGTTTGACTTCCTCTCTTCCCATTTGAATGCTCTATTTCTTTCTCTTGCTTGAGTGCCCTGACAAGAACTTCCAATGCTATGTTGAATAAGAGTGATGAGAGAGGGCATCCTTGTCTTGTGCCAGTTTTCGAAGGGAATGCTTCCAGCTTTTGCCCATTCAGTATGATATTGGCTGTTTGTTATAAATAGCTCTTATTATTTCAAGACATGTTCCATCAATACCTAGTTTATTGAGAGTTTTTAACATGAACGGATATTGAACTTTATCAAAGATCTTTTCTGCATCTATTGAGATGATCATGTGGTTTTGTCATTGATTCCGTTTATGGGATGGATTACGTTTATTGGTTTGCATATGTTGAACAGGGCTTGCATCGCAAGGATGAAGCCATCTTGATTGTGGCTGGTAAGATTTTTAATGTGTTGCTGGATTCAGTTTGCTAGTATTTTATTGAAGATTTTTGCATTGATGTTCATCAGGTATATTGGCTTGAAATTTTTGTTGTTGTTTCCCTGCCAGGTTTTGGTATTAGGATGATGCTGGCATCGTAAAATGAGTTAGAGAGGGGTCCTTCCTTTTCAATTGTCTAGAATACTTTCAGAAATTTGGAATAATTTCTGAATTCTACCAGCTTCTCTCTGTATCTCTGGTAGAATTCAGCTGTGAATTCATCTGGTCCTGGGTTTTTGTTGGTTGGTAGGCTATTAATTACTGCCTTGATTTCAGAACTTGTTATTGGTCTATTCAGGGATTTCACTTCTTCCTGGTTTAGTATTTGGAGGGTGTATGTATTCAGGAATTTATCCATTTCACCTAGATTTTCTAGTTTATTTGTGTAGCAGTGTTTATAGTACTCTCTGATGGTAGTTTGTGTTTCTGTGGGGTCAGTAGTGATATCTCCTTTATCATTTTTATTGTGTCTATTTTATTCTTCTCTCTTTTCTTCTTTATTAGTCTGTCTGTTTATTTTGTTAATTTTTCCAAAACCAGCTCCCAGATTCCTCAATTTTTTGAACGGTTTTTCATATATCTATCTCCTTCAGTTCTGCTCTGATCTTAGTTATTTTTGGTATTCTGCTAGCTTTTGGATTTATTTGTTCTTGCTTCTTTTGCTCTTTTAATTTTGATGTTGGGGTATTGATTTGGCATCTTTCTAGCTTCCTAATGTGGGCACTTAGTGCTATAAATTTTCCTCTTAGCACTGCTTTAGCTATATCCTGGAGATTCTGGTACATGGAATAAGACATTTAATTTAAATTAAAAGTTAAATTTAAAATCCAAACAAATAAATAATATAATTTCCAATGGTGAGAGCTTCTCTGAAGAAAAGAGGGCAGAGAAGGTGGCTAGAGTATGCGGGTGAGTGGTGAGATTTCAGAAAAGCCAGACAGGAGAGATGTGGCTGAGAAGAAGCTTCATGTCTTCAGAGTCTGATACTCTGCTCCACGAGGCAAGCCACTAACACATACTCCCACCTCACCACCCACCTATACCCACAGGGTATGCTTCATCCATGCCCAGCTGCATCTACACTTCTATACTTTTATTCAGACAGAATATTTTATTTTTTCCAGATGTGTTAATGTATAATTGACAAATAAAAACTATGTATGTTCAAAATGTACAACATGATTTGATATATGTATACATTGTGTAATGACTATCACAAGCAAATTATTCATAATTAATACATCCTTCCCCACACATAATTATAACATGTGTGTGCATATGTATGGGTGAGGGCACTTAAGATCTACTCTCAGCACATTTCGAGTAAACAATGCAGTATTTTTAATTATTATCACCATGTTGTTTCATTTGATCCCCAGAACTCATTTTTTCCAGCCCCGAATCCCTGCCAACCACCATTCTACTCTCTGCTTCTATGAGTCTATCAACAGATGAATGGATATAGAAAATGTGATATAAACTTGCAATGGAATATTACTCAGGCATAAAAAAGCAGGAAACCCTGCCATTTGCAACAACATGGATGAACTTGCAGGCCATTATGCTAAGTGAAATAAGTCAGACACTGAAGCTTCTCTAGATTGCTGTTCCTCCCCTGTGTTTCCCTGACCTGACCCCTCACCTTCCATTCTCAGATCAAACACCTCTTCACATAAGCTTTTCCTGATTAATTGCCTCTGCCTCCACCACATCTTTCAGGCTTTATTGAACACTATGCACATATGTATTTATTAAATCACATTCAACACTTTTCTTACATTCCTCATGTTGCATTAAAATTATTGCTTTGATTATTTTTTATTTTTTATTTATTTTTTTACTGCATTTTAGGTTTTGGGGTATATGTGAAGAACATGCGAGATTGTTGCTTTGATTATTTTTTAATTAGACTGCAAGTTCCACTCTTTGTACCAGGCTTCTCTCACTGAACATGACCCACAAGAGAGAAAAACAAAACAAACAACCTCACAAAACCTATGAGAGGTTAGATGGCATTCATGCTGGTTGCACAAATGAGGGAACAAGTACTCAGAGAGGTCAACTCACTTCCATAAGGTTACACGGCAAGTAAGACGGTTGAAGCTGGCATTTAAAACTGGGTTTTCTAAAGCCAAATCCTATAGAGAGTCAGCATCTAGCTAATCAAGGTAAAAAAAGGGATCTGGGCCTGAAATACCACAGCACTGGCAGCCTCTGCACAGGTGTCATTTTGAGCCTCCACAGATCTCTAAGTGAGCCCCTTTCCCTTTGGCCAGAAACTGAAGCTTATCTGTGGTATTTAAAGGGCCAAGAAACTGGATAGAGTTTTATCATAGGAATGGAGAATGTTGTCTGCTTCTGTCAAATTTCAAAATTTTGCAGTTTTATCTCATTTTTAAAATATCTTTTATTCTAAAAATATACTTCCCACCTCCATCATGATTTTATTTTGTCATTTAAATGGTCAAAGAAAACTTGGGAGAGATCAAAAGTGGCAATTCAAGGTGAGCAGGTCGGAGTGGCTCCTGAGTCTCTGATCTCTGGGAATTCTCTAAACCCACAAAGGTAAAGCACCCAGCTAAAGAGTACAATGTTCATTATAAAGCCATTCTTCTGCCACTGCATGGAAGGTAGTCTTCAGATGAACACTATCCTAGAAAACCAGGTGCCTGTGGCAATTTCAGGTGAGAATCTCGGGCCCCACCATGTTCCATCATTACCCATCTACAAAAGAGGGCAGGATCCTTCTCTTCTGTTTCATTTATTTACTACCCTTGGACCCAGTTGCCTGCAAAGTAATTCCTGACAACTGCTATCTCCATTGATCCATCCTATCTATTGCCAGAGATTAAATAGGTACTTTCACTATTGTTTTCACTTGTCTATTTTCTAGACTGGCCTATCCACCTGAAGGCAGGCTCACGCCTCATGTCTCATGCCTATGCACTCCCACAATGTTTGACATTCTGCTTGGTTCACTGTAGTTGCTTAATAAATGCAGATCAGTGGGTCGATCTTCAGGTCTGCACATACAAAGGTATGAGTTCTCCCCACTCAACACAAATTGCAATGATCCAAAAAAAATACCACTAGTCCAGATGCCAAGTGTTCCATCTCCTAATTGTATGCTAATGGGGCATCTTCCCAAGACTTCTGTCTTGGTCAGGAGGGATAAAGGGCCCATTATTTGGAAAACAAGTCCCCAAAGCATCCCATGTGTATGTGTGTCATAGCACTACACACGTCATATCCTTCACTTCTGGTTATTCTTTCATCCAGAGCACCTGCTTCAGAATGAATTGAGCTGAGCTGGGCCATGTGGGAACTGGCACTTCATTTATTCCCCAAAGATGTATGATAGAAGACAAGAAAGTCTTCTATCACATGAGCTTTCCTAAGTACAACTTTGTTCAAATAAGAAATTATTTTATAATTTGAAAGTTACTTTCCAGAAGCTTGAGTTGTGTTTCAGACAGTATCTGTCCAAAAAGAACGACTGAATAATGAATGAGTCAGCCACTCTATGAGAGCTTGTCCAAAATACATGCACAAAGATTCTTTCAAGAAATTAACTAAGAGGGGCTTTACAGTTTGCCCTCCTGACTCTTCCTAGGTAACATGCCCAAAATCGTCATAGACACGTCAGGAAAGAAGGCGGAAAGAGTTAGTTTGCACACCTGTGTCATACAAAGTAGGTTGGTGTCTGCATGCTCTTCTCTTAGGTGGATTAACAAAGAATTATGATATAAAGAAGCCCAGGCCTCACAAAAAGAAGAAAATACTTAGAAATACAGCTAATCAGGGAGGTAAAAGGTATCTACAATGAGAATTACAAAACACTGATCAAAGAAATCAGAGATGACACAAATAAATGGAAAAACATTCCATGCTCATAAATAGAAAGAATCAATATTGTTAAAATGGCTATACTGCCCAAAGCAATTAACAGATCCATTGGTATTCTTACCAAACTACCAATTACATTCTTCAAAGAAATAGAAAAAAAAGGTTTGAAATTCATAAGGAACCCAAAAAGAGCCCGAATATCCAAGGCAATCCTAAACAAAAAGAACAAAGCTGGAGGGATCACTTTACCTGACTTCAAACTAAACTACAGGGCTATAGTAACCGAAACAGCATGATAATAGCACAAAAACAGATGCATAGACTGATGAGACAGAATAGAAATTTTAGAAATAAGGCTGCACACCTACAACCATATAATCTTCAACAAAGCTGACCAAAACAAGCAATGGGGGAGAAATCCCTATTCAATAAATGGTATGTGGATAACTGGCTAGCCACAGGCAGAATATTGAAACTAGACCCCTTCTTTACACCATATACAAACATCAACTCAAGATGGACTAAAGACTTAAATGTAAAACCAAAAACTATAAAAACCCTGAAAGACAATCTAGGCAATACCATTCTGGACATAAGAATTGGCAAATATTTCATGACAAAGATGCCAAAAGCAACTGCAACAAAAGCCAAAATTGGCAAATGGGACCTAATTAAACTAAAGAGCTTCTGCACAGAAAAAGAAACTATCAACAGAGTAAACAGACAACCTACAGAATGGGAGAAAATATTTGCCAACTATGCATCTGACGAAAGCCTAATAGCCAGCATCTAAAAGAAACTTAAACAAATTTACAAGTAAAAAAAATCAAACAACCCCCTCCCCATTAAAAAGTGGGTAAAGGACATGAAATGAACAGACATTTTTCAAAAGAAGATATATATGAGGCCAAAAAGCATATGAAAAAGAAATTCAATATCACTGATCATTAGAGAAATGCAAATCGAAACCATAAGATACCATCTCACACCAGTCAGAATGGCTGTTATTAAAAAGTCACAAAATAACAGAAGCCGAAAAAGTTGCAGAGAAAAGCCTAAACTTATATACTGTTGGTGAAAATGTAAGTTAGTTCAACCATTGTGGTAAGCAGTGTGGCGATTTCCCAAAGAGCTAAACAGAACTACCATTCAACCCAGCAATAATGTGAATTGCAACTATTCTCAACAGCAAAAACATGGAGTCAACCTAAATGCCCATCAATAGTAGGTTGGTTAAAGGAAGTGGGGTACATATACATCATGGAATACTATGCAGCAATAAAAAAAGAATGAGATCATCTCTTTTGCAGGAACTTGAATGGAGCTGGAGGCCATTATGGCTTAGCAAACTAACTAGGGAACAGAAAACCAAAGCACATGTTCTTACTTATAAGTGGAAGCTAAATGATCAGAACAAGTGGACCCAAAGAAGAGGGGAACAACAAATGCTGAGATCTACCTGAGGGTGGAGGGTGAGAGAAGGGAGAGGTGGCAAAAAAAAAAAAAAAAAAAAAAAAAACTGCTGGGTACTAGGCTTAGTCCCTGAGTGATAAAATATTCTGTACAACAAACCCCTGTGACATGAGTTTACCTATATAACTAACCTGCACATATATCCATAAACTTAAAATAAAAGTTTTTAAAGAAAAAACAGGCACCCTGATATTAAGCTAGCCTTGCTTTGCTCATTATCTTTAAATTGAAGACTCAGAGTCAGGTCTCCGAGGGCAAGGATGCATCACCCTGGCTCAATCATATTATTCAGGGATTTCCTGCCCAGCCAGGACTGCCTGGGGGCTCTCACTCTAAGGAGCTAATTGATCTATTGGTATCCCTGTAAAAAACAATTGCAATAATGAGACACATTCATGGGCACCTAGTGATTAAAGGCTGCCTACAGGATGACAAGAAACCTCCAGACTTTCTCATCATGGGACCTAGTGGTGGATACTCCAAGACTGCCCACTGATGACATCCAAGCATGTGTATGAACATAAATACTTAGGAGACAAATTGTGCTTGTCCAAGAAACCACAACTCTTCCAGAGTCAATGCCTTACCTCCACTTTCTCATGAAGTCCTTTCCTTCTACTGTGGCCTCAGCTAAGCCAGAGGATAGGCTGCTTAACACACACACACACACACACACACAGAGAGAGAGAGAGAGAGAGAGAGAGAGAGAGAGAGAGAGAGCCAACAGAGCAAACACATACCTAGTATAGGCAAATCCTATCTCCATCCAAAATATGTGTGATTTATGGATCTGTAGTGAAAAGAGTAAGTGGTGATTCATAACAGTATCAATTAGGTCACATCAGAAAAACATGGGCACCAAGCATTCAGAGGATCCCACAAGGCAATCAATTGGCCAGTGATAGTTTTTGCTTCTTCTGGGAAGCCATACCCAAGAAGCAGAGACACCATTTGCAGTTCTTTTCTATCCTCTGTGCTGGGATTCTGGTCAATGGGACCACCTGCTAATGAGGAGCTTCCATGTGACAAATGCAATTTTTACAAAATGCCACATTAGGGGTGGCTTGCAACCTTGGATTAGGCCCAGGCTGGGGTATGGTGTGGTGGATACCTTTATATACCCTTAGCCTTGTCTCAAGAGGGTATGGGCATGGTTGCTGTTTCTCAGAAGATGATAAAAATGAATAATCAGTCACAGAGGAATGATTGCAAATTAATTCATACTGGTAAGGTCTGAACCAGGAACCTTTTCTCTATCTTGACTCCATAACATATAATTTTGTTTGAAATGAGAAAAAACTGTGTGTGTGTGTATGTGTGTGTATCTGTGTGTGTCTGTGTATCTGTGTGTGTATACACATATGAAATAATTCATCATCTTCTGTAGCCCTGCTACAGCCTGTCCCATGCAGTCAGCGGGCATTACTAAGTCAGTGAGTATTTCTGTTTCATTGCTATGAGTCACCCTCCAGCTTCTGTCCTCTGAGCACCCTGCCATGGACTATAAAGCTGCATGGAATAGGAATATGGCATATCAACTTCTCACTTGTCTTCTATTGCCTTCTCTGATGCCAAAAACTACCTGCTTTCTTTTGGAAATTCTTAATATCTAGATCCATTAGTTCTTCCCACCTACCTCAATTCAGTGTGGCCACTAGACTACTACCCTCTTCTTTCCTATCTTCCTGAAAAAGTCAGGCCTTCAGTGTCTCTTCCACCAATGAGAAAGGCCAAATAAACATGTTTTTAAAATGTCTCTTTATTATGCATTTTATAGACGGTCTTGGCAAGAAACTGGTTATGGCTGAGTAATGTCATTTTTTCAACCCAAGACAATCGCAAAAATTGTGAGAACTTGAGGAAAAAAATGCCTGAGGGCATGTCTATAGCTTTGGGAAACATTTGGAAAAGCAGACACTAGAGGCCTGCTTCTTGAACAGTACTCCACTCTCTCCTCAGGATAAAGAGGTTTGATTCACACAAGATATCCAGGATGGGAAAGCCAAATGCTGACCATCATCATATCCTGATAAGTATACTAGCTCTGGCATTGTAAGCATGCAGTTTCCTTATCTCAGGAAGAACCAAGGCAGAGTTAGCCCCTGGGGTTGAACACCATCTCTGACAGAAGCTACCAATGGATCTGGATTTTGCTAGATACTTCTCTGGTTTGTTTTCAAGGTTTGCTTCACAAAAACTTTGAAAACCATATTGATAAAGTCAATGTGTAAAATTTGTTGAATTATTCCTTTGGGAGAGGTGACTAGAGAAACCAAATAGTCACATCCTCCTCATATCCTTGATGAGCACCTGATTTAGCTACAGTGGCCCATGTGATGTGGCATCCACTGGTGAAGAAGAATCCCCTTTTCTTTTATGTGGTAGTGATTGATGTCTAATTGGGAATGAGAATTTTAACTAAGTCTCAATGTCCCTCGACTCCCACCAACGGAGCTAATCTGCCCCAAATCCACAGACAACCAAGCTGCAGAATGAAGTAGAACCAGACTTTGTTTTACCTTGCCAAAAGAATTGTATGATAAGTTCTGTTGCCAATGGCACAATCTGCAATATTATAGTAAAAAAAAAAAAAAAACCAGCGCCTCTCAGCCCTAAACAAAACCACAATATTTTTATGCATCCAAGTTCTGAAAGCTATGATGGTGAACATCTTGTTTGTATTGATTTTGGCAATTTCCAAAGAAGTTGTGTGTTATCTCCCATCATCCACTAAATCTCCCACCCTTGCCACTTCATCAAGGACTCCAACTTTACAAAGAAAATCTGCATAAGAAAAATCCCCACTCCTCATAAAACTAAGCTCTCCACATACAGGAATGTTATATGAAAAAGCACTTTCAAATGAAAGTTCTAAAAAACATTTAAACAAGGATTATCTCATTGTTTGGGCACTGAATAGAGTATCAATATGTATCACAGTGAAAAAATTTCAAGGCCCATGCTCCATATACAACAGTGGAAGAGATCTCATGCTAATATAAGTACCTGGGGGGACCAACATTTAATTAACTGTGCCAGGCAGGGAACTAGTGAAATTTCTGGAACATGAGAGACAATGAATATTTGTTGAAAGTCTGACTGGCAAATTTAGTCACATTAGAGGTCACTCCTGTGTCAACTTTTTTTTTTTTTTTTTTTTTTTTGAGATGGAGTTTCACTCTTGTTGCCCAGGCTGGAGTGCAGTGGTGCTATCTCAGCTCACTGCAACCTCCACCTCCCAGATTCAAGCAATTCTCCTGCCTCAACCTCCCAAGTAGCTGGAACTACAGGTGCGTGCCACCACACCCAGCTAATTTTTTGCATTTTCAGTAGAGACACGTTTTCACAACATTGGCCAGGCTTGTCTCAGACTCCTGACCTCAGGTGATCCACTTGCCTTGGCCTCCCAAAGTGCTGGGATTACAGGTGTGAGCCATCACACCTAGTCACTTGTGCCAACTTTTTAACAGAACTAACTTTCATACTAAGCCTTCTTTCTTTCTCAATGTTTATAAACACACACACACACACACACACACACACACACACACAGAGTCAACTTTTCTAGTCTATTACATACAAAGAAAAAAATAAAATATGTGGTATTTTAATATATCTGAATTTTGATTTAGAAATATCAGGAAATAGTCAAGATGCTCATTCTTGTATTCATTCATTCTGAGATGTTACACATCTGTGATTTGTAAAAGCAAAAGTATACAGTGCTATAAAGTATCTTTTGGTTATAATTGAAAACTTTAAAATTTATAAATTAGGAATTGAAAGCATACATTCCATCCTTTGTTTCTGTTCTATCTACTTTGTTATTGTTTAGCAAATTACAACATAAAATAAACTTGTTTTGACATTCATGTTTTTCCATATAGAACACATAAAGGCAAGATTTCAAGAGAAATCCCAATCACCAACAGACACCATTCTCTCCCAAAGCCCTACTTGCTCATATTTATTTCCCAAACTGATTAGCAGATACGGGCTTGTTGAAGACTGGACATAAGGATCATTTTCATATATATGGCTCATTGCCTTTATGAATTCTTAGTGCCCATAAAGTTCTGGGATTCCATTGCAAACAGCAAAAACATATTTCACCTTTTTAGGGTACCAGTAGTTCATATCAAAGATCATGGTGAAATGTTCCTGGTCTGTGCCTACCAGTAAGTTGTCCTGAGTCACTGGCACCCACCATTTCACTGACAAAAAAAAATGATCAGGCATTAATAAAAGTGGTTACTCTGTTAAAGAAAGACACACGTGGTTTGAACCTGACTGAGCTTGGAAATCACTGTTGGCTAATGAATTCCCTTAATAACCAAATATACCAGTCAATACCCACTAAAGATTTAGCAAGTGTATTTTAAAGGATAGAAATCACTATTTATTTTATATATTCAAATTTTCTGATTTACATTAAATAATAATAATGTTCATGCCCAACACTTCTATATTTCCAAAGCTTCTTTCCTCCCAAGACTCCTTTGGAAATCCCCTCTATCGAGCCCACAGATGAACAAAGCAAGCTCCAACACGATTTCCCACCACCTCATATAAAAGGGTAACAGTAGTTAAAATGGGATTCCTCCTAACAGCATACTATAAAATGACGCAGTAGCCCACTAAGGCAGAACTTGTAAAGGAAATGTTTCAGAAATGAGATTTGCAATCTTTAGTCCAACATCCACTGCAAAGCTGGAAAATAATCTGAGGTTGAAAAGACCTACAAGAAAAGAAATTTTTTTGTCAAAATGCTAAGCATTGCCACCGCCGCTATACTTTCTCTATGAGGACAGTATGGGGGTGTATCCTTTTACCTCATGCCAAGTGTGGAAGTGTATGTCCTCCTGAAGGGCTTCAGGAGGACATTAGAGAAGTCTAAGAGCACAGAGGCTAGTGTGGGTCGAGTTTTGGAGAGGTATAAAGGCACAGAGGTGAGTGCTGGATCAAGCTTGGAGAAACCCAGAAGAGAAAGACAGCAATGGGCTGGTTATCTTCAAAGCAGAAAGAGGGAAGATGGCTGGGCTGCAAATGGCCTGGCTTTGGAGTTTCCCTAGGATTCAGTATGGATACTTGAGAAAGATAAAAAAAAATATACTATGTTATGAAAAATTATGTTATGAAGTCCTCCTCAGAGCGAGTTGGCAAGATAGGCTCTAGAAAAGCTAGACAGTATGATTAAGTAGTAAGTGGCCACTTTGAGGGGCATCAACTGTGTTAAGAGAACAGCAATTGATCCCGGGATAGGGGTATCTGTTAAAACAAACAAACAAAAAAACCATAAAAACGTTCTGTAAGAGAAGGATTAAGCTTCAAATGTCCACCAGGCCCTGAGGATAACAATATTTGATCATGCCAATCCTCATCAAGGAGCACCTTTTTATCTCCTTAACTCTTTCCCATGCCCTCCTTTTTACCCCTAGAGAAGCCAGAGCAGATGGAAGAAGGGGTCTGGTGGGAAGGAAGAGTTGTACAAAACGGGAAACAAAGAAGACCACGGTGGCCCACCACGCCCACCTGCAGGCTTCCCTGACTGAAGGCTTCAGTGACTGAGTTGGGGAAGGGGAGAAACTTCGACATACAATGAAATTCAGGGTTTGGGTATTATGATGGACTAAACAAATTAATTACTAAAATGAGATTTTTTTGTGATTGAAATTGAAGAGAAGGCTTCCCTTATCTGACAGTGACTGGAAAATGAAACCTGTTCAATATTTTACCCAGAAACAAGAAAAAATAGCCCACTGAATGACCTTGAAGAGATAGAGGGGAAATACTTTTTTTTAAATTCTTGTTTCATATAGGGTACCACTGTTTTAACACATTGACTACAGCAAGCCATGTATCCAAACCCAGGTCTACCTACCTAGGGGTAGACCTGGCTATGCTCTCAACCACTCTGCCCTGGACATTTATGCACATATGCCACATTTAAAGAAGTGGGTTCTGTGTGCTTGGCTTGTATTTATTTCATCCTCATCACAACCCTAGGAGTCAGGAATAATTATCTTTCCGCTTTATACATGGTGAAACTGAGGCACAGAAAGCTCTGTCCGAGGTCAGCCAACAAGTAAATAGCAGGTCCAGTATTCAAACCTAGGCAGTTTGACTCCCAGGTCTGTGCTCTCAAGTACTTGCCTGCTGCCTGATCAGGTGGTACACTTTAAAGAATGGAGTGGGGGCTCTGGATCCCAGCTGCCCAGGACTAGCTCCCACCCCACAAGTACTCATTACTTACACTCTCAGTATCCTCATCAGTAAAATAGAGACAAACTATAGTAATTACAGTATAAGGGGGATTGTAGGTATTAAATTAGGTAATCCACATAAAAGCCTATCTTAGCATAGTTACTGACACATCGTTGGTATAAACTATATTAACTATCAGCTACCATCAAACTGAGACTTTTAGGAACATGTTCTTAATTTGCCGTGATGTTCCGTTTTGGACTTAAGTGTTAGTTAGGGTCCCAGAAGAAAAAGGTAACACAATCAAAGCATTATTAAACAGGTTATTTTGGGAGGGATTCGCTATGAAATGGTAGTTTCTTGGGAGTAGCAACAGTCAGGGCCATTATTACCTCTGACCCTAAAAGACCAAGAGAAAGGAGCTTCTAGAATCCAGGTAGAACTGGGTAGACATGAGAGAGGTACGACATCATCTCTCCTAATTTCTTTTTCTTTTCTGTGTGCTTCCTCCCTAAAGAGACAGGAGTCAGGAGAGGGGCTGGAATGAATGCCCCAAGATCTCCCTTCCTGCCCTCCATCTCCTGGTGGTGCCAGCAGTTGGCAAAACCTAGCTGAAAGCTGAAAGGTGTCCCAGTGAAGCAGTCAATAAGAGTCAGCCTTCTGAACAATAGAGCAAAGAGAGAAGAGTAGAAAATAGTTCTATCTGGAGACACAAGGGAGAATAAGCAGCACAGCCTCTTATCTGCAAATTACTCTAAAGCCTCTCAGAGGTTCTGACCTGAAGCAACGGAGCACTGTAATTCATGGTGACAACCAGGCATCATCAAGTCCGTAGATAGTGTCACTAGGAGAAGCATGATGAGAAGATTAATCCATATCCAAACTATCTATTCCATTGAAGACAATGTGTTTCCCCTACTGTGACTGAAGGAGTTCTATGCTTATTGTTGAACTACTACCAAATGGACAGCTAGCAATCTCTCAACAGCCAATCCACAGTATGATGCCATGGTGACTGCTCAGTGCTGACATTCACTGCTGGAAGATTGAGTACTCAGCAGTGGCAGCAGCCAAACTAGCTGTGGTAGAAGGAAGTCATATTTGTGAGCCCATGCACAATCACCATGACAGCCATCACGCCCACACTGCTAAGGAGTCCACCATGCCAGAACTGCAGAGCCCAGCAGCAGGCTGTCCAACAATGCACTGGGTCATTTGTCTACTTGATTACTAAGATTCCCTCTACAGAGGGCATATTTGGAGGCAAATTGTCATGGGTTGAAGCATCGCCATACTCTAGAACCATGCTGATTCATACAGCCATGTATTTCCCTTGCAAATTTCCTTATCACAAATCCCACCACCTAAACAGAAATAACAAAAGCCAGAAGACAATTGAATAATAAATTCAAAATGCTTAAAGGAAAAAAAAACTGTCTAGTGATAATATCATTCAAAAATGAAAGTGAAATAAAAACATGTTTTAGCAAATAAAATCTGAGAGAAATAAGGAAAAGAGCAGATTAAACATTAAGAAAGTAAAAGGGAGAAAAATCAGTAGAAGAACAAAAACCAATTAACAGAAAACAGGCAAAGATTTTAAAAATCGACAAAGCCAAAAATTAATAATCTCTAGCAAGATTCAAACAGAGAAAATACAAACTTACCAATATCAGGAATGAAAGGGAAAACAATTACAAAGATTCTACAAACGTCTAAAAGATAATAAGGGGATATTCCAAACAACTTGGTTCCAAAACAATTTTACGAAGTAGGAAAAATTGACATCTTCATTTAAAAGTACAACTTTTCAAAATAGTACAGAAAGAAATAAAAAATAAAAGCCTTAACTGTTTAAAAGCCTTCTTAAGTATAAGACTTTTCAGGCCCAGATGGCTTTGCTAACGAAGTCTACCAAATATCTAAGGAAAAAATAACACTGATCTTAAACATTGTATTTTAGAGGATAAAAGAGGAGGAAATATACCGAACTCATTTTATGATGCTAGCAGTAATTTAAATAAAAAATCTGATCACACACACACACACACACACACACACACACACACACACAAATACAGAGCAATAGTTTTCATGAACTTATACTGAAAATCTTAAATAAAATATTATTTAAAAGAATCTTGCAAAACACAATAAAGATAAGAATGATCAGGTGTGGTTTATCATGAAATGCAAGGTTAGATTAACATTTATAAATCTTTCAAGGTCACTTACCACCTCATAGAGTAATGGTGGAAAAAAATGCTATCTCAATAGATAAGAGAAAAATATTCAATGAAATTTAATATTGGTACATGTTAGAAAAAATTGTCAGTCTTGGAAAAAAAGACAACATCTTCAAAAAAATCCAGCAACTAACCTAACACTTAATGATGAAATAGTCAATATTTTCCTTCAAAAGTCTGGAAGAAGGCAAGGATGTCTCACAACTTATATTCAACATTGTACCAGAGATTCTAGATAGTGCTAAAAGTCAAGGAAAGAAATAAATATCAAAAAGAAATAATTAAAATATTATTTATTTGCAAACAAGTAAGAGTGGTGGTACATGAAGGAAATCTAGAAAAATCTACTAGAACTAATTAGAAGATTTAGTTGTCACAAATGTAAGGTCAATGTACCCAAAGTCAATTGCATGTCTATATTCAGCAGCAAACAACTGGAAAATTTAACTCTTCAAGGCTATACCATTTATAATGGCATAAAAAAAATCTACCAACTACCCCATAAACCTACTGACTAGCCACTGCTGATTGCATTTTATGGCATGGCCTCTAGGATGCATGAATCTGGGATTCTTGTGCTGGGTTAACCACAAGTTCATTATGGAGAACAGAACCTGGGACTGAAGGAAGAGCCATCAGCAGAAAATTATCCCACTTTTGCTCTTCAGAGCCCTTCCTACTATGGAAAAAGACACACTATGTACATGGGGCCCTCCTAAGCTAAGAGCCAGTCCTTCCTCAAAGGTTGGCCTTATCACAGTTATCACAGTCATATTACCTTCTTTCAAATGGGGAGGTAAAGCATAGATTGATCTGTAAGTGACCAACAACTCAAAGTCCTGTGTACTGAGAGTCCCCAAAGCCTCACAATGATGTGTGAGTTCAGATGATGGAAAGAGGAACCTTGAAGAATATGCTTCCCTATAAGCGTGGAACTTGTCATCCATCTGCCAAGAAAGGCAGGTTGTCTTGAAAATTTATTCTCTTGACATCCTCACCTAATTCTCCTGGAATTTCAACAATGCCTGAAGTTGTTTGGGTTGAACTCAACTATTTATGTGCCTTTTCTATAAGAGTTACTGTTGTATGAAAGCAGGGAGGGAATATCTAAGGGGAGTCAAGTTCCCTTGTTCCAGTTTTACCTTTGGCACTAGCATGCCATATTACTTTGTGGGCAAGTTCCTGTCTTTCTTTCTCTCTCCTTCAGTTTCCTATATGTAAAATTAGAGCTCTGAATGAGATGACCTCCAAGACCAACATTGCTCTAATATATTATGCCCTGTACAGATCTTGGAAGGATTTAATTTTCAATAAATTACATAGAATGAATTAATACTTTATTTAGTATTTCGCAATCATTGCAAAATATTTTTGCATTCACTACATTGTTAGTTTATATATCCACCTATAATTCTAAGGCATTGGTATTCTTATACTTATTAAACAAATGAGAAACATATTCAAATAAGTTAATAAATTACCCCAGAACCTACAAATAGTAGAAGAGATTGGACCAAGAGGTAGACATATTGATTCCTAGCCTGGTCCTTTTTCATGTCTCCACAAATTCATTGTTGTATGTGCAGTTAATAATGGCACAGGCAGCTCCTGAGAGCCAGTCAGAGTCCCTTTCCCTCTCTATACTGGTCTTTCTCAAAGTCCCAGTGGCTGGACTGATTAAATGGGCTGATCCCAGAGGGTCTTGTGAACCTCAAATAACCTTCTTTCTAAGTTTCTCTCAGTAACTGTGACCATTTGGAGAGAAAACAAATCTATACACAGAGGAATTTTAAAATAAGGTGTTATTTTAACTTTGTATATGATGCATAAAAAGTTCAGCTTTCATTTGAATTTTTTAATAAGTTAGGCAGAATCAAAGTTATTGGCACACGCTCTCCAGGTGAATGCCCCAGGGCCATCGATTTAACTCCAAGATACCCAAAAACATCAGACTAACCCTTTTTCCCACCTTTTCCCCATCTCCCACAGTCCCCAAGTTCTTCTTCCTTCACTGCTGTATCTCACTAGTCACCATAAAGTTGCAGACGTTCTTTGGGCAGCATAAACGTAGTAGCAAGAACTTTGCTCCAGCACTTACAATATCTTATTGATTTATTCTTTGTCTTGTTCAATAAAAGAAGGTAATTACTGCTGCTTTGTTAAAGGTGAAATCAGAATCAAAATATATTCAGTCATTACAAGAGCACAGAGCATCTTTATGACATAAAATCTCAACACACACACACACACACACACACACACACACACACACACACACACGGCCATAAACATAAATGACTTGATAGTATTCAGAATGTCAGTAATCCCAACTTTCCAAGGCACAGGAAGACTCTTTTGAGAAAGAGAGGACTTAATATATCAAATGCCCTGTGGTACCAAACATCCTTCTGGGTGCCTAAGCTACAAAGTGTAGGCCTCACGAAACTGTCAACATAAGCATTATCATTCCTATTTTAGAGAATAGAGAATCTGAGTTCAAGAGCATTAAGTAACATTGTCTGGGAGCACACAATTTATAAGAGATGGACCAAGAGCTGCAAGAAAACAATCTGGGTCCAAAGTCCATGATCTTTCCTCTTTTTTTGTGCAAAGTCCGCAGTGATAGGTAGCTGTCTCAAGTATCTGGGTATGTGCTGTCATTGGTGTCCTCAAGTCCTGACTTAAATTGCCTAGCGTAAAATAAGAGAACAGTTACAGACAGCAACAAAAACATCTTCATAGAAGCAACTGTAATATTAACACATGACACAGAAAAAGTATAGCTAGCATTTGTAATGTCGTATTTGCCTTTTTTTCACATGTCATATTTATTAACATTGTTATTATCATGACACCATGAGGCAGTTATATCCCTGCTTTGCAAATAAGAGATAAAGCGATTGTCATTGTGCTCTACTGCATGGGTGTGTTGGGATCTTTGGTTGTTTCCGAAGGTTTTACTATCTTACAGCATAGAATCATCAAGGCTAATCAAGAATGGTTAATTTGTATTCAATATCTGCTGATGAATAAGAGTAAGGTTTAAAGATTTCTACCAAAACTATAAACATTTTTTATTCTCAGAGAAAAAAATCATCAATATGTAAAGAAACCCATATGCTAAAAAGCTCACCCCTTAACAATGTGCATAGCCTTATATTTCTTTTCTTATACACACAGATTCAACTCTGATTTTTAAATTGATCTCTTACAGGGATAACTCCACCTATTCCATTTCATATAAAATAACTGGCTATAACCACACAGAGAGAGGAGACTTATACAGAAGCAATAATAAGATTTTGTTTGCTAAACTGTTAAGAGAACTCATTTAAGAACTCCAAAAATTCTATTGTCATAATCAGATCCACTGGCTTCCTGCTCAGAATTCAGGTCCACTTTGCTCAGTCCTGGAATCCTGACTTCTGGGGAAGAACAGGTCAGCTAGCTATCTAGAAACAACTGGGTTCCCAAATGCACTTTTGTTGGAGCTATGATCACCACCCCAAATAACCCTTGGATGGCCTTCAAATGGGGCTGATCAAGTTTGATAGTTCTACCACTAATCAGTTCCTGAACATTGCCACTTCAGTAGGAGGGAGCGTTCCTGGCAAGGGAGTAGTCTCCTGTGGGGCCAGGGCCATGCCCCGCTCAATGTCAGGCTTTTCAGCTGAGTGGACAATCTGGCTTAACAGTGGGATGCTGGAGGCAGGAACGCTGGGATGCAGGAGAACTCCTGGTCCTGTTGGTAACTTCATTTCCCAAACGTTCATAATTAAACAGCTTTTATTGAAGTAATCAGCATGAGCTCCTTAGCTTTGTTTTTGCAACCGGTATCGTGTTTATGGAGCCAAATATTAGAGACTTTGATACTGAATACCTCCTCAGATGTGTTAACGTTGGCATGGACTCTAGATTCTGAAGATGCTGGGCTGCCTCAGCACAGCCTCCCCTCCAGCCCTCAGCACATCAGCCCCCCACTCCCACCCCCAAACCACAAAGCAGCAGTTCTCCTGTAAGACTCACTTACAATATTTCTCCTGAAAGTCCCAGGGAATGATGTGCAATTGAAACAGGGTGAAATATGAGCTCAAAGTGTCTGTTGGACCAGAAGTTTTCAAAGAAAACATTTCTTAAATCTTGTGTTCACTGCTGTTTCAGCAGACCTATTAGATTGGATGGGACTTAGGGGAAACTGTCGCCAGTCACTGCAGCAGGAATAGCAAACAAGACTTAAAGCAAATAAACTGAGCCCCAAACTGGCATCCCAGAGGCCCTGGCCAATGACCTCCTTCATTCCCCAGGCAGGATGCTCAGCCCACCCTCTGGGACTGAGGGTCAAACTACAGGTTAATCAGATGAGACATTAGTTAGCAGCCTCAATTACTAGAAAGTAATTAATCAGGGAAAGTCTCCAAACAGGAGGAGAATAAATAAACAGGCAGGCATATGTAAGCCCATTTTGGCTCTAGATAACACTGTTATCCAGGTGTCCCACTGGGGCAGAGACCATCTATCTTTCTCAGTTTCTCTTAGGAAATATGGCAACATTTCTCACATTTTTTTCAAAAGAAAAAAAAAATGCAAAGCCAAGAAGGCTCTGAATGGGAAGAACACAGGCTATGAAAAAATTATTTCAGGAAAAACTCTGAAGGGGGATTTTTGATGAATCTTGCCTTATCCTTTATATCTGCATTGACTGTATATAAATTCTTCCTTATTTTGACATTTCAAAAAAGGTTCGGTGTGGGTTTCCAAACTCCTACTCATTTGTAGGCAACCAAGGACTCAGATGGTATCCTTAGCATTCAAGGAGTCCATTGGCTTCTTAGCCTTTCAAACTCTAGCCAGCCTAAAAGACTGTTGGGAAATATTTTTTTTTAATCAGATCTTCTGAAATTACTGTTTTCTTCAACTTTGATTAGGAGCGAGCATGACTGGAAAGAATGGGAACACAATGTAGTTAATCCAAGTAGAAATTGTCAGCCATCAGTCCACTTTGACCTGACATCACATCAAATAGAATCATTTGTCTGTGTTGCATCTTTTTCCTTATGGAGGAACAAAAAAAAAAAAAAGTCAGCAACTTGAGAATGTGTGTAATGTAAACACGGCTGTGTTAGCTCAGCGTCAGGAAAAGCACACCCAAACGTAAGTCAGCACAGGACATCCTCTGCTCCCAAGACAAGCGCAATGGTTTTAACCTAATGACCTGCTCTTAAACAGCTCTACAGCAAATCACAATTAAATAAATACCACTTAATAGTAGAGATTTGTTTCACTGCCAGATTATTTGTGGGGAGAGAAAGAAGAGGTTGGATGAGTCACTTAATCTTTAATTATAAAATTAAGGTAGTTTCCAAATATTGTTATGAATTCAACCTCAAGCTAAATTTACAAAATACCACAAAAATGGGTTAGAGGCATTCTGGAAAAAAAATGAAAAGGCAGAGAATAGACGATATGGAGAGACAGTATACCAAAAGTTGAAGTTTCATTGTTTTATTGGCTTAAACTAAAGTCTAGTAGCTTTCCTTAAGTCCAATGGTTAGGAATGTCAAACCAGAGCTATATAAAAATTACGACTCATACACCAGTGAACCAATGAAAGCTGCAGCCCCATTTGCTCCTGTGGAATTGTCATGACAGGGGATCAGGGTCTGCCTCTGCTGCCTTCTGGAGCACCAGAAAGGAATTAGCTGGAATGGAGGAGGGAGAGCTGTTATATCTTACAAGTGACACAGAGTAATCAGGGAAGGACTTCCAGAACCCAGTGACTTGTTCAGCCTTTTCCAAAAAGGGTATACAGGAAAAACTGATACCCTCTTTGGCTTCAGAGTGTATCCTCCCTCTCTTCCTCCCTTCTCTGGAAAGCCTCACTCTCCTTGTTTTTTCCCCCGTCTCAATTTTTTAATTAAGATGTTTTCAATCCACATCTCTTATTGTTTCAGGTAAATGCCAACACTTGTATCTTTGAGCAGGTGACCTGATGAAGGTTTTGTGATCTCCAAGAAAATCCAATCATACTTTTATCTCACCCCCATATGCCTTTTCACCTTCAAGAAACTGATGATTGTGCCCGCAGGAATACTGGAGCTTAAAGGACAACTGAGTCCTGAAAAACATTTTCCTCTTAGTGCCACAAGAAATCCCTAAAAAATCTAGCCCTTCCAGCAACAGCTATGAATCCCTCTTCTCTGGTTGCACACCATTGTTGAGATCCAGAAAGACTCTCACTCTGCTGTGGCCACACTCTTCCACAGCGGCAAAGAAAAGCCCATGAGATGGTGAGCACCACTCCGAAGCACTGCCTCCCTTTAAATCAACTTCTCAAAACTTAACCAGTTAGGCATTCACCGAGTATGCCATGAGAAATCAAAGTCTTTATAAGAGCAGGTGGCATGTTTTCTTCATAATGACATCTCCACTCCAAGCACATAAAAGGCATGAACACAGTATCTGTTATTCACTTCACATTTAACAAGCAGCTACCTGGGCCTGGTCCTTTGTTGTCTCTGAACATGCATAAAAAGAAGATGCAGCCCCTCTGTTAAAGAAGCTTAGAATCTAATAAGGGACACAAACATATAAATGGATAAATTCTGAAAGATGCATTATGCTAGTGTAACAGAAGGATTAACAACTCTATAACTCAATCCATGTCAGATGTAGCTGAAGCTGAAGGGTGGGTATCTCTTTTCTTTAATCCATGCAAATGATATCCACGTCATGTTGATCTCTAGAAAAATCACTCACCAAAGCAAGACACAGCAAATAGTTCTTTCTGAGGGCATTAACAGTAGTTCAACTCCAAACTGGAGACAGTAGCTCTAAATCACTCTGATGATCAGACTGTGCTTGAAGATCCCACACTTGCAGGAGGACCATGAGAGATATGAACATACTCAGGGAAGAGTGAACAAGATGGTGGGTTATACTCAAAGCCATGTCTAAGAGGGAAGAGAGCCAAGAAGTTTTAGCTGGGCAAAAGACTCAGAAGGTCTCTGAGTAATCTGTATGTGCCTCAAGGGGAAAAGCTATGTATTGCTTATGTGGGTGCAGCATCATATGATTGCACAGGTGATGGCCTCTGTGAATGAGGCTCCCTACAGCTGTATAGTACACAACTGTAAAATCACACACAGTAGCCCCATGCTCATCTCTATATGAAGAGCAGCCTTTTCGTGAATGTTTGATGAAAGAAACTCTTTGCTCTCTCACAGTAGTGAAAAGCTACTGTGTGCAAGATAGAGCAGATCTTTCATTGCTTTAGTTGTTTCCCAAGATGGCAAAAGTAATGCCAGTGGATACAAAAGCCAGAGAGAGGTCAAAGCTTTTCAAGTTCAGAAGAACTTTCTATGAAGCAGCACAGCCGAATAATGAAGGAGGATGACTAGAGGGCAGCTGGGAGCTCCTCTCACTAAATCTCAGTGAGTAGAGAGTAGATGAGTAGTTTTCTGGATTGGTGGAGAATATTTCATTTTTAGAAAAGGAAGTGGAAGTTGGGCTAAAGTCCAAGGCTGCCTTTAGGTCCTAATAAAGAGCAAATTGTTGTAAAATGGTGCTGCTTGGAGCTTCCAATGCCTGGCAGGAGGTAACCATGAGCTAAGTGGTGTCTGAAAGAGTTAAATTTACATTCAGCTCCAAAACATTTTTAAGTGATTTCTTGTCAAATCAAATGCTTCCAAATGACTGCTCAAGTCAGAAAATGCCAAGCATTACTGCGTGGGCTTGCTCTGCAGGCAGAAGGGCCTGCAATACTGTTTGACTGCATTCTGTACACCACGGAAGAAGAACCATGTCCCATTCCTCCTAATCTGAAGAAGCCTTGCCATAAATTCAGCCCAGGCAGCCAGTGGGGTGGCTGCTGGCTCACAGAGAAGGGGAGGGGGCCACTTTACAAGAGTCAGAGGAGACAGGAGGTCGCCAAGCCCTCCACAAGAAGCTAGTAAATCAGCAGTCAGTGGAAGCTATATGTGGAAAAGACAGGTCCACCTACAGAGTTTTCCAGGGGGCCCAGAGCACGGGTAAACATGGGCAGGAGAGGAAAAGAATATGCTCTGGGTCAACTAGTAGCTGTGGGATCCTGGGATCTACATAGTAAGGGTGTAATAAAGCACAGCTCCACAAACTCTTCCTGAAAGATGTCTGCATAGTGGATGTTAGACCAGCAAACACCATGCTGGATGTTGAAAATACAGACCCATTGACAGAGAAGATCTCTGCCAATTAGCAGCTTACATTCCAGAAGAGAGGCCCGTTCAAGGAAAAAGACTGCATTCATCTGCTAGGACTACCATGACAAAATACCGAAGACTGAGTGGCTTAAAAATCAGCTATTTATTTACTCACAGTTCTTGAGGCTGGGAAGTATCAGACCCAGGTCCTGCAGGATCAGGTTCTAGTGGGATTCTCTTCCTGGTTTGCAGATGACCACTAATACTCACAAGGTGAAGAGGCCATGATCTCTTTTGGGTCTCTTCTTATAAAGACACAAATTCTATTGAATCAGGGTCTCACCTTTCCAACCTTAATTACCTCCATAAAGTCCATAACTCAAAATATAGATATGGCAAAGACTGAGGCTTCAACATGTGAATTTTTTTTTTTTTTTAGACAGAGTCTTACTCTGTCACCTAGGCTGGAGTGCAGTGGCACAATCTTGGCCCACTGCAACCTCCACTCCCTGGGTTCAAGCAATTCTCCTGCCTCAGCCTCCCCAGTAGCTGGGAATATAGGTGCCTGCCACCGTGCCCAGCTAATTTTTGTATTTTTAGTAGAGACAGGGTTTCACCATCTTGGCCAGGCTGGTCTTGAACTTGTGACCTTGTGATCCACTGGCCTCGGCCTCGCAAAGCACTGGGATTAGAGACATGAGTCACCATGCCTGGCCCCGAATGTATCAATTTTAAGGGAATAAAAGCATCCAGTCCATAGCAGGGCTCTCTAAAACAAACTCAAATAAGAGGTGCTAGATGCTATCATACAATTCAGCAAAGCTCTGTGGAGTCACACATCTGACCAAGCAGTTTGGGAGTACAGGAGAATAATCAGGAAAAATGTCAGAAGAGGCACTTGACCTGTGCCACGTTGAATAAGCAAGAGCCACTCAGTGAAAAAAACAAAAGAGGGAACCCACAGAGGATGGGGTTGACAGTACATGCCTAGAGTTGAGCTGCCTGGGCTGAAACCCTCCTCTGATCCTACTAGTTCTGTGATCCTAGTAAGCACTAGAACTTCTCTATGAGTCTCAGTTTTCTTGGCTATAAAATGGAAATAATAGAGCCTGTTTGATAGACTTGTTGTGGGGCTTAGCCAACAGTACTACCTAATATTACATGGCATCCCGGGCAGGGCAAGGGTGATGGCCTGTAAATCTCATGAGTCTTCTTTAGCAAAGGGCAAGTAGTTCAATGTGGCTTGGCTTAGGGAACGTTAAGGAGAGGACAAGGACATGGGTGAGCTTAGATTGGAAGTTTATTAATGCTATGCCAATGAGTTTGACCTTTATCCTCAGAGCTCTCAGGAGCCTTATATGACTCCAAAGTCATATGAGGAAGCAGAGATTTTATGAGATGGCTCTGGGATCTGAGTGAGGTGGGAGCTGAAGAGGAAATGGGGCAAGAACAAGGCGTGGTGCCATAGATGGCATCCAGGAAATCTGCCCCAATGCCAACTCCTCCTGGCAGCTAAATCCCTTTCCACTGCAATAAGCACTGGCGGAACGAAGATATGCACAGCCCTGTGCCAAGGCTGTCACTGAAACCCTGGTCCCAACCCTAATCTATTCAGGCACTCAGAACCCTCCACAGTCTTTTGCAACACATCTTTCAATCTTTCCCTAGCACTGCTCAGCAGGCAGGCTGGGGGCCTTGCTGGATGGAATGGGCTTCACCCATCTCTTTCTCTTTGTGCCCTTGCTATTGCTGTGGATCTTCTTACCTGGCTCTGAATCATTCTTTTCCCACTTATTAGTACTGTGTGACTATGGCAAGTCATTTAACCTTTCTGAGCATCCATTCCTTCATATGCCTAATATTAATACTTGATTCATAGGCATATGATAAGGAAAAATATAAACATTTAGCACAGAATCTGGTACACACACTCATGTTTACCTGCAAGAAACAGAAAGCCCTTCCCCAGTATTGTGTAGTCCATGAGCCTATTCTCAATCCACTAACCTTCAAGGCCATCTCTACAGCCTGTGCCCGCAGCGTCCCCTCACTCTACCCTCAGAAGCTAACCTATGTTACAGTCCTCTGGGGACTTTGTTTTCTTTGTCCCCAGACCACTCCCTGATAAAGAGTTCTCACAAGGAACACATTTTCTTTCTTTCTTTCTTTTTTTGTTTTGACAGAGTCTTGTTCTGTTGCCGAGGCTGGAGTACAATGGCAATGGCGCAATTTCAGCTCGCTGCAACCTCAACCTCCTGGGTTCAAGCAATTCCCCTGCCTCAGCCTCCTGAGTAGCTGAGATTACAGGCGCCCACCACTACATCCAGCTAATATTTGTATTTATACTAGAGAGAGGGTTTCACCATGTTGGCAAGGTTGGTCTCGAACTCCTGACCTCAGTTGATCCACTTGTTTCAGCCTTCCAAAGTCCTGGAATTACAGCTGTGAGCCACTGCACCTGGCCACCTATTTCTTGTCTATATGTCTTCTTAGCACCTAGAATATGATATTGTGTATAGATGTGAAATGGGCAAATGTCTGTGCTAAATCAGGCTATGAGAGGTAAACATCACAACACCAAGATCTACCCACCCAGTGGACCGAGGTCCACATCCTCTTATAAGTTTTTCTCCTGATAATAGGCCTTAGTGATTAGGCCAGAAGATAGCACACATTCGCTGAAAGCTTGCTAATAAAATGACTAGTCCCATATAGCATGGTCCCACCCCAAAACATGAGTTATCAGAGGATTCTGTTAAGAATGTTGTTCGGATACAAAATGAAAATCAGGCAGGGGGCAACAAGAAGTGAAACTGAAAGAAATTTGAAAATCCTGGAGTCAAGAGAGTCATTGAGTAAAAATATAGAGTTGAAGCTATGGGGGCCTACAGCAAGCAAAAACCAAAAACCAAAAATTTTTTGAAATTTTTGAAATTTCAAATTTATGAAAAACCAAAAATTTTTAGTCAAAATAAAAACTGCATGATTAAAGACCTACTATGCACCACCTGCTGAGCTAGGCACTGTACAAAGATTTATTTTTAACAAAAATACTGATAAGTGGGCACTATTATTAGTCCCATTTGTAGAAAAATTGAGTCACGGAATGCTTAAATACCATGAGCCCTCCATTGCCCTTACTGTCTCCTCGATTTCTTACAATAATCCCTCATGCTATCCCCTATGCCCACCCTCACATTACTCAGAGTAGCATGGGTGAATCTGCTCCTTGTAACCAAAGCAGAAAGCACTGTGGAACAAGGACTGCACACAAGACATGGAAAATGTGCAAAAGGGCGAGGACGTGAAGATGCACCCACTACCCATGGCCTAGGCCAGCCCTACTACTCCAAATGGCTTCCTGGATCCCCAGCTTGTAGAAACTACTAATTCTCCTGGTCCCTGAAGGTTTGTGCCACACACAGCCATACACTGTCTAATATCTTAATGATCTTTTATATATCGTTCTTTTTCTTCCCAGCCAGCCTGTGAGCTCTTGACTGAGATCATGCCTTCTCATGTTGTTTGTTCTTTCACAAATGAGAGCGCCCTAAACATTTACAGAAATCATCCCCCTGGCTCTGTTCAAAGTGCCAATGATCCCACCCATGTACACAGAATCCTGCAGGGCCTTGCAAAGGCATCAGACCCCTTGGGTGTAATCTGAGAACCACCAGCAGAGTAAATAAATCCCTGCCCTGGTGGCAAATACTTCCCCTTACCTCTTCCCTTATAAAAGCAAACTTCTCCCGTCCCATCTCACAAGTGCTCTCTAATGGATTCTTTGTTTTGTTTATTCCACTTAGTTCAAGTCAGAAGCAAAAAAGAGAGAGAGAAAGTGCATGTGAAACCACCTAGCACAGGGCATGGCATAGAGTCAGGAACTCTGTGTTTCCTCCAATGTTACCTTATGTGAAAAGTGTAACATTTAGGGTTTAAAATGCCCCAAAAAATGATCGGGCAGTGGGTGCTATTGCCAAGAAGCCTGCTTGGCATGTAAGCAAGAACAATATAAACTTCAGGCACTCATCACTAGGGCCCCCAGATGGCCCCCTTAGATAGTTATCAAGGGAGAGTTAGGCTAGTGCACACCTCCCAAGTAGGGGGCTAGCTCAGGGTTCCTTTGCAGGTTCAGCATCAGAAGAAATTGCTTCTGCAGGGCTGGGCTGATGAAGTGAGCCTTGACTTCAGAAGATAGCAGATGCTGGTATTTGCCAAGCTGAAAGTTTCAGGCAAAATCCCAAGTAGCAAAAAGGAAATCTGAAATTTTTCCAAAATTAAAAATTTAGCCAGGCATGGTGGTGTGTGCCTGTAGCCACAGCTACTGGCGAGGCTGAGACAGAGGATCAATTGAGCCCAGGAGGTTGAGGCTACAGTGAACCATGACTGTTCCATTCACCGTACTCCAGCCTGAACAACAGAGACCCTGCCTCAAAAAACAAACAACAACAACAACAATTTCCAAATCCAATAAATTAAAGTCAAGCTATGAATACTGGCACATGAACAGCAGGTAGGGGTCAACAGAAGTGGGGATAGCAAAGGTAAAATGGGAACAAGCACTTTCAGAGTCTATGCAGTGTTTCATAAACATTTGTAAGTTCAAAAGTAGATGAACCCTGTTTACAAATAAAAGCATATGTGAAACCATAACATCTAGATTTGTAAATCAATTTTTATATGTAAATTAGGTATATTTACCAATTATAAAGACAATTGATAAGAATGATATGCTTTATTAACATAAAAATTTGAAATGAAAGATGACAGCCACAGCTTTATATCACCCTCAGCATCCCACTTATTTTAGTATTCTGTTTTGATTCTATAGTTTTGAAAGCTTTAAAAAAAATCCTGGTCAACTAAACAAGGTTTTATAAATGATAATGGTTCTTTACAACTAATTGTTTTGCAATGAGAATAACTTAGACAGCAATTGTAGGAAAGGCTTTATTTTGAAATCTGCAAAAACAGGAACAAATATATTGAAGAACAAATCAAATTCACATAATCACTAAAAGAGAGATCCCTTTGGTTTAAAAATCTCTAACTAAGAACATCTGATATTTTCCACTTGAGTGATAGACTGGCATGGGCTGGAAGCATTGGCCAGTTGGTCTGTCATGCATTTCTTTCTGAACAAAGAAGAAGGCAACAGCCAATGAGGCCCCTGGTGGGGAACTGGTGAACAATCCAACAGTTCAAGTTAAAAAAAAGAAAATACCCAGTCCATACCAACAAATAGCTTAAGAGTAGCAAAAAGAAGCAAAAAAATTTAGAGTCTGATGAGCTCAAGACAAAACATCTCAGATGTGTTATTCACCAGCTGTGTGGCCTTGGGCAATTTATTTACTGTTTCTGAGCTTTAGGGGTCTCATATCTAAAATAAAGATGCTAGTTTTCTTTCACTGGATTGTTTCATATATTAAATCAGATGCAGTGTGTGCAGCCCTGACCATTTAGGCATTCTGCAACTAGGACCAAAAATGAAACAGCACTGACCAGAGGGAGGAGGACACAGAAGCCCAGTGATTATCTCTGGGGAGCCTGATCCAGACTTGGAAGGGTCTCCAAGAGTGGACCCTCATCATGTGGGGAGGTGGAGGGAGGAAAGAGCAGGATTTACTTGTTCTTTCCTGCCTCCATGGGGATTGATACAGGGGAAAAAAGAGAGTAGAAAAAGGGTCAGAGGAGGTGGAGGTGAAGGTCACAAAGACCAGGAAGAGTGAAAAACACACCTGGAAGCCCAAGGAGGACCCTTGTACTCTAGTGAGCACTCTGGGGATTCCTCTGAATGCAGATTGCTGCAGAAATACCCTACAGTACCTTCCTTCCAAAAATCTGCAGTGAGGTCTTCCAGAGAAGGGGAGATGGTAGTACCCATGCCAGACTTTACAGCAGACCCAGAAGAAAGGGGTGCTCACCAAGGTGCTGCTGCTTGGCGGTGTCAACCCCAGCCCTGTGCCTTGACACATACCTAACATGGTAAGAGCACCACTTCATTAGTGGAAATTCTGGACACCTCTTCCCTGTGTCAAAGTCCTGTGTTTTCTTATCACTTCCAAAATCAAAATAGCTGACTGCCCCCATTCACTTGTCTGATTCCTAGAGAATTCACCTCCTAAATTCAACCCTACTGGATTCTCTTCTTTGACCAGGATGCTAATCTTTCATCTGTCTAGGCTACTTACTATCACCCTAGCTAGCTGACTTAGCATCCACCCCAACACTGCTACCAGGTCTGTCTTATCCCTTATAAGAGATGAGCCAAGATGAGATGCAAGAGTAGATTCTTTGGGAAGAGGAAGAAAGTGAAGCCCCAAACACCTCAGCTTTTCCCACAGTGTGCAGGAAGAAAACACCTTTCCACTTCTATCTGGTATAGTCTCCCATGCAGTTGTTGAATCCTAGAGGTTCGATTTGCTCCCCATTGTCCATCTGCGACTCCCAGCTTCAAGCACTGTGAGTTCACACAAGTTGCTTCTTGCTAGGATAATATATCAAAGGAGGGAGAGAGTACATGCTCCTTCCTAATGGATCTCTTAACAAGCTTACGTAAAGATCACCAATACACCGAGATCATTGTCCTAGTGACATGGAGCCATAATTGATTACTGTGACTTGGATGCTTAGAGAGTGATTCATGAGAGCCTCATTATCTCTGTCATTTTTAATGAGAAGAGTTGGGTGGTATGTAAACACAGCTATGACTGGCAAGAGGAGAGCAAACAGGCCAGAGAAAAACAGAAGTACAGAGGTTCCTGCAAGGTGAAGCCTTTCTTTCACAGAGGATAAGAGAATTGTATTAGAGATGCTTTTTCAGAAATTGCTCTGATGCAAGGCTATAGCCAGATGTTAGCAGTGCAAGGCCATGCCACCTTCCCAGGCATATCTGGGCATAAAGCACAAAACTCCACAATAATCACAATTAAATAAGTGACTGGGGGATTGTGGCTGCGCTATTTCTGAAGTGTACTTGACTTGCCTATAGAAACTGCACAGTGGAATCTATGGTCATGCTAACCTTTACTGAGAAGGCACTCCAGGTCAATAACTAGTACACTACAATCATTCTCACTTCACAAGTAGATCATCAAAATACCCCAATTACTCTGATGTGATTATTATGCATTTTATACCTGTACCATGAATGCTAAGGAACTTGACAAAACCATTTCAATTATGATCTCCAGAACAAGGTCACTTCTCATTCATTTTTAATCCCTCTCGTTATCTAGCAGAATGCCTGCTACAATGGGTACTCTAGATTGTGTGCTGAAGTACCACAGTTGGGTTGTATAATGGCACTACCCATCTCACCAAAACACTTGTCATTTTTCTTCTGAGCATTTAAATTGGCCATTTAAGTCTCTATCTTATGTAAATTCTTAGTGTATCCAGTTTCTCTTTCTCGGGACTTCCTTTGCCTAGAATTGTTCACAAGGTTAATGTTTAATCAAACTTAAAAGGCTACTCCAACTTTCAAACTGCAAGTGAGACCTAGAGATGCTACTTTTCCAGTGATGGACACCAGGTAGCCTCCAACTTTTTTTTACCAAAAAGAAAAATTATACAATACTCATCCTTGTATATATTGCCTATGGAACTGTGTGAGCATTTTTATGCTGGATCATAGAGTATGTATACACTTAATTTGACCAGGTACTTCCAGATGGCTTTTCAGAAGGTCTGCATCAGTCTACTCTTACCCTGGCAAAGCATGAAGGTTATTTTATATGCCTGCACCTCCCCTCAACACTTGGCATGATCAAGTTTTATACATTTAGCTGGAATAATATATTTCATTATTATTGTTTAGCTTACACTTAATTTGCATCTCTTCATTTACTTGCTGGCCTTCATTTTTTAGCATAGCAGGTAGTAAATTTTGAGTTTTTAATTATTGCCATTTTTATTTATTTTTTTCCTTTCAACTTTGTATAATTTATAAAATGTTTAACTTTTTATTTTAATAGCTTTTAGGGTACAGGTAGTTTTTGGTTATGTCAGTGAATTGTAAAGTTTGAAATTTTAGTGTACCCATCACCCAAGTGGTGTACACTGTATCCAGTATGTAGTTTTCTACCCCTCATGCCCCTCTCATCCTCCTCCCTCTGACTCTCCAATGTCCATTACATTACCCTGTGTGCCTTTGTGCACCCATAGTTTAGCTCCCACTTGTAAATGAGAACATACAGTAGTTGGTTGTCTATTCCTGATTTACTTCA